>NC_089512.1:28308375-28621375 GCF_036850995.1 Saccopteryx leptura | reverse complement strand
ACTTTTCCCAGAGCTATTAAATCACTGGAGCAAAAAATAGGCACATTTGGTCCACAGACAGAGAGAACTGGGTACAACAGAGAGAAGACCGAAATGGCACAGCAGATGTCTCAGTGCTCTCATATTAAGGTGCACGCTCGGAAGGACTCTTCTGGGGGCTCTAATGCAGAGAATGGCTTATTGAGCGCAAAAATGAGAGAAGTTAAGGGATGGGGTTTTAAAGACTTTCTCTATCCTTTAAGTCCCCAGATGGGCTGTTTCATCTATTTTTGGAGTCATGATGTCAAAAGCAACCAGCTGATGCAGCCACTGCAGTGAGACTTTTGCTTTTGTGACACCTGTCAGGATTCAGCTTCACGGTCAACTCTTGGTTCTTCCTTTCCAGCTAGGAACATTTGGTCTGACCTACTCTACGCCATGGGTTGCCCTTGACTTACAGTGGGTTTTAGACCACCAGGAGATTTTGAAATTCATGGTCAATTGAATGTGGCCCCAATGTCAAGGGCACCTTACTTCTCTGGTTATGGAGCCCTCTTCTGATTTCCTGTCGTTTGCCTGAATTTGAATTCACAACCTCCATCTGAAAGGTTGAGGCAATACATTCATCTTTTATAGATACAGTACTCCTAAAATTCTTTTGTTTTGATGTATAGCTCTGGTGTTTTGAACTTTATATGGACCTAGATTTTGCTCCTTCTTACCTTAGTCACCCCAATCAATGTGTCTTTCCCTGTTACCGACCCGATTTCTCCCTTGCTCTCCAATATGTGTTATCCTGCCCTTTTCTACTAGGATAGGATAGGATAATATAGGATAGGATACATAGGGTAGGGTAGGTAGGGTAGGATAGGATAGGGTAGGGTAGGGTAGGTAAGGTAGGATAGGATAGGATAGGGTAGGGTAGGATAGGATAGGATAGGATAGGTAGGATAGGGTAGCATAGGGTAGGGTAGGATAGGATAGGGTAGGGTAGGGTAGGGTAGGGTAGGTAGGGTAGGATAGGATAGGGTAGGGTAGGATAGGGTAGGGTATGTAGGGTAGAGTAGGATAGGGTAGGGCAGGGTAGGGTAGGGTAGGATAGGACAGAATAGAATAGAATGGAATACCACTGTGGCACATTTTATTTTACTTTTTCTTTCTAAATTTTATTTAGAAAATTATCTTTAACAGGGTGACATTGATCAATAAGAGTACATCGGTTTCAGGTAAACATTTTTATAGCAGTTGAACTGTTGATGATGTTGTATATGCATCACCTAAAGTCAAATCATTTTCTATCACCTTATATTTGTCCCTCTTTACACCCTTTCCCCTACCCGCTCCCCCATGTCACCTTCCTCCTGGTAACCACTCACTTTTATCTGTGTCCATGAGTCTCAGTTTTATATCCCAACTATAAATCATACAGTTCTTACTTAGCTTTTTCTGATTTACTTATTTCACTCAGTACAATGTTCTCAAGGTCCATCCATGTTGTAAAAGTCAGTATGTCATCAGTTCTTATGGCTGAGTTGTATTCCATTGTGTATGTGTACCACATCTTCTTTACCCAATCCTCTATCGAGGGGCACTTTGGATATTTCCATGTCTTGGCCACTGTGATTAACGCTGCGATAAACATGGGGGTGCATGAATCTTTATGTACCACTGTTTTCAAGTTTTAGGGGTAGATACCTGGTAGAGGGATTTCTGGGTCATATGGTAATTCTATTCTTAATTTTTTGAGAAACCACCATACTTCCTTCCATAATGGTTGTACTAATTTGCATTTTCACCAGCAACGAACGAGGGTTCCTTTTTCTCCACAGCTTCTCCAACACTTGTTATTACCGGTCTTGTTGATAACAGCCAATCTGATAGGTGTGAGGTGGTATCTCATTGTAGTTTTGATTTGCATTTCTTGAATAGCTAGTGAGGATGAGCATCTTTTCATATATCTATTAGCCATTTGTATGTCCTCTTGGGAGAAGTGTCTATTCAGGTCCTCTCCCCATTTTTAATTGGATTGTTTGCTTGTTTATTGCTGAGCTTTGTGAGTTTTTTTTATATATTTTGGATATTAACCCCTTATCAGAGCTGTTGTTTGCAAATATCATCTCCCATTTAGTTGACAGACTATTTGTTTTGTTGTCATTTTTTTTGCTGGATAGAAGCCTTTTAGTTTGATAGTCCCATTCATTTATTTTTGCCTTTATTACTCTTGCCTTAGGGGTCAAATTCATAAATTGTTCTCTACAGCCAAGGTCCATGAGCTTAGTACCTATGTTTTCTTCTATGTAATTTATTGTTTCAGATCTTATATTTAGGTCTTTGATCCATTTTGAATTAATTTTTGTACATGGAGACAAACTGTTGTCAAGATTCATTCTTTTGCATGTGGCTTTCCAATTTTCCCAGCACCATTTATTGAAGAGACTTTCTCTTTTCCATTTTTTTTGGCTCCTTTGTCAAAGACAATTTGTTCATATATGTGTGGTTTTATTCCTGGGCTCACAATTCTGTTTCATTGTTCTGTATGTGTGTTTTTCTGCCAATACCACACTTTTTTTATTATCATGGATCTATAGTATAATTTGAAGTCAGGTACTGTGATACCTCCAGCTTCATTCTTTTTCCTCAGGATTGCTTTGGCTATTTGGGGTTTCTTATGGTTCCATACAAACCTGGTAATTTTTTGTTCCATTTCTTTAAAAAATGACATTGGGGTTTTGATGGAGATTGCATTAAATTTGTATATTGCTTTCAGTAATATGGCCATTTTAACTATGTTGATTCTTCCAATCTATGAACATGAAATATTTTTCCATTTTATTGTGTCTTTTTTAGTTTCTTTCAATAATATTTTGTAGTTTTCAGTATACAGGTCCTTCACGTCCTTTGTTAAGTTTATTCCTAAATATTTTATTATTATTTTTTGTTGCAATCGTAAAAGGAATTGTTATTTTTAATTCATTTTCTGATGTTTCATTGTTGGTGCATAAAAAAGCAATAGACTTTGTATATTGATTTTGTTTCCGGCAACTTTATTGTATTGGTTTATTGTTTCTAATAGTTTCTTGGTGGAGTCTGGGGTTTTCTATATACAGAATCATGTCATCTGAAAAATGGGCTACCTTTACTTCTTCTTTTCCAATATGGAGGACTTTTATTTCTTTCTCTTGCCTGATTGCTCTGACTAAAACTTCCAGAACTATGTTGAATAAGAGTGAAAAGAGTAGGCAGTTTTGTCTTGTTCCTGATTTTAGAGAAAAAGCCTTCATTTTTTCACCATTTAGAATGATATTAGCTGATGGTTTGTCATATATATATGACCTTTATTATATTGAAGTGCATTCCTTCTATCCCAATTTTATTGAGTGTTTAAAACATAAATGGATGTTGTATCTTACCAAATGCCTTTTCTGCATCTATTAATAGGATCTTACATTTTTTGTTCTTTGTTTTATTGATTTGGTATATTATGTTGATCAACTTCCATATGTACCATCCTTGTGCTCCTGGAATAAATCCCACTTGATAATGATGTATTATTTTTTTTAAATATGTTGTTCTATTCTATTTGTTAATAGTCTTTTTTTATACTGGTCTGTAGTTTTCTTTTTCTGTGTTATCCTTGCCAGGTTTAGATATGAAGGTTATATTGGGCTCATAAAATATGTTAGGGAGTATTGGTTCTTCCTCTATTTTTTGGAAGACTTTGAGAAGGATAGGAACCAAATCTTTGAATATTTGGTAGAATTCACTAGTGTAGCCGTCTGCTCCTGGACTTTTGTTTTTGGGGAGGTTTTTGATAGTTGTTTCTATTTCCTCCCTGCTTATAAGTCTATTTAGGTTTTCCACTTCTTTGTGACTCAGTCTAGGAACATTGTATTGTTTTAGGGATTTATCCATTTCCTCTAGGTGTTGGTTTGGTGGCACCTCTGTTGTTCAGGGGAGAGAGTGGCTCTGGGGAACTAGCTGTGGGGTTTGTCTCTGACACTCTTGGTACCGTCAGATTAGGGAGGTGTGATCTGGGAGGCTGGGGGCCGCACCTTAGCATTCTCAGTCTCTGCTGAATGCAGGCTGCAGGCAGACCGTGGAAACACTGGCCATGACCCTGTGTTCTGGCCGCCTTGCTTTATCTTCCCCTCTGCCCCTCTGTCTCACCGCTCATCCGAGCAGAAGGAGACCCAGTCACTCCAGGTTTCCCTCTCTGTACCCTTCAGACAAAATCCAAACAGCCTGAACTCCCCTTCTCCCTGTAGTCCAGCAGAGAAGAAAAATCCAGTCACACTGGGTTTGTCTCCTCCTTAGAGCCGACCATGAGTGCAGTTTATTTTCTCCCCCTTTTCAACCCACCCCACCGTTAGTCCATTCGGTGTGCAGATCTCTCAGGTACACCTGCGAGCCAGCTGGGGTTTCTTTGCTGCATTATAGTTGTTCAATTTGTTGACATTTCAAAGGGAGAGATCAGGAGTATTTCTCACACCACCATACTCTGACATCCTTACATTTTATTTTACAAGAAGACCAAAGCAATAGTTTTCACCTTACATGACCATCATACATTGTGACTTTGACAATCTGCCATCATTGAATGGAATCTAGGCCCTCTACCCTTGTACCGGTCTCAACCAATACAACATGGTAGAAAGACATTATGCTTTTAGAGGCTAGGTCAAAGGAAATAAATCATCAGCCTGGCTGTCTCTTTGGAACTCAGATGCCATGCTGTGAGAAGTCCAGGAAACAAAGAGGCCACCAGTAGGTGCTCTAGCAGAAAGTCCCACTGAGCTTCCAGCCCAAAGGGGACATGAACAACCTCACATGTGAGTGAGGAAGGGTTCGAGATGACTCTGGCACAAGCTGCAATTGAACTGTAACTGCACAGAAGACAGTCCTCTTCCTCCTTTACCAAAGCAAATACTTAATCCCAGTATCATGAGATAGTAATAATAGCATTGATATTCCTAAGACACTAATAATCATAAGAGACTAAAATAAATAATTTTTTCCCCACTGCCAAGGTTGTAGTGTCTTGTTTTATATACTCAAATAATTGAAACAAACAAACAAACATTAAATAGCTGAATACTCAGAGGCCACTAGACTAGGTATAGAGAAATAGAGCCCTTGAGATAAATCCAGCAGACTGCACATTTTAATAAAGTTTTATTGGAACTCAGCTCATTTGTTTCCATATTGCCGATGCTGCTTTTGTAAAACAGTGTTAAAGTTGAGTAGTTGTGACAGTGCGGGCATGAACCACAAAGGCTAAAGTATTTAAAATCGGCTCCTCATAGAAAAATATGTTCTGACCCATAATCTAGACAAATGGCTTACTTTTCTTCTATTATTTTTTTTTAATTCAGTGAGAGGAGGGGATGCAGAGAGACAGACTCTAGCAAATGCCCCAACTGGGATCCACCTGGCAAGCCCACTAAGGTTGATGCTCTGCCCATCTGGGGAATAGCTCCATTGCTCAGCAACTGAGCTCTTTTTAGTGCTTGGGGCAAAGGCCATGGAGCCATCCTCAGTGCCTGGGATCAACTCGCTCAAATCGAGTTATGGCTGCAGGAGAGGGAGAGAGAGAGAGAGAGAAGCAATAAGGGGAAAGGTGGAGAAGCAGATGGGCACTTCTCCTGTGTGTCCTGACTGGGAATCGAACCTGGGACATCCACACACCAGGCAATGCTCTACTACTGAACCAATTGGCCAGGGCTCTGCTGTTACTTTTGACATTGTATATTTACCATATTGCAATGTAATATACTTGTATCCTACCCAGCTATGTAAAGTTATTTTCATTTATGCACCAAAGGTAAAGCTATATACATAAACACTTACATATTTGAGTAAAGCTTTCATTAAACTATTGATAAAATAAACTACAAAGATTCTAAATAGCCACATATGTGATTTTTATAATGCTAATGTTGAATTTAGTGTGATATGAGGTACCCAAAAGTAAATATTCTCATTGCCCAAACGAAGGAGTGTGATACATTATAATAAATGTTTGATTTTTCCTTCTGGAATTAGCAGACAGCTGATAAAATCAGAACTTCCTGACCTTTTGGAAGTTTACACTGGGTGGGATTTTAATGAAGATAAAAAACGGCAAATTTCTCAGGTTTTTAAGTAAAAACAGATATTCTAAAAAAAAATAATATCTCATCCGCATTAACCTGATCACAAAGTATCTACAAATTGAATGGGCTTGCGTT
Source organism: Saccopteryx leptura (assembly GCF_036850995.1). Classification (NCBI taxonomy): domain Eukaryota; kingdom Metazoa; phylum Chordata; class Mammalia; order Chiroptera; family Emballonuridae; genus Saccopteryx; species Saccopteryx leptura. The sequence continues at coordinate 28,615,169 of NC_089512.1, read as the reverse complement.
ATTGATTCTAAATGTGTTCTGTGTAAAAAACATAACTTTGTCAATCAAGGTCCACTGGACCTTTTTCCTTCATTACTTTTTGCACTATAGAAAAATAAATGTTTGCAGGCTACAACTTTGGAGAATTATCTTACCCTCTTCTCTTAATTGCAAGTGCGATAAAAGATGCTACCTTTATCCTTTTGAATAAAAGGAATAAGAGTTAGCAGAAGTATTCAATGGGTTGACAGCCATGATAATTAAATTATTCTATCACGGATCCAAACATACGTATTAGGTCAGTGGTTTGGACACAAAGATACATAATCTGGTTAGAATCTAGGGTTACTTTGAAGTAAGATACCATATTCACCTACTGTTTGAAAAACACTTTTATGACCCATTAATCCTTCAGGGTGATGACTAGTTCCCTTCTTTACTAGGACACAAAAGTTAACACATACCAGTACCTGGAAATAACTAAAAGACAAATACTACTACATCACAAATATGTTTCCCATAATATTTGCAAATGAAGCATTTATGAAATGTTTCCACAAGTAGAGAAATAACTATCATTTCTTTCTAATTTATGATACTCATAGCCTTCAACAAGATGATTCTTTAAAATGGGGATATCAATAACTTAGTAATAATTATTTACAAATAAACTGTTTTTAAATGTATAATTTATATGATGACATATTGAAACTTTAAACCTATATAAATAAAAATCACCCTGTTTTTCATGTTTTGGAAAGTGTCCACGTTATAGGGAAAACTTTTTATAACCTTGAACTCTAGACCACATTACCTTATTTTTAAATATCACTACATACTGATTTAACATGTTTTACTAACATAAGAGGAAACTTGCATTTATCAGCCCTGAAGCAATCTTTTCTAGGTTACTGGGCTTTCAATTACCAAAATTACTGCACTAAATATCAACCTTAGTTGCTTGAAAGAATTAAAGCACTTTTCCAAAGCAGAAATTCCTAGGAGTTAATATATATATTTTTAGACATTAATCTGTTCCAATGTAAGTCATCTTGTATCTTTATTGATAATTTTGTATACTCACTAAGAAAAATTAAATAAAAACCAGACTTTTCATTTTCTTTTATATAAGGCCTGAGTTTTGTTCTTCCAGAGAAGACTGCTGTTGTCTAGGGAGTATTACAAAATCAACAAATACAGAAACACTAAGGTTGAAACAGCTTCGTGTGCAACTCCTAAATCATCTGCCAAAATTTTTACATAGAGATATCAAAGACTTTACTTTCCAATACACATGAAGCTTTTCTGTCTGGCAAAATAATTAAAACAGCACGATTTTCATTTACAAAATGTAAATGAGCAAATAGCTTTGGCCCTTAACCTTATCTTCTTTTACCAGTATCCATGCAGGCGAAAACCACAATAAGGACGTGAAGGGCATAAATGTAGCCAGACACACACTAAATTTAAGAGGTCTAAGGGCTGATATGCAAAAGTAACTATATATTTATAGTGGCACTTTATAGAGGTGTCAGAAGCTTTTGCAAAATAAGAGGACTCTCTTGAATAATCCAACAGACATGGTAATATCAATTAGCAACCAACACTGTGTCTAGAGCTAGCAAGGACTATGGGAGGATTAGGCATTTTGCTGACTAAGAGAAGATAAAATGACAGATCCCTGGGAGGAATCAGAACTCAGTTCAAATCCCAACTCTGTCTTGGACAAATTTGTTGACCTCAGTCAAGTAATCTAACTCAGAACCTGGTTTCTTTAACTGCAAGTTAAGAATGTCTGAACTTGTAAAACTCAACACCAGGAAGACAAACAATCCAATCAAAAAATGGGTGAAAGAAATAAATAGACACTTCTCCAAAGAGGACATACAGATGGCCAATAGGCATATGAAAAAATGCTCAATATCACTAATCATTAGAGAAATGCAAATTAAAACCACAATGAGATATCACCTCACACCAGTCAGAATGGCGCTCATCAAAAAAACAACACAGAATAATGCTGGCGAGGATGTGGAGAAAAGGGAACTCTCCTGCATTGCTGGTGGGAATGCAGAATGGAGAATGCACTGTGGAAAACAGTATGGAGATTCCTCAAAAAATTGAAAATTGAACTGCCTTTTGACCCAGCTATACCACTGTTAGGAATATACCCCAAGAACACCATAGCACTGTTTCAAAAGGAGAAATGAAACCCCATGTTTATCACAGCATTGTTCACAATAGCAAAGATCTGGAAACAGCCCAAGTGTCCGTCAGAGGATGAGTGGATTAAAAAGCTTTGGTACATATATACTATGGAATACTACTCAGCCATATAAAATGATGACATTGGATCATTAACAACAACATGGATGGACCTTGATAACATTATACTGAGTGAAATAAGTACATCAGAAAAAACTAAGAACTATATGATCCCATACATAAGTGGGACATAAAAATGAGCCTCAGAGACATGGTCAAGAGTGTGGTGGTTATGGAGGAGGGAGGGGGTTGGGGGAGGGGAGGAGCACATAGAAAACTAGTTAGAAGGTGACAGAAGACAATTTGACTTTGGGTGATGGGAATGCAGCATAATCGAATGTCAGAATAACCTAGAGATGTTTTCTCTGAACATATGTACCCTGATTTATCAATGTCACCCCATTAAAATTAATTAAAAAAAAAAGAATGTCTACAGCTAAGAGTCAGATACTCCCATAACCTTCACAAAACTCTAGCACAGAATTTCTAAACCACTTTGTATAGAACTTTTTCTCTGTCCCCTCCACTACAGTGAGTCACTGGAGGGCAGGAGCCACATACTACACCAAGCAAAAACTGAGTACTCATTAAATGTTGTTTAAAGAAACATTTCGTCTATGGAGTTACCTTGGGGATTCTATACCCTTGACATTAAGTTAAGCGCATGCTGGTTAATAATATTTGTGTCTCTTTTTACCTTTCATATATAAAAGGGCCATTTCAATAGCTCTAGACTTACGCGGCACCCTATCTGCTATTTTCCCCAACACACCATTTCCCACCCTGGAATATATCTGGGGTTTCTTTCTTTTTATTTATTTATTTATTTTTGAATTTTTCTGAAGCTGGAAACAGGGAGAGACAGTCAGACAGACTCCCGCATGCGCCCAACTGGGATCCACCTGGCACACCCACCAGGGGCGATGCTCTGCCCCTCGGGGGCGTCGCTCTACCACGACCAGAGCCACTCTTCGGCCTGGGGCAGAGGCCAAGGAGCCATCCCCAGCGCCCGGGCCATCTTTGTTCCAATGGAGCCTTGGCTGCGGGAGGGGAAGAGAGACACAGAGAGGAAGGAGGGGGTGGGGGTGGAGAAGCAAATGGGCGCTTCTCCTATGTGCCCTGGTCGGGAATCGAACCCGGGTCCCCCGCACGCCAGGCCAACGCTCTACCGCTGAGCCAACCGGCCAGGGCCTGGGGTTTCTTTCTTGTTTTCCCAACCTTGAGATAGAACTTGTGTTCTGTATCTTAGTTTTCATCTTGCAGCATCTTCTATATTATAGCAAAAATACTTATAGATGAAGAAGTGGGTATGAAAGAATGGACGGATAAAAGAATAGATAAATAACCTAAACTTCATGATTCAGACTTTAATCTCTGAGCAATTCAGAGAAGGATGAAGATTTTCTTTTCCACAAATTCTCCTACTTTCCTGGGTAGCGTGAAAGAAACGCATCATTATTTTTTTTTTCTGGTTTTACTTAATTCTACGTGGGGAAACAGAAAACTAAAATAAGGTACCCATGGGTATCATTACTGCTACACATGCGGAATCTTGACCTTCTCCTTGCAGCTTGGCCAGGCACCAATTGTTTGTCTGAGGGTGACTGATTTGAGCAGTTCCATAAATGTAAAGAGCCATCAAGGCTGCCCCCAAACTGAGTCACAACAGAAGCAAATCTGAGCACTGGCTGTGCACGTACAAGTGGCAGACGCCCTCCCATGGAGTTAAAAACGCTCTCTGCCCTCAAATTTAACCTGATACCAATGTCACAAGTTGAAGTTAGTACATAGTCAATGTGACTCAATAAAGCTTTTCAAAATGTTCTTAGCTCTCATTAGAAACTGAAGTAGCACAGTAATTTAATGATGAATCTGAATGCAATTATGATAATTAAAATAGCAACTTAATTTTATGCTGTCTCTGAAAAATTCTCCACCCAGGGGTTGCATATTCAAAGTCTGAGTTACACCAGTTAATACCTTTGATTTGGATCATAAAGAAGTAAATGTAAGAAAGTTCAATTAGCTGAACTTATTGACTATGTGCATTCAAACCATTACTAAATATTTTAGACTGTGTTAGTTTTTTGCTGTTAAAAAGAATTCTTAGGATGGTTGTCCAGAAAATAAAAGTAATACATCATTGTTCATTGATTGTTTTAATGTAAAAATGCTAGTTGCTGAGGTAAAAATGTGTAGGACTAAGGTGTGTGCCCCATGAAGGAGGTGAAAATTTGACAGGGGTGACAAGGAGGTAGATAAACCATTTCAACAGGTGCTGGAACACAGAGCTTCTGTAGAAGCCTGGGAACAGAAATATCCAGGGAAAGAGCGTGATTGCATTCGTACACATTTGCATGTGTCCATTCACGTATGCACTAGGCCGTAACACGTACATCTTCTGTGTGTAAGTACATGACACATGGCATGAGGTGAGGCGTCAGGGGACTTTGTCAGGCAAAAAAAAACTGCATGGGCCTTGCTTTCGATCCTCTAGTGATTTCGCTGGGCTGTTGTAGCTAAGGAGAGATTTGGAGGCTTGCCAAACAATGGTAGGCGATGGCTAGATCACAAAACAGGTTCGGATGCCACGTGTAGAGTTTGGACTTCACAGAATGCAAACGTAATTGTAATTTTTAATTTAAATATGTTTCGGTTTGGGTTTCATCAAGAATTCAGTATAAGCTTTTGTCTCCTAAAAATCTCCTAAATACAAGAACTGTGCTGTTAACAGGTTTTGTTTCCCACGTCATGTCTATTACTACCAGCTACTGAACGCTTCCCTTCCCCATCTTGGAGACCAGGTTCTCCACAGCATTTTACAGGTGCTTGTTTCACATTCTGTCATATTGGATAACGGTCCAACTTTTTGTTACAGTGAAGATTCTACCTTTAAGAATTATCTTGCAGTGGGAAAATTTTATCATTATATAAAGTATTGTCTATTCAATTCCTAAGAACAGCATTAAAAACAGGGAAAAAACACCTCTTCAGAAATGGGGAAAAAAACCCACATAAAAATGCACACATAGGACACAGATGTTTCCATATGTATGACATCTGTAGACAAAACCAATGGGAATTTAATTTAATTTTTAAAATTCATCCAGATGCCTACTATTTCATAGGTAATGATTAGGTGTTTAGCTTATCAGTTACTTTCGATTTGATATTTGTGGTAAAGAAAATGCCATGCACAGTATATATGCATACACACACATGCATACCAACACAGACCTGTAACACGCATAAGTAAGGAAGCTGGGAGCATTGGACTAGAACATAAAATCATCACTAGCTTGTCAATTTAGTTTCAATTCCCTTCTTATCTTGCACGCCATACAGTAGCATCTGAATAAAGCTATATGACAGGTTCTTTAAGGATTTACTTTAAGCATCTTACTACTTCACTCATTCATTATGTTGAAGAACATAACATGTTCTTGTCCAGATGACAAGATTGTGAAATTCTCTTGTGATTCAAGGAGTTCATATGTAATATAGCTAGGTCAAAAATAGCCTAATGGAACTATAAAAAATAAACTTCATCTTGATTTCCTCATGCACAAAAAAAAACCCCACAAAAAAACATGATAGGATTTCTTTTGTTATTCCGCATCACGGCTAATATACAATCTGTCATCACTGATTCAAATACAAAGATTGTGGAACCACAATATTCAAATGAGTGTTAGGTCTATCTTCTTTAATCCCTTCTGAATTTCCCTTCTATTTTATCAATCTCTCTAAATACCTGCTACCACCATACTCTGTTAGCACATCACACATTGAGGGAAGGGGAGAGTTGATAAAGTCTCTTCCTTTGACCATTCTGAAGCATGTCATGAGTCAGTGCTAAGGAAAGAAAAAGCACCTTTTAAAAAAATAAATGGTCTCACAATGATGCTTCAACTCCTGTGCCAAGATGCTTGCAATAGGGTCTTTTATCATAGTACTGATTGTCCCTGGGAGGCTTTGTTTGGGACAATGGGTTGGGAAAAAAACACCCAGGAGCTAGCACAATTTCTACTATGCCAAGGAGGCATTTGTACACTTCTGCACCTGATCTATAAGTGCTGATAGAAATGTGTCCCTCTTCAAATGGCTTTATATTGCCTCTTAAAGTACAACAGTGCTATGGATTCATAAGCCACAAAAGTGTTTTTTTGTGTGTGTGTTTTTTTCTTCTTAAACAAAATGTACCACACTGATTATAAAGAGCAGGTATAGTGGGATACTTTTCAGGTAGGTATTAAAGACAGAATCTTGCATATAAATATGCGTATAAAATATTTATGTATAATACATATATACCATACTATAGCATCTGTACACATAAAATATCGAAGATACATGGCTTTCTGATGTCAAGACCAGTTTGTGCTCTGTTATAATTTGCAATATTTGGGACATTTGTTTGAAACCTACATCAAAGAAAAGGAAACAAAAACTTTTCCCATCTTCCTTTGAAAACAGAAAGAAAGCTAATTCCTACTTATCTTCCTCTGAAAACTCTATGCCTATTTTCTAAATTACATTGGGACTGGCTTTTCCTTACAAACTATTCATCTACCACTTTTATTTCCAGATCACCAGTCTATTGATTTACCTCCCAGCTAAATGAAAAGGGCAAAAATGTGTATGCCTACTTGTGCCTGGCACTGGGCCCGATATAAATAAGATAATGCTCAGAAAAGGAAAGAACCCAGACTTTGTGACCTTCTAATTGACTGCTTTTCCCAAAGAGGCTTTGTTTCCTGATGCATTTGTTTGCAGTCTCGGACATCACTTTACATTAGCTTTTTTTGTTTGTTTGTTTATTTTTTAAGGTGAGAGGAGGGAGGTAGTAAGGCAGATTTCCACATGCACCCTGAATGGGATCCACCTGGTAACTCCATCTGGGACCAATGCTCAAGTACTGAGCTATGTTTAGCATCTGAGGCTGATGTGCTCCCAGGGAGCTATCCTCAGCACCCAGGGCCACGCTCAAACCAATCGAGCCACTGGCTGTGGGAGAAGAGGGAGAGGGTAGTGGGCGGAAGCAGATGTTGCTTCTCCTGTGTGCCCGGACCAGGAATCAAACCTGGGATGTCCATTTGCTGGGCTAATGCTCTATCCACTGAGCCACCATCCAGGTCCCAGCTATTTTTGTTATCATTAGAAAAAATCTTCTATTGATCTACATCCTTGAAAAAATAATGTGAATTCCACTGAACATTTAGAGTTGATTATTAATCCCAAGAAATGCTCCTTGCATTCACAGACTTTCTCAACAAGATTCAAAAGTACTTCACTCTTGGGCCCTTTGAGAGGTGAGTACAGCATTCCTGGATTATAATTTTGTATTTAAAAATAAAGGGAGGGAAAATGGATGCAAAAAAAGTCTATAAATAAATGAAAAATAAAAATTTACATGGTAATATTGTAACGAATATATTGGCAATTCACGGAAACTTCATAAGGAATTGTGTAACAGAATCCAGGAAAAATGTTCTCAGAGCTTACCAATTAGATGATAATGGTAAATCCACATATCTAACAGGCTTATTAACTCCTGATTGCTAGTTGCTAAAAGGCATTAGAAATGTCTAGCATTCTTTGTGCAAATAGAGAATCTCAAAGAATAACTAAACAAATTTTATGGGTTAGACTTAGTGACCCTTATGAAAACTCTCACCTCTACAATTTGATAAGCAATATCTCAGAATTTTTTAGAATTCCTTAAAATTAATGAGAACCATTGTTCTTCCATGAAACTATCTACTCAGAAATTAAAAAAAAGTCTAAAGCTTTGCTATTCTTCAGATCAAGAAAAAAAACCCCACAAAACTCAGTGCTTCAACTTTTAAAACTATTTATTATCTTTTATATGAAAAGTACTCTATAGAGAAATGAATAAATAGAAAGATTATTCAAGTATTACTCTCAACAAACGTGTCAACTAGCAAAGCAATAAAAATAGGCTAAAGATGTAAAAATTATATTTTAAGAAGACTATGACAGAATAGTTAGAAAATTATGGATTCTTATGCGAATTCATGGGCAGAAGGACAAAGAGAAAAGTAATATACTTTTAAGAAATTTAAAAGAACAATATAAGAAACAGACAAAAAAAACCAAACAAACCTGTGCCTTTAGTGGAAAATATTGCAAGTGAGCAACAGAAGAGAAGTTTAGAAAGTAGGTTGTGGTCAAATCCCAGGGGACCATAAAGTTCAGCACAAAGACCCATTAGAGTTTTCTGAATGGGTAAGTGCTGTAACCTGTGCACTGTCTAGTATAAACAGACAGTAGAATGAAGATGGTTGTCAAGGGGCAAGAATTGAAGCTAGGGCTATTATATGAGCAAGTCACAGATCTGAGATGCCAGGAAATGGACAGTTACCATGTGTGAAAGAGAGAAAGCCCTTCTCTGGGATTGTGAGGGAAGTGGATTTCAACAGCTGAATCAATGTGAGAACAGAGATAGCCAGAAGAGGCAAAGACAAACTAGAAGGTTTCAACTCTGTGATCTGCAGGATCAAAAATAAAAGCAGAAGAGACAGGATGAAGAAAAAGTTGGAAATGATTGTAAAAATTAGCTCTACTTTTTTTTGGAACCTGTAAAATAGAGGTGCATCAAACCATCCAAGTGAGTGACTAATAATTCATGAAAAAACCAGTGGGGAACTGAGGACAAGAACACGGTTAGAAATGTGGGATGCTGAGACATCTAGAGGCACAAGTGATAGTTGAAGCCGTGGTGGAATACAGTGTTTCACTGTTTACTAGCACTGCTTCTCCTGCCCGGAGGAGATTACTCCTCCTTGGCCATTATAATCAGGTTTGATCACGTAGGTGGCCCGTGGAAGGGAGAGATATATTTATTATACGTCACTTCTATTAAGAAGCTTTAAAAGCCTATTGGTTCATGACTCTCTTTTCCTTCTGCCATAGAATTGGTAATATTCAACTCATGGCTGCTTCAGTCGCCTGGACCTGGAGTTAAATTAACATGGAAAGAAAGCTATGGTTGATGTGTTGTGTAAGACATAAGTAGCCGTAAAAACCACTGTGATTTAGAAGTTGTTTATTATTGTAGTATAATCTAACCTAACCGACCTGATAGGTGATGGGAACAAATAAGATTTCCCAAAAAGGGGAAGTAAATAAAGATCATAAGATGGTCTAGCATAAGGTTAAATTTAACAACTCTGAAATGGTCATTTCATAGAAAAAAAAAATCAGCGGAGTTACATTTGCCAACTTTGAGCAAAATTTCTTAATTTTTGTCATTACGTTTTCTGTATAAAACCCTTGTATTTAAAAAAAAAAAAAACTTGCTAGATCAGACAAAGTTATTCTGGCTAATTTTGAAAATATTTGCTCTATGAAATATTCTGTAATAGCCTGACCTGCGGTGAGACAGTAGATCAAGTGTCGACCTGGAATGAGGAGGTCGTTGGTTCGCAACCCTGGGCTTGCCCAGTCAAGGCACATACGAGAAGCAACAAGTTGATGCTTCCCGCTCCTCACACCCACTCCCCCACACCTTTCTCTCCCCTCTCTTTAAAATCAATAAATAAAATCTTCAAAAAAAAAAAAGAGAAATATTCGGTAATAAATAACCACCACCCTCATATACCAACAATTTTAAGTGTTCAAAAATATTACTTTCGCCTATAAATTTTTCTTTGTGTAAATTCACCAACCTAATAATCCTCATTAGATCACAAAAACCGAAGTTATGTTTTAACGTTAGGGAGTATCTTTCTTGCCTAGAGCTAGAACTAGGCTTTCCGTGAACAGTTGGTGGTTGATCACTGCACATTCTCTATTACTCACCACTCCAGCATGCAGACTGACATAAGCAATAAAAAAGAATTCCAAGATCATAAAGTTAGTGGCTAAAAGCTTACCCAATGTGTCATTTAGACGTATCTGTTAGCCTAAGGCAGCAATTAAAACCCATAATATATGATTTAGAAATTTGGGAGGAAGAATTGTTTGTCACAATTCTCTTTTCATCAAGTAGATTTGCGATGAAACTTTGTTATTCTATGAGTCTTTTATTTCTTGTATGTTTGAGACACCCAGAAAAACCTCCAAGTGTATTTCCTAATTCAAGTTCAAAATCCTTTTTCTCCTTTTCTTTACTGTTGCCAAACCTTCTCTCAAGGTTCTTATCTACAAAATCATTGTATATCTAGCCTTTTTTTTTTTAAAAGCAATTAGTTTTTATACAGTTGGATTATATTTAAGAGTAATTTGGTAAAATGTCATTTAATACATCTGTACTTTTCAAGCGTGGTTAAGTCCACAAAACAACTTTGTGTATCGAGCAAAATGGATAATATTTTTAATTATTAAAAGATACCCGATCTTTATAACTGGAGTCTTATCTCTCTTTCCGTCTGCCTCTGAGTATTTAACTGTCCTAGGAAAGGATCCCAGAGGCCCATCTTGTTTTCCGAGTTGTGTTTCTTTCTAATCAGTATGAGAAAACAGGAAGTAATAAGAAGAACAAGAAATAGTTTTAAGAAAATTCCAACTGGTTAGTATAGTTGCCTCTGATTTATATTATTATATAAATGGGATAAGAATCGATAAAATGACAGAAGCTTTCTTGGGCTACTTCTTAGAGATAGTTTTGTGGAAATTACAGTTTGATAAAATTTGGCTTAAAACATCTGGTAAATGTGTTAGACTTCTTAGTCTTTCTTCCTAACATACTGGGGTTTTTTTGTTTGTTTGTTTGTTTGTTTTTGTTTTTGTTTTTTAGTATAGTTCCCCATAGATTAGGACAACAATGTTCTCCTTGATGCCCATCACTTCCTCCTTGGTCTTTAGAATATTGGTAACAACTTTACAGATCGTTTACATCTCTTCTGCTTTCTGGAATTTTCTCTAGCGAACAGCTTGAAAGAACGGCTCACCATTTCAATGCCATTCCAACCATTAGGTAAGTTCTGGCATCTCCACTGTGAATCGGTTTATTTTAAGTAGGTTGTCACCCTCAGCCCAACCCAAAAATGGTTTCCATTCAACATCTAAAAGGACAGAGCCTTGATGACTGCCACCTTTATATTTTAAGTCTTTAGGCTGAGGAATGGAAGAATGTGCTCATAACACAGACAACACATGTAGGAGCCTTTTCTAACCCAAGTTAGCAGCTCTACCGACCATGTACATATATTTTTGTAAATGACGTGCATCCTCAACGTAACAGGGACTTCTGCACTCTAAAGAGGAGTCAAGGTAACCTAAATAACCATTATTAATTAAAATGTGTAAACATGGAAATGTCTGGGGCCAAGCAAACTATTTACAGCAAACACATCTTTTTGAAGCAAACCCTTTACATTAGACCCATCTCATGTTCTCCCCTACCTACTACTTTTATTTTTTTGCCAATGAAAGAAATTTCTTTGTGGGAAATAAGGCTCTAGGCAGGGGTCTCCAAACTTTTTACACAGGGGGCCAGTTCACTGTCCCTCAGACCATTGGAGGGCTGCCAAATACAGTGATCCTCTCACTGACCACCAATGAAAGAGGTGCCCCTTCCAGAAGTGCAGTGGGGGCTGGATAAATGGCCTCAGGGGGATGCATTGCGGCCCACGGGCCGTAGTTTGGGGACGCCTGCTCTAGAGAGACCCCGATATCTGGGAATAAAAATTATACTCACCTGCTTCATTACTGCTCATTCCTCTACAGCCCCCCCCAAAGCAAGGAGTACATTTTAAATCAATAGAGAAACGATGAATGCTGTCCCTGTTAGAATGACATCTACATTAATAAAACGGCCTAACCCAGCTCTTGCTCTGGATCCCAAAGAAGTGAAGTTGTCAGGCCCTTCTTTGTTACCTCTAGTATGTTGTGGCACAAAACTGAATGAATCAGAGAAGCAAGGGGGTGGGGGGAAATTCAGCCGTCCAATAAACATTTTACTCAACACCTACAACCTGGTGACAGGGTACAAAGGTGACAGATATACTCAGCTGCAGAGAGTACACAGGGTTCTCAGGGAGGGCAGCCCAATGCGTCTACCAATAATACCTGGGTAAAGGGCGACAATCTTGTCATGGGGATTTGAAGGAAACATCACTGTCCCTTACAGGTTCATGCAGGAGCAAGCATGTCCCCAGATCCTTCAGCTCACATGTGTGTCTAACCGGCTGTAACAAAGTCACTATCATCTGTTCTACTTGTTCATTGTAGCATTTTCTATTTCTATCAGTCAGAAGAGTCTCTCTTAGATAAGACATTACCCTGTAGGATGATATGAATGTTCCCTGATCACTACCGTTTGAGGGACCGGAAAACACGGACCAGCCCTTCTGTTGTAGACAGTGCTTTATTAAAGGTACATCTATGAATCACAGAGGACTCCCTTGCATGGAAATTTTGAGGACTAGTGTTCTATTTTTTAAACTGTTGGCGCAGGGAAACCCCTCGGGCTTCCTTTGCCACAAATAAACTGGCTGTTTGCAGGCGCTATCCCAAGGGGCCATTCAGTGCCCATTATTTCACTGTGAAGACTCTGTTAAAAAGAATAATTGGTATCAATAACACTTACCTGTGTATGCAGAGGGAAGGTTAGCCAGCCGTAACAAGCCCAGAATTACACAGCCAACTACTTAAAACACTGCAATGCTTGGGATTTATGGGAAGCAGGCCTGTCAGTAATAATGCCCTTATTGGGGCCTTCTCGACTCATTTAGCATACTTTGCTGTGTGCTCACAGTTCAATCAGATCTGCAAACAGTGCACACTGAAAAGATTCACTTCTCCAACAATGGTTCCTGGGGATCTGGATTCGAATGCCTTGCTGACTCTCGTGCTGCTTGAAAACAGCCATGGGCCTGTTTCAAAGGCAGACCCCGCAGCACCACGCGCGATTATCTCCATGTCTCAAGGGCATTAGAAAAACGAGGGGAAACAATTACCATCACAGGGAAAGATGGAGTAAGCATGACTCAGCGCGGCAGGAACAGAAGTAAACAGACACAGGGTTAGACAAGGGGAGAAGCCCCAGCGAACAACAACGATGGTGAGGACGGCAACAAGAACAACAACAACAACAACAACAACAAAGATTGTCGCTTAACCTGTTTTGTCAGAGCTGGTATTGATGGTATTGGTAGTGATGGAGGTGAAGGTAGTCTTTGCGCTGTCCTTGGCAGTGACAGATTTCTGCTTATTTTTCATGGCTTCCAGTGCTTTGAGCTTCTTGGCATGTTTCGTGCCTTTGTAGTGGGCCGCAGCCTGGCTCTACAAAGGAGAACAAAATGAACCATGCAATCAGGCTCATTTCTAAACTAGCATTCTCTGTATTACTGCAAATACAGACTCCCTTTCAATAATAGGTACCATTCATGCTAACTTTGGCCGTGGCCAAGCAGTGGGTTTCTATTTAGAATGATGCTAGAAAGCAATGGGAATCAAGTTCTAAAAACCTCTGGATGGAAGGAAGGAGTACTCAGCTGCTTCTCTTAAGAAAAACGTAGCTGAACACTAACACATCAATGAAATTTTCTTCATGGAGCGGAGGGGGGGGGGCGAATAAGAATTTATACCCGTGTCATCATTGTTCTGCCATAGGAGATGCTGGGCTCCCAAAGATTAACAAGAGCCCTGGAAAAAAAATAGCTCTCACCTTCCTGGCTTGGGAAATGTGTTTTCTCTTTCTACAATGTGTCTTATTAATACAGTCCCCAACAGGTGTCTACAAGAAAAAGTTCACATATAACAAGGGAAGTGGGCACCCTGGAGACAGAGATTGAGGCTTCAAGAGTTCAAAAGCAAAAAGCACTTGCCTAAGTCCCAATGGAATACACAGAGGCTGGGCAATTTTCTGATTCTTTCTTTCTCCTTGCTTCCCACAGAGGGTAGTCTGAGAAATGCAAGGTAGTGGCATTCTTTCCACATGGGGGTCTTTCATGCCCCGGTCCATTGTCAGAAGGCTCCTGTGTGTTCTGACTACCTAATGGGGCCAATGCGATTCTTTTGTCCGTGTCTCTGTGCCTTCTGAGTTGTTTTTTTTTTAAAAAAAAGCAGTATATATTTTCCCAAGTTTATATTTTCTCAATACTATTTTATTTTTTAGTCCTGGAGAGACACATCCATTGAGATAGAAAGTCATCTTAAAGAAATCTATATTGGCTAATGTTTATTTATACAAAAAAAAAAGGCTTTGTCGCTTGGGGTGGGCTGGGAGTGGGCAGGAAAATTCTTAGATCAGAAAGTTTTCCAGCTCAAAACCTTTAAAAATGTCATCTCACAAAGAAGGCATCTTAGTGGAGGACTGTGAGTGTTAGACTACCCATTACTTTCAAAGGTTTACTTAAATTCGAGTTTCCATTTTGCAAGAAAAATAATAATCACATTGTCCTCTTCATCATAGCAACTGTGGTAGGTAGGCTGTTGCAGTCTATCTTTTTATGAATGATACATAAATAATCCACACCTTCATTTGCATCATTCTGACAAGCCTCCTCAAAGGACTAGGTACCCTTATTGAAAGAACACTGGACAAGGAAATTATATATTAGAAACAGTTTGAACAGAGAGGACACTCATGCATCAGTTACAAGTTTTCCAACAACACATAACATCAAAAGACATAGTGTGAGCCAAAATATGAAGTTAAGACTTGCTATAGTTAATTGAAGAACCAGTGATAGATTGGATTGGTTTGATTCTACATGGAGAATGCTACTTTGACAGACAGAGAGGTTTTTATTTCCTGCCTAGTTTTCCTTATTAATACATCAAGTCCTTTGGAGATATCTTTTGAGGGCAATATGCTATAGTCAATTAAATCCATAATATAGTTGGTCATCTGTAGGCAATTGGTTACATACTTTTCCTTAAAGCAAAGTTCCTCTCTTCTTGCTGTCAGTATTCCTACCCTGGTAGAGAAGTGAATGGTTTATATACAATACATATTAAAAGACAGTGTTTAAATTAACATTAATACCTCTGCTTATATCTCCAAAAGATACATCTTAAGGTTTTTAGCAAATCTGCATTTTCACTGGTATTTCAAACCAGAAAAAAACTTTGTTTTTGAACATCATAGGGCCAGGAGAATGATACCATTTTGAAAGTTAAGAAACTTACTCCAAAAGAACCCAATAGAGAGGACTTATAGACCCAAAATACTGTCCACCCACATATAACTAAGCCAATACGTCCAATAAGTGAAATGGCTCAGGGAGTTGTGGGGAGAAAGGGATCATAAAATGACCAATAGTTGGTGTGACGCAACTGAGACATTTGTTATATTAAAAAACAAAAAGGAAACAATATTAAGAAATGCACACTCACTCGTTAATTGAATAACAGTCCCAAAGCACCTGATAATAATCATCTTAATTAAAAATTATCTGATTAAAAGAAATACAACTAAGGCTCCCATGCATTTGAAAAAAAAAATCCAATAATATGAAGGTCCAATGTGCTATGGAAAACTCATGCATGTAGACTTTAGGGGATGATAGCCTATAGAAGGGATACAGCACTGGGGGAGATCAGTGTGATTGTGATGGTGCAGGTGTGTGTGTGTGTGTGTGTGTGTGTGTGTGTGCAGTAGAAGTGAATGTACAAGTTGGAAACCAAATATAGACAGATAACCCTTTTGGATATTATACATTCTTATTGTCATCGACCTTTATTTAATGTTTTTAGAATTTATTGGACTGCTCTTGGGTTATACTAGTATTAATTTTTCTATGTCTGTATATTAAGCCCATATATATATATATATATACCGATCCACTTTGATAGAGAAACGTACGTTGTATAAAAGCGTGTTCCAAAAAAACCAAAAACAAACAAACAAAAAAAAACCACAGCCAGCTCTCCTTACTACCTCTTTCTGTCCCTTTACTGAGTTGGACAGATTATTCAGCCACGTCTAACCTGTCTGAGGCTGTAGACAAAGCTGCAGCCTCAGAAACAATACTGCTGGGAGATTTTTAAAAAAGCAGCAGTTGGCCAGAGATGTCTCTCTGAGCCTCGTCTGGGCAGAGACCCCGGCTGTAACGTAGCACCCCGCATTCCCTCCAAGGTTGTTTCCCGTTATTTATTAGCCAGTCTCTGAGTCAAGTCTTTCCCAGAAACCTAGGAACGGTCAGACACAAGCAAACAGTTATTTTTCACGGGAATGATTTCAAAGTTAAAGAAGGGTAGTACTTCATTATGACACATTTCAGAATTTCTTAGTTTAAAACTAAAACAGGATCAAGGCGATCGTAGTACACAGAGAAGTGAGCAGAACAATCCAAACTGGGCTTTGACCACTTACTTTTAAATAATCAGTGGAATACTGAAGTATTGTGTAATAAAAATCACTCTCACCGACCTTGAAATAGCACATGACACCAACAAATCTAACACACGTGTCATCACAGAGGCAAGTGCTGACATTAAAGACGTGTGCACATTCCTGTAGAAAAGAATGGTGCCACTTTAAATGTCATCACCAATCCTAGTCATCAGTGGCCAGTCAGACTGTTCAGTTGTCAAATTTTATCTTCAGTATTTCAAAATGGCTTCCAATTAGAAAACAGCGGAAGTTCCGAAGTAGATAAAAATAATTGTTCAGTGGCTAACGTTTGGGAGAAGAGTTTCATCCTTCTAAAACAAACACACACATTTATTTTACTTATCTAAGTAAGAGGCATCTTTGTAAATCGGTAGGATCCCATGAAACTCACAGGATACTTAATATTCATGTATCATTTTATTCCTTTAGCACCGATACCTTCTATACTTGTACTCTACATTTTAATATACTCCTTTTAAAACTAGGAAGTGTATTACAGGCATACGTATCTGGTTATCATAATGAATACATTTTCAGGAACATATTATTTCAAAAGGAATAATGTGGTCTTTGTTGGTTGATATCATGTAACTTTTACCACATATAAAATTTATTAAAATGAACATTATTACATTAAAATATGAGAAAAATGAAGAGTAATTACTAAAGAAGTTGCCATCTTCTTTGGGGAGGACAGAGATAACACTTGAGCCAAGAGAATTCTTTTTCTTTTTTCTTTACTGAGTTTGAAAATTTTAGCTTATTGTTTGGAGATGACAAAATGAAATGATAAAACATGATATAGCATCCTAAACTTTAAAAACTTACTTTAGATTTCTATTTTGAGAACTAGTAAAAAAATTACTCCAGACAAAAATGTTTAAAATTTTGATTACTCTTAAGTACAGTTGTTTTTATGTAGCATACACTCACTCAAGTCTACTATTGAGGCAGTGGGCACAGACTCAGCCACATGTGTTAACACGAGTATACATTCTGATTAGTCCGTGGTTTTGTTAAATATTTTGAATATCACGTTTGTTTACAGCAACAGAGCACTTCCAGGTCCTTATTCTATCTTAATCCCCTTGTTATCAACTTTCAGCTTAATTTAACATTCACATAAAGCCTTAGTCCTCAAAGTGTGGTCCCAAGACCAGCAGCTGCAGCAGAAGCAGGGAGCTTGTTAGAAATGCAAATTTTCAACCTCTATCCCAGTCCTAGGGAATCAGAAACAATGGAGATAGGGCTCAGCAATCCATGTTTTACAAGCTCTCCTGGTGATTCAGATGCGTACTGAAGTTTCAGAACCACACATCTTAAACCAGGGGTTGGGAACCTATGGCTCGCAAGCCAAACGTGGCTCTTTTGATAGTTGAATCTGGCTCACAGACAAATCTTTAATAAAAAATAATAATAACGTTAAAAATATAAAACATTCTCAGCCCTGGCCAGTTGGCTCAGTGGTGGAGCGTCGGCCTGGCATGCGGGGGACCCAGGTTCGATTCCCAGCCAGGGCACATTGAGAAGCGCCCATTTGCTTCTCCACCCCCCCCCCCTCCTTCCTCTCTGTCTCTCTCTTCCCCTCCCGCAGCCAAGGCTCCATTGGAGCAAAGATGGCCCGGGCGCTGGGGATGGCTCCTTGGCCTCTGCCCCAGGCGCTAAAGTGGCTCTGGTTGTGGCGGGGCGACGCCCCGGAGGGACAGAGCATAACTCCCTGGTGGGCAGAGTGTCGCCCCTGGTGGGCGTGCTGGGTGGATCCCGGGCGGGCGCATGCGGGAGTCTGTCTGACTGTCTCTCCCCGTTTCCAGCTTCAGAAAAATACAAAAAAAAAAAAAAAAAAAAAAAAATATATATATATATATATATATATATATATATATATATATATATAAAACATTCTCATGTATTACAATCCATTCATTTCCTACCGCTCATGATCATGGTTGCAGGTGGCTGGAGCCAATCACAGCTGTCCTCCAGGACAACACCAAATTTTTATTGGATAATGCGTAACATACACGGGTTGTTGTATGGCTCTCACAGAATTACATTTTAAAATATGTGGCGTTCATGGCTCTCTCAGCCAAAAAGATTCCCGACCCCTGTTAAACATTAGTGCATTTTCTCCAAAGATGACCCCTTCATCTCTAAGGAGCCCAAGTCTAGGTTTTTTAAGACTGATGCGTAATCATTTGAAGACTGAACATTTACAAACAGGGGTGGGCAAAAGCAGGTTTACAGTTGTTCACATGGAAAAAAGATATGCAGGTTATAATTATTACAATAACTTTATTAACTGTGTTTTGCATATTCAGAACTGTAAACCTACTTTTGCCCACCCTGCATGTCTAAATGTCAGCAATACCTCAAGAAAAATTTTAAAACGTTTCATTCCTTAAAAACAAGTTACAAACAATAGTCCAAAAAATAACTCAGATACTTATGTAATTGGAGAACTTCCCTTCAAGATTGTTGAAGGCAAAATAAGAAATCAACCTTGGAAATCTCCATACAATGCTAAAATTCCATGTAAGTGCTTTCCAAGTCCTTGTGACTTTCTCTTTCCAGTTTTTCCTTTCTGTCTCCAAGCTCATTATTAATGTGGCATGACCCTCTGACCACATTATTTTTTTTTTTACCTCTATATGATATGGTTTGCCATGATCTGTTTTGTGGGGTTTGGAGGAAACTCCATGTTGGGCAGATAAAATATATTATGCTCACTTTGTTAAAGGTGGTGCTGCCCGCGTGGAAGCCTGTAGCCCAGGTGATATTAAGTTGCTCTTCTTCTTGGGATGGGCATGATTTATTAATGTGTACTGGAGGCGGGCTGTGGGCAGGCAAGATCCTTGTATCCTGGGGCTTGGTTTTGGGACTAAGCCTTTCCCACCCTTTTTGATGTGGGGTGGTGCACTCTCATGAGGAATCCCATTATGCCTCAGATAAGTGACTTTGTATCAGAGACTTCCTTATTTTGTATATTGGATTAAAGGTTTTGATTTCTGCACTATAAAGTGGGGCAGACTGGGAGCTTGCTCTCTCTCGGTTCCTGAGATTAGCATTAGAGGAGAGAGCAGAGAGGAGAGCAGAGAAAGGCCACATGGAGGAGGCCAGAAGAAGCAGCCAAGATGACAGAATGCTAAAGGAGAAGCCAGTTAGTGCAGAGTTTGTGCAGGGAGAAGGAAGGAGATGGGGAACAGAGGTGAATAAGTCTGGTGAGCTAGAAACCTTTGATTCTAGGAAACCCGGATAAGTCAGTAGCTTTGTGAGCACTGAATGAGTGTGTTTTGGAGCCCAGTGTGTGTTTTTACTTGCCCACTGGGTGCAAGCTAGGATTAAAGATGATGGCCCACCAGTTCTTGTCTCCATTGTTTCATGACCTTCTGTCCAAATCCTATGTGAACCTGCATGGGCCGGGCTGCTGTGATGGTGGCCGGGCAACTGGCTTTACACCCCAGCTCCGTGAAAAAATCAGTAAAGACAAGCCCTGTGTCACAATTCTTAACACTTCACTGTAACAAGGCTCTAATTCACTATTTTATTTGCATTAAACTAGTGTAGTGTTAGTCATATCCTGGTTCTTTCTTTATGACCTTAGGGCTTTTTTATTGAGGAAAAACTTCATGCCAGGAGGCAAATAAAATCCCCTCTACTGAGCCAAGAAGAGTGCCTCCACAGCCACTCCACTTAACAAACTATTGGAAA
The DNA here is from genome assembly GCF_036850995.1 of Saccopteryx leptura. NCBI lineage: Eukaryota > Metazoa > Chordata > Mammalia > Chiroptera > Emballonuridae > Saccopteryx > Saccopteryx leptura. The sequence continues at coordinate 28,594,909 of NC_089512.1, read as the reverse complement.
GAGAAATTTAAACACAGAAGAGTTCATTGTTTCACATTTTCCTCCCTGCTGTGAAGACACATACCTTTCAAATACTCTCACAGGATAGGAGAAATGATGTGTTATAGATATCGTTATTCCTTAATTACATGTCCCATAAAAAAGTATTTACTAATTTATGCTAACTTGTGATTGTGTAGTTAATGTGGAAGCAGATGACTGCGTTATAACTGAAAATGAAAATTTACTGGCACTGAGTCCAAAGTAAAAAAAAAAAAATTAAAAACATGATTCAATTAATAGTGTTCTCTCTGAGTTCCGGGGATGGGCGCCTTACTTTAAATGCGTTCTTGTCTTCTGCATTCTTCAATATTTAAATGAACAGTATCAGTCAGAGGAATATAGAAAAATAGAAAAAAAGTGGTAATATAGCAAAAGTGATTTTTATACTCCACCACTACTCACTGGGGGAAAAAAAATTCTAAATAAACAAAGAAGAGAGGCTTGTCATGATCTCTCAGATACATTAGGTAACTCTAACTTTTATTTTATAAGCAAAGAAAATACCCTGCCAGTAAGTACTTACGTGTTTGTCAAAAATATAATCTAGATGGACTCATCTTTTCAAAGCTCTTTAACTCTTCTACAAACATCATGATTTTTAAACATTAAGCATTTAATGTTGTCAAGTCGTTAATGTGAATGATAAACCAGAGAGTACTTATCTGACTGAGAGAGGCTAATATGAGAGGTTTTGCTTGGTTCCTGTTGTGAAACCGTTGTTTTTTCGTAAATTTGGAATCCAAACAGCTGTCTCATTGACCTCTATTGTTGGGGCCCCGACTGGGGGACACAGGCTAACAGTGGGCTTATGGAAGCTGATGCACATGGTCTAGTTGAACGAAAGGAATGTTTGGCTCTGGTGAAGTTGGCTCGATATTTGTGGGATCTTTTTTGTAAGCCAGAGACCTCCAGTGAGTTTTAACTCTAGTGATATAATCACAGAAACGTCTTGTATGGAACCGAGATGTATTAAAAAATAATTCTGTCTAGCTACATAATGCCTGTAGTTTAATACTTCACTCTGTGTGTGATTGTCACATACGGTTTAAAAGTTTACAGGCAATTAGAAATGTTGAATCTAATTATGTCCAAGGGTCGGGCTGTCATAGGTGTTGATAACGGTAGCAGAGAAAAATGTCTAGTTCCTGGCACGCAGTACACGCTTCCTCTAAGTAATCCCCCAACTTGCTCCTTCAGGCAACCTACCTACCCCAACCTCCATGCCTCTGAGTCACAGTCACGATGTCTCTTCTCTAGCAAGGATAATTGCTTGCAGTGTAGATAAATGAGAGATATACCTCCCTCTGATTCTCTTAAGAAAAATACCACAAGAAGAAATCATTTTCAAGCCTGCGTCTGACTAGTTCCCTCTGCCTAGCGTACCTTATATCTCACTGGCAGATGTCTATCCATCACATGTCCCCTCCTCCCTGTTGTCTTGCATCTGCCTGCATTCTAACACTGATGTCGCTGCCATCGCGGAATTTCTTCCCATAGAGAGTGAATCTCTCAGCAGAAAAGGAAAGGCCTGATGTTCCTTGTCATTCCATCCCTAGCTCCTAGGTTAGATCTCTAAATAGGTGTCTATTAAATACACTTTGAATTAGCTTCACATTTTGATTTCAAAGTGGAAATATGCATATGGTGTCTCGGTGGATTTTATATGTGAACAGGGTTCAACTTAATTCTCTGCCATTCTTTGGCACTTTGCCTTATCTGTTGAATACACTTCAGGGGATTTTTATGGCACTTAATGCTGGAAAAGCATCTGGCACAAACACAAACTATTATTTTTTTTTCTCCAGGAGAAGCTTACTACCAACTGCAAATTGTGCTATTCATGAGAGCTCTCTTTGCAAAGGAATAATATGAAGATCGTTTCACTTTTAAAAAATTCTGATGAATAACAAGTTTTTGTTTTGTTTTTTAATTTGGGAAAAGCAATGAGTAAATTCAGTGATGACTTTGCATTTTAAGATTTATTTAAAAGACCCAATTCTTATAAATATACAGATAGAACTTTTCAGTACTCAAGAATGGTATTTCTCTGTTTATATCATTTTTAAACTCTAAAATGGAATATTTTATGCTCTAAAACACTATAGAGAAATTAATTCTGACACCATTACCCCTTTTCCTCCCTATAAATCTGCATAACAATATATACCCTGTATTTTCTGAGGAAGAGCATCTTTCATTAAGGAAAAATGATTAAATTCCTTATTTCTCCATAAATCAAGGAAGGACTGCTCTCTACAGGTTTGTAGCGTTTCTAATTTCTAATGAATACATCTGAGAATTGTAACATTGTTCCTTTAATGAACTTGTCCCAAAGATCACCTCAAAAATATGCAATTTTTAGTGAAACTCTTCTGTAATGGTTTCTATTTGAGCCAGATGTTCTGTAGTGTTAAAGCACCATAGCAATTTTCTGAAGCACTCTGGGTACACTGGGAGTATGAGATCACAAACAACCTCAAGAACCTAGTCTGGTAGGTGGAATCCACCCTTATTCCAGTCCTTCTGCTGTTCATTCATTCACAAAGGCCTCCCTGACCCGTGTCCAGGCACTGTTGTAGTTATGGGGACAGAGAAGAAGTCAGACTGATAAACCAAATTTACATATCTGTTCTATTAAAAAATACACTATAGGCAAAGTAAAAAGAATACAAAGAATAGGCAAAGTTTGAAGAATATAAAAACTATTGGCAAGTCCTATTGCAAAGGGGTTAAACTTCACATCACTGATTTTACTCTGTCTTAGGCCCACGCTTGAGATGCCATTATGAGTGTCATTCTATCTGAACATTCACCTATTTCAGTTATTTCAATACAAGCTCTTGAGAAATTAATGCTGATGTGCTGAACAAAAGGGTGGAAAACTATGTGATGTTTGTTTGTATCTCAAAATGTGTAGCCTTTGGGCATCCGAATGTGTCACTGAGCACAAGTCATTTCCTGCAGAGAGCCTTGTAGGCTCAGTTGAGGATGACGTTCTTTACTCTCTATTCAAATGGAAAGCTGCTCAAAGGTTTTTTTAAGAAATGCAGACACATAAACACGTTTGCACGTTTTATGGGGTCACTCTGGCAAGAGCAACGGGGCTGGATGGGAAGAGGAGGGCAAGAATGAGGAAGCAGCCGAGGGTGGGATTCTTGTCGATTATTACTACAATTAGTGGTCCACAGAAGAGAGGTTCACAGCTAAGAATTTGATGATGACAGTGAAAGCAGAGAGAAGAGTGTACACAGGTTTGGTTAACAGGTGAGTTAAAAATGTTAAGAACTGATGGCAGATTTTGAGGCCTGGCCTGCCTCAAAGACGCCTCACAGAATTCTGCTTCTTGCAAACACATGATTGGAAGTGCCATTTCCTACATTTGTTCGTATCCCAACAGGTCCAAATGTTTGGGGAGAAGCATACGAGTTGGGTTAGGATATCTTGAGTTTGAGTACTCTTTAAAACTCCAAAGTAAAACGTGGCTCTGCATTTAGCCACGTGGTCTGGCGCTTAGAGATGAGGTCTAGTCTCTAGCTAAATTGGGACATTATCAGCAACAGATGGTAACCCAAGCCACTGGGACATACCATTTGAAAGGCAAATAAAATATTTTTCCCTGGGTAACCACTGAAACACAATTCTTAATCAGCTGCCACAGCTGAATAAATGAATTAAGACTCCAACCGACGGTGTATGAGATAACCTATTTCCAAATTCTTTATTGAGCGAACGTATACATCACTTAGCTTTAAAAAAAAAAAAAGTCTTGTCTTAAAGTATTTAAACTCTTCAAATTTCAGCTACCGAATGAATCGTTCCCTTTTCTCTTCACACCAAAAGAAAGGCCCCATTTCTTCCTATATATAGAGGATCCTCTCTTAGCATTTGGTATCTAGTAGCCAAGCCCATAGGATAACGGTCCTATCACTAGAGCAGCGACACCAGGATGGGTCAAGTCTGACTATCGAAGGCTACAATGAGGTGCCCTCCAAACCTAGCAGGAGGTCAGTTAAAATTATAGTGGATGGAATTAGCCATTACGGGGAAACTTATTAAAGGGTAGGTCAAAAGCAACAAGGCGGGCCGAGAGTAGTAATCAAGGATTGACTAAATATAAAAGAGAGCTGTGCTTAATGAATATTATTAACATGTCTGAAGTAAGACTGTCCTAGTTGAATAGGTTACATCCTGGCATCCAAAAATAGAGAATTTAAAGATTAATGTCATATTGATTTCTTTCTCTTCCCCCGATAAATATAGGAGGGAAAAAAAATTAATGCCATCTGTCTCTATCTATAATGACCAAAGTTTATAAATGTAACATTTGAAAGTCTCAATCCTATGAAATTTAAGCACTCTCTGGCTTCCGTATCTAAAGAGGTAAAAAGTTGCAACACTGTGAGATTTCTAAGATTTTAGTCCATATAGTTTTTTTTCAACATTTTCAAATGTTAATTTTTAAACAGAATTTTAATTTCAATGCTTTGGGGGATGGTGTCAAAAAGGGGAGCTTCGTTCGACATATTTTTCCAATATTTTTTGTGATTGACACTAAAAAAAGTCACAGAAAAGTTTTCTTTAAGTAAGAATTATGAAAACTTGAACTTTTGAAATATTAAGGAATTTCTAACCATAAGATTTTCCATGGTATTATCGGAATCCCTAAATTGTTGGAATTTACCAGGGTCAAAGGAAGTTAACAAAATGAATGAACATTAATATTTTCATGACAAGTTAGAATATTTTAAATCCAATCTTAAATACAAGCTTTGTCTAAGTGGTACTTGTTAATATCACTGTTTCCACTGCTTAAGCCAGGGAGAGATTTCCCCCCTTGGGCATATATTAACAATTTACTTTTTGCAGACAAGTGCACAAATATGATTAGCTTTTGCAAATTGCTCTTTATTCTGTTACTGGTAAGTAATTTTTATATTATTACAGTGTAAACAGATGCTATTTTCCACTACATATTCAGCTGTAATGAGCTAATTTAATGTGTTAAAACAACAAAAGAACTTCAAGAATGATTCACTGATTCAAGCTTCATGGAAACCAAGAGAAAAATCAAGCATGAAGTTTGCAAAATTATTCTAACATTTAGTTTTCAACAAGGAATTGCGGAGCCCCTGTTCTTTGAGGTTGTTTTATACAAGACCGTGCAGAGCGAGTTCTGCCAAATGAAAAAGTTCAACAGCTTCCTCTGCTCACTCTTCTCTCATTTCCTGAAACTCCCACCATTAGTGCCTCTCCTTTAGATTGAAAATTAGATTGATTTGTTTGTACATCTGGTCATTTAAATACTGATGTACTTAACAAACACTTAGGCCGTGGGGCACTCCGACATACAGACTGGCACTATAGGAAGTGAAGCTAGAAAAGGGATGAAGAACATGGGAAATAAGATAAAAACCTAAAGAATCTGGGATCAGGAAAGCCAAGAAAAATAACGGCTTGTTAAAGGCAATGGATTTCACTATCTTCTTTTTAAACCTATTTATTACCTTTTATAGAGAAAAAGGGAGTGAGAATGAGGAAAACATTAATTTGCTGTTCCACATATGTATGCATTCATTGGTTGATTATTGTATGTGTCCTGACCAGGGATTGAACCCACAACCTTGGTGAATGGGGACAATGCTCTAAACAACTGAGCTATCTGGCCAGGTCAGCTTTCACTATTGATAGATGCTGCTGCATCAGATAAAGGGAGAGCACAGGATGTCCCTTGAATTTTTTTTTAATTATTTTTATTTATTTATTCATTTGAGAGAGAGAGAGAGAGAGAGAGAGAGAGAAGGGGGGAGGAGCAGGAAGCAGCTTTGACTCCCATATGTGCCTTGACCGGGCAAGCCCAAGGTTTTGAACCGGCAACCTCAGCATTCCAGGTCGATGCTTTATCCACTGTGCCACCACAGGTCAGGCGTCCCTTGAATTTTTACAATACGTATATTGTTGGTGATTGTGATATAGGACAGGAAATTTAATGCTTAATCAATTAACTGGAACAACGGGTTTTTGGAAAGGTATGCAGAAATGAAAAATCTGAATGCTTGTTCATGGAGCTGCCAATTCAAGTGGCCGCCAGATGCATGCACACTTTATCCATCTGACACTACCATTCTGATCTGGGCACCATCACCTTATTTAATTCTACTAATACATGTTTCCATATTATAAGTGGATATGTGGCAACAGACCTGCATTTTGATTCCATCATTTGTAAAAATCACAAAAATGAGCTAAGATTTTTAATAACATCAATGAGTTATCTTAAAATAGTTTCACATTTTTTTAGACAGTCCTTCGAATAGAAAATCTTGAATGTTTCAAGAAAAAGAAGAAATAACATAAAATAACCTATAAACAAACTATCCAGTATTAATTTTTGCAGAATTTTAGGAATTTTATTTTGTCAGTAGGTGCATGGAAGATGCTCAATACCCATTTTTTGAATGATAATTATATATTATGCAAGAAAATAAAATCACTCATTATGGTCATAAAAAATACTTAATTTACTTATTAATATATATTTGACATTTCTTCTTTTGATCAACAATTTTGGATCACATCTTCATGATGATAGATAGCCACTCTTTGGGAGAGGCGGTATAGCTTGAAACAATAAGTAACAAGCTATAAATGAGAAGGCACAGCTCCCAACCAGTCTCCTAACTTTATCCTTATACCTAACGTACATCATTTTACCTCCTGGGGGAAATTTTCCCCATCCCTAAGATAGAGCACTGTTACAAGAGGTTGTAAGTAGGTTACTGAGTGAAATAATTTATTAGTGACTTATAAAGTAAATTTTGGGTTAAAAAAATCTTAATTATTCATCGAAATAATAACTCCAGGCTTCCTTCCATAGATTCGTATTATAAATAGGCTACCCTCTATCTTCAACACCCTCAATGTCAGCAAAGGCCGTGACTTGCTAAATCAGGAGAACCACACGGAGCATGGCTGCCTGATCAGAAATGCTCACTGCAAGATTATGTATATAGGAAATAGACATCAATGTTTTCTAAATTTAAGGTCTATTTGTTATATCAGCTCAGCATTAACATAACTAATACAAATCCTTTTCACAGATTTTTCAGATGAGGAACAGAGAACTTAGAGTTGCTCTAATAATGACAAAAGTACTCCCTCTTTATCCACAGAATATATGTTGCAAAATATCTAAGAAGATGCCTGAAACCATAAATATTACCAAAGCCTATATATTCTATGTTTTTCGCATACATATAATGAAGGATTTATTGTAAAATTCATAGTTTGCCTCAAATTTTTATTTCATTTTATCCATTTCATAAATGAGAAAACTGAAGCTCATAACGTTTAAGCAACTTGCTCAAGATTCACAGAGGAAAGGTTTGAAACCAGGTCTTCATGTCTCCAAAGCTCATGATCCTTCTATTATATCATAAATAAAATTTTCATATATCTCTGCCTTCAATGCAAATATTTAGCCAAATTAAGAAAAAAAAATGATCCAGGAAGGGAAGAAAACATTAAAAAGAGAAATATACTTCTGATAGAGCAGATTTCACACCTTCTTTTATGACCCTCTACCACAGAAAGAAAATAATACCTTTTGTAATATTCTACCTAGATTCTGGGGCACAATGTCAGGAACTCACTGAAAAAATTTATTTTTTCTTCCTTGGCACACAACTGCACTATGCTATTCTTATACTTAAGTGTTATGTGATTAAGTTGTAGACAAGGAGTGTGAGTGGAAGTTATCTGCAATATATATGTCCAGCCTTGGTTTACTAAAACTTTCCAAGCACAGTTTTCCAGGTTCTTTTACCTTCTGCGTGGTTGATGCAAATAAGCACATCCACTTGAAATCTACACATTAAATTTGTGAAAACCACAAGATAAAAGGGCCTGGATTCCTGAGTCACCCCCTAGAAGAGATGTGCCAATAAAGGAAGGACACATGTTTTGGCTATTACATAAGCAAAATTTAAATATCTATTATCAGAGTCATGTTACATCTTTTGATTGATTTACATGACAGCCAGGGGTTACATTAACCTAATGAATGCATCTACCTTCTTATTATGCTTTAAATCTAGATAAACAGAGCTCCCAGCCAAGGAGAAAAGAGACTTTGGGTGAGCAGAAATGCACTACTAACTCTGCATAATTTATTTTGTAGCTAATCTTTGCCTAAATGAAGCACTGAAGTGCTCTGAAAATCTACATCAGGGGTCCCCAAACTACGCCCAGCAGGAGGCCATATATCTGGCCCCCTGCCGCACTTCCACTTCCGGAAGAGGCACCTCTTCCATTGGTGGTCAGTGAGAGGAGCATAGTTCCCATTGAAATATTGGTTAGTTTGTTGATTTAAATTTACTTGTTCTTTATTTTAAATATTGTATTTGTTCCTGTTTTGTTTTTTTACTTTAAAATAAGATATGTGCAGTGTGCATAGAGATTTGTTCATAGTTTTTTTTATAGTCCGGCCCTCCAATGCTCTGAGGGACAGTGAACTGGCCCCCTGTGTAAAAAGTTTGGGGACTCCTGATCTACATGTTCCATGATTTTAAGAGAAGCAAGAATATTACATATCTTTCTTTGGACCCTTTTGGGTACTTCTTGGGATATCCTAGAGTAAAGAAATATCTAGGAGGGGATAGATCCAAATCACACTTTCCATATAATTCCCATCCATTCTTTTTCTTTTTTTTTTTTTTTTTTTTGTATTTTTCTAAAGCTGGAAACAGGGAGGCAGTCAGACAGACCGACCAGGATCCACCCAGCATGCCCACCAGGGGGCGATGCTCTGCCCATCCAGGGCGTCGCTCTGTTGCTACCAGAGCCACTCTAGCACCTGGGGCAGAGGCCACAGAGCCATCCCCAGCACCCGGGCCATCTTTTTGCTCCAATGGAGCCTTGGCTGCGGGAGGGGAAGAGAGAGACAGAGAAGAAGGAGAGGGGGAGGGGTGGAGAAGCAGATGGGTGCCTCTCCTGTGTGCCCTGGCCGGGAATCGAACCGGGGACTTCCGCACGCCAGGCCGATGCTCTACCACTGAGCCAACCGGCCAGGACCTCCCATCCATTCTTAATAAACCAATATGGTTGGCAAACCTGGGTTCCCCAAATGCTCACTGTACCTGAAACCAGAGGCAAGACTATGACTGAACAGTTTTCTCAAATCCAGGCAATGTCTACTTACAACATGCAATGGAATTTTAGTTTCTGATAACCTATTTGATTTTGACAGAATAAATCAAAAGACCTTGCTCCTTCCTAAAGAGACCTGAAAATGATGGATGAAACTACCCACAATTTTAACATCATGCACTTCATAAATAAGTATTGCTTTTATTCTAAGAACTCTTCAAACGTACAGCGTCTTAGGTTTCTTCATTTTTCCTGGCTGTCCTTTCTCATTGCATACTTAGAAAGCTTAAAAAATAAAATAATTTACTTTATGTCTTAAAAAAAATCTTTTCAGGAGTCACAAAGATAATCTTGTGATTCTTTTTTCAATCTTAAATGAATTTCATCTAAAGTTTTCAAGTCCCTTTTGCAAACATTCATTCATTTTTCATTATCTTCAAGTGAAGAAGATAAGAAACAGTGCCTTGCAATACGTGTCTGAAAGCTTAAGATGAATACATCTTTGTACAAATCTTAATACAACCCAACCCAGGAGATCACGGCACCAGATTGATGCATTAAGTTTTGAGTGTCAGTCTTATTCTAAGTAAAATGGAATAAAACTAAGTTTGATTTTAATGGTTCTACATTTAAATTTTGACTTCCCAATCATGGACTGTGTGACCTTATGCAAGATATTATGTGCCAAATCTCAGTCTTTTTCACTTGAAAAAAGTATCATTAAAAATGCTATTTTTTACTTTGTGAGGATCAAATTAGAGAAGCAAAATTTTAGTGCCTTGAACAAAGACTAAATCTGAGTGAGAAGTTCTGCAGTCTCCAACCTGGCCTTTGATTTACTCATTCTTTATCATATTAGAATTCTCTTGGAGTAGAAATAGCATTTTCTCCATCCAACTGTCAGACTCATTCTCTGCCAGGAACCTCAACTAACTGCATCCTATCATGTCTAAGTTACACTAATGGGAGGAGAAAATAGTCGTAGCGAGATAGAAAAACAATATTAAGAAGGTTTCCAGAATAACTTATAGAATTAAGCTAAAATGGACCCTCAGCATGTGGAAGAAAGGTTTGTTTTATGGGTATTTCATTCTAATAGGAACTTGGAAAGTCTATGTTCCCCCTTCAGAGCCCAGAGGATGCAAGCTCTACAGTTGCTCAACCCAGTTACGGTTACAGGAATACAAACTGGAAAACCAGTGAAATAGAAAATGAAGAACAGGGGGTCAGGGAGGAAGAAGTCCCCGATTCTCATTCAAAGGGACTAACAGATGACTTTATACACTGATTGAAGATTATCTGGGAGAGATAAACCAATAGATAAACATACACAGTCATCTAACATACGATTTCCTTACTAGCAAGGGATTGGATCTTCCCAACTTAATATTACGGACATAGCTATGTTTTTAAAAGTTCTTGCAATGAAATCATTCCTATCTATATGTAAATACAGAAAAGAGGATCTTCTATGCTACAAGCTAGGAGGGGAAAGAGGTGAGAACATTTTTCAATCCTTCACTCCTTTGTCTTACTCTCCACAGATGCTAGTTGCTCCCCCTCCAGATGGTTACTGAGGACTTTCTTTTTCTTTGGGACCCTTAATACTCAAGGGGAAGGCATGGGGAAAAGGGATGTTCTCAGAGAGACCTTTCAGTGAAAACATTATATGGAACTATCACAGTACATTTTATTTTATTTTATTTATTTATTTTTTAAAGTCTATCTCAGATCGTTGTTATGACTATTTATTATTTTTTTTACAGAGACAGAGAGAGGGATAGATAGGGACAGACAGACAGGAACGGAGAGAGATGAGGAGCATCAATTATTAGTTTTTCATTGTGACACCTTAGTTGTTCATTGATTGCTTTCTCATATGTGCCTTGACCACGGGCCTTCAGCAGACTGAGTAACCTCTTGGGTCCAGTGACCTTGGGTCCAAGCTGGTGAGCCTTGCTCAAACCAGATGAGCCCGCGTTCAAGCTGGCGACCTTGAGGTCTTGAACCTGGGTCCTCCACATCCCAGTCTGATGCTCTATCCACTGTGCCACTGCCTGGTCAGGCGTATCACAGTACATTTTAAAGAAACAGAAAGCAAGACATGCTGTGTTTTAGAAACATTCCTTTTCCTTCCTGAATATTTTAATTCTTGTTGGAAGTTACTTGAAGAGATATGGTCAAAATTTATTTTTTTTATTTTTTATTTTTGATCGGACACAATAAACAATGTTTTTTTGTTGGTTTTGTTTGTTAAATGCTGGCTTGACTACCATCACAGATTTGACTCTCACGCTCTCATTTTCTCTATAATCCAAATCTGTGCCAGATCTTTTTTAGAACTTTCAGGGTCTCCGTTCAAACTGCCAAAGAAGGAAGGGGTTGTGAGGGAGGGAGAGGGGAAGAGGAGTAAAGAGGACAATTATACGATGAATGATTTGACTTTGGGTGATGGGTACACAACATAATCAACGATTCAAATATTACAGAAATGTTTACCTGAAACCCTGAAACCTATGTACTCTTATTGATCAATGGCACCCTATTAAATTTAATTCTCTAAATAAAATGAAAAAGAAAGGTGTATCTTCCCTTTTGTGATGGCCATAGGGAAGTGCTACATGTAATAAAATGCATGGCCTTTGAGGTCCGAAGACGCGGTTCCAATCCTAGCGCCACCGCCTGGTGGTAAAGGGGATTTACATAGCCTTTTAAAGTTTGAGCTTCTCATTGGCAAAGAAGTAATGCATAATCGTCTCTTCATTTTTTCTCACATCAAATGTTGTTGAAATCCATGCCATGGACTAAACTCAGTGCTAGATACCAGAGCTGTCCTGGTGGATACAACCAAGACATCACTCAATCCCTGTCCTTGATGACCTTGGCTTCATAAGGATTAAAGGAGGCAGTGAATTCAAAAACATTCAATACATAATAGTTATATCTATTATTGCTCTAGACACTGCTATTATTTAAGACACATAAACCAATATGGTGCAGGTCGTGAGGCTTTTAGATCATTTCAAGACTTACATTTGAAAAAACCAGCACAAAAGGGCAATTTGCTTTCAGATGAAGTGTATTCCTCCCACAGATTCTGCTGTCAGAATAACCAAAATGCAGTTATATGCACCTATGTAGGAATCATATAAAATTGCCAGTACCTGACCATTTTTTGACCTATACAACCAGCAATTTCCTATGCCCATCCTGCTGTATCACCAGTGGGTGGGGGGTGTGTGGGGCTGCACAAAACGTGTGTAGGAAGGAGAAGGGAGTGATCAACAGTCCTTGTTGCAAAAATTTCAGCCTATTCAACATCATTATTTAACTAAATATAGATTTCTGATTATTAGATTTTAAGATAGTCTTAAACATGGAACAGTGTTGGCTTTCTTCTGGCTATAGCTCCCATGTGAATTTTTTCAAAACCTAATGAAAAATACTTTAAAAATGAAATCATCTACACCCCATATACGAAACAAATGCTGGAAGCATTTGTACACAGTTTATATCTGTCAGTTGTCCATAGTATAATAACCTGAGTAAATATTCCAAAGAAAAATATAACCAGCAACTTCCAGGGTCATATTCTTCACATTTCTGTCTATCTTCCACCAGCACATATTCATCTCAGCCTATATTGAATTCATTCAATGCTTGTTAAATGCCTACGATGGCCAGAAACTATTCTAGTTACTGTGTCTTCACAAACACATGTAAGGTAGTAGATCAAAGCATTTCCCAGAGACAAACAGCCTATACAATTTATTCTCTGGCACTCTAAACTATCACTAACCTCTGATTTTGGAGCATTTGTATAGCTGCCTCTCCCAGGCCCAGAAATAGAAGGGTTAAAAATCTTGCAATGCAAAGCTTGAGTCTGTATTCTGTGAAAATGGATATAATCACTGCCATACACTGATAAGTGATGCAGAAAGCCACAGTGACAAACAAGGCCACAGCCATCACAGGTCCCTGAAATTACTGATGTACAACAAAACCTCCAGTGGCCCTCGCCCAGGCGGCTGCAGCTTTAAATCTTCCCAATGGACTGGCAAATAAGCACTTCACCATTTAACAGGAGCAGAGGAAGTCACTTCATCACTGGCCTGTCGCATGAATTGCTGACACAAGAAACTTTTCCCTTCTTAGGAAACCACAAGTACCATGCGATTGCTTATCAGTTAGAAAATACCTGTGTGTTTTTTTTTGCCCATGCTAACTGTCTCATAATCGAGATTAAAGGCCAGTTCTCTTTGAGAAACATTTTGGTGCACTAAGCATCTGAACTCCAGTCATTCTCTGCTCATCTTGTAGCAGCGAAACTTTCGTGAATCTGTCAATGGTACGAACATTTATTTATAACCATAGCTGTGCATCTATTATCCATCTATACGACTCCAAATGCCAGCTGTCTGACACCTGAACAGCAATTTGCTGGGTACCATTTTCCAAAAATGTTAGGTCAAACCTGCTTGTATTACACAAAAATCTAGTGGCTTTGGATTGGAAAACAAGAGAGAGAAAATCCAGAATCCACCTGTCAGTTTCAGAATGAAGCTATAAATTGCTCTCAGAATTAATTTTTAAAAATAAATTAATGGCTTTGTATGTTCAAAGCTTTGCTGAAAGAAATAGTCAAAAGGATAGAATACATTGGAAGCTCCATATTCACACTCATTTATTGAATTGAGAAAGAAAGACAGAAGAAGTATTGGACATCTAGCAATCCTTATCACAGACACATAATTTGTGATTTTGGAAATATATATCAAGTATAAAAATATTAGTATTTGTATGCCAGTATTGAATATAAGGAAAGAAAATTAATACCTACTATGAATCTGTAGGCAAAGTACCTGTACTTTGCTTACAGTACTTTCTTTAATCCGCACAGACATCTTATTTGCTAGTCTTATCATCTTCACTGTACAAGTGAAAATCTGAGATTCATAGGTGGAAAAACTAGCTCAATATCACACCACTAATAAGTGCTGAGACAGGATTAGCCTGATCTAAGTCTTTCCATATTGTGACCTGGAACAAACAGTATTCTGGAAAATAACTCTTTTCTCATCTGAACCGGCACTGTGGATTAGGCACAAACCTGAAACAATTGTCTTGGTGATTTATCAAGGGATCATCCAAAGATTCGGATTGCTGTATCCACACTCTCAGGTGTTTGCCGCAGTAGGCTTAATATAATCTGCCCTCCTCTGCCCTCCACATCCAACAAAAGGGGGTTCAGTTCTCTGCCACAAAGAAACTGGAACTAAATAAACTCAACTTACTCAGCAGCAAATCCCTCACATGCTGACGGGCGAAGGAGAGAGCCGGAGTAGTGCTCGTACATGTCGCTCACTACGATAAGCACAGCTGGGCTGCGGAGACCACTTTTCCTAAATTCTGTTGCCAAGTTGAATTTTATGATCTTTACTGGCAGATGATCAAATGCAAACTCTTAACTTCCAGCCAAGTTACCTTACCAGCAGCTGCTGGAAGAGCTCATTTAGAATGCAAATCTGCCCCCCCTCTATAGGAAAACCATTGCAGTGATGGATGACTTCTGAAGCCTTAGTTCATGAAAAGACACCCCTGATGCCCTCCAATATTTTAGAAGAAATATTTAGGTGCCATATATTTACTTTTGAGCAACTGCCCCCACAGTGGGGATTGTAGTGCCATGAAAAGAGGGTCCCAGTGCTTAAAATCAGCCTCAACTCTCTTTTCCACATGAGGAAAATTGAGATCAGAAGACAGATGTGTAGACTAATTTCAGACAATGTCTTCTTGTAGTTAGGACTCCACTTCTTTAGACTAAACCATCTAAAGGGCAAGGCAAATGAAATCTAACCATTTGCCTAGAATTCTTTGTGATTTCAGGAAAGTAGAAATGTTAGCACCTATCATTGATCCTGCATCTAAAAAATCCTATTACTGTAGGTATGAATTATCAGTTAAAGTTGATACTCTCTCTTCTTTTTATTCATTTAACTGCTAGCGGACATTGACCTTTTAGAATACCTAATATATGACGAGTTCACGGAATCATTCCACAGCTTTGATCTTCATCTCTTCAGTTGTATAAAATCTTTGAAAAAAACTAAGGCCTGGTTATTAGGAAGTTTCTCATTATTCCACTGAGTAAAGAAACCTAGGCTTGTGCAATATATATGAAGCTCTCATATCTTGGTAACTGTTAAAGTTGATGCAATAGAAAAAAAATGTACGTTTTTATCTGTTCTTCTGTTTTGTCAGACATGGAGAATGATTATTATGGAAGTTGAAAAATTCAAAGAGTTACTAGAATAAGAATAAAAGGAAAATGCTATAGTAAGTAAAGAATTAGAAAAGGGAAGATATAACCATTTTAATTTCTTTTCTATCTGCTTGGCTTTGTATACAATGGAGAAACACATAGCTACCTTTGATTATTAGACTAGAAACTCTCGTAATGCGTGATATCATCTGGTCACTTTCACATGTTCCCACTGTTCTACATGAGCCAACACACATGAAGGAAAAACCAAAATGGTGCCACTGATCATGACTGTTTGTGGTCCTGCAAATCCCTGACCCTATCCCATCACTGTCACCCCTGGTTTTCTTAGATGCACAGCTGTCTATATTACTGATTTACAAGAGTCTGTGGTAGAGAAGGTGGGGCTCAGAAAAGATTGTCCATTCCCCACATTCACAGCAAGGAGCTGGATCTATTATTGTTAACAAATACTCCTCTACTAGGCACTAAGACCTGGACCATCGTAAGTTTTCCTGGTGAAAAAAACTGTGGCAACTTACCTGGAAACCCAGAACACTTCTCTTTCATTTCACTACTGCCCTAGTTGACATGTGAAAATTTACATATTTGGGTATTCATCCTATTTGCTGATACAGTATGTGGTAAAGGAGCCTATCCACGTGTTTGATGTTAAGATACAAGAAAAGCCTGGATCAGTCTATCATGTCCATAGACAGACCAAATACTACGATGTAGTAAATGATATAGACCAGGGGTAGTCAACCTTTTTATACCTACCGCCCACTTTTGTATCTCTGTTAGTAGTAAAATTTTCTAACTGCCCATCGGTTCCACAGTAATGGTGATTTATAAAGTAGGGAAGTAACTTTACTTTATAAAATTTATAAAGCAGAGTTACAGCAAGTTAAAGCATATAATAATAATTACTTACCAAGTACTTTATGTCGGATTTTTGCTGTTTGGCAGAATAAGTCTTTATAAAACAACTTACTATAGTTAAATCTATCTTTTTTTATACTTTGGTTGCTCCGCTACTGCCTATCATGAAAGTTGGAATGCCCATTAGTGGGCGGTAGGGACCAGGTTGACTACCACTGATGTAGACAATGAAGTGAGCTCTCAGGAGGAAGACCAAACTGGGGCAAAGGCAGCTTCTCCCATCTCTCCCAAGAATGGCTCTTTTTCATGTTATGGGGCATGGGACTTTTATGGTTTGAGTTGGAAAAAGGAAGAAGATGGATTGGGAAGGAAATGAAATATTAGAATGTTTGGGTAAAATAGAGCTTGGATATATGAAACGTTATATTAATTTAGTCCTTAATATATGTACTCAATAAGTATTTATTAAGCACTATATATCAAACACTGCTTTAATTAATTAGAAAAAAACAGTGAACCACATGGGCCAAAGTCTGTGACATACTAGAACTTACATATGAATTGTCAGTGGATAATAAACATTATCAATAAGTAAATTATATATATAGCATATTAGAAGGTGATTAGTTCTTAGGAGAAAAAAAATCAGGAATAAAAGGGACTGAGTCCCTAAACATAGCAGTTATAATAAGCATCACAAGGTGGTGACATTTTATTTTATTTATTTATTTTTATTTTTTTGGAATTTTTTTTTTTTTTTTTTTAATTTTCTGAAGCTGGAAACGGGGAGGCAGACAGACTCCCGCATGCGCCCAACTGGGATCCACCCGGCACACCCACCAGGGGGCGATGCTCTGCCCACCAGGGGGCGATGCTCTGCCCCTCTGGGGCGTCGCTCTGTCGCGACCACAGCCACTCTAGCGCCCGGGGCAGAGGCCAAGGAGCCATCCCCAGGGCCCAGGCCATCTTTTTGCTCCAATGGAGCCTCGGCTGCGGGAGGGGAAGAGAGAGACAGAGAGGAAGGAGGGGGGGGGGGGAGAAGCAAATGGGCGCTTCTCCTATGTGCCCTGGCCGGGAATCAAACCCGGGTCCCCCGCATGCCAGGCCGACGCTCTACCGCTGAGCCAACTGGCCAGGACAAGGTGGTGACATTTTAGTAGAGTTTAAGAAACAAATTATGTACAAATATGAGGAAAGAGGGTTCCAGAAGAGAGGAGAGTCAGCACAAAGGCTGATGGGTAGGAATGAGCCTGGTGTACTCACCTATAGTGAGGGCAGCGCTGGAAAATAGGGGAGGCAAGAGCAGGACTTGCCTCGAAGAAAAATGTAAGGGGATGCTAAAAAACCCAGCCATCGAGAAAAATATTTTAATTCAATATTTTAAAACAATTAAACCAAAGTAATAAAGAAAGTCCATGCTGAACAAAATAATCCAAATTTTAACTTAAGCCAGGAACGGACCCTGCACTGGTACAACCCTGCCTCATTCACCTGGTTCCAATAAAAATTTATTTACAAAACTAGGTAGCCAATGTGATGGTCACAGTTGGTTAATTTTATCTTTTGGATACTGCATTTATTATTTGTCCTGCTTACTGGGTGTTTTAGCAACCCTAATATTGCACTCGAGTGCCTTACTCTCCCTACCCTAGTCTGGGGTCTGGCCAAGAAGGCCACTGTCTCCAGAGTAACAAGGGAGGGGTGGTGGGGGTAGAAGTCAGAAAGGCACCTGGAGGCCACATTTCATAGGGCTGTGTCGCCATGCTAAGGATTCTACCTGTCAATCAAAGCCGGACACCTGATCTCAACTTACAGTTTTTAAATGATGAATGAAAGAGGGCGAAGCAGAGAGAGTTTGTAACAATCCAGGTGAGAGACGATGGTGGCTTGGCCCAGCGCAGCAGCACAAAGATGGTGAAAAGTAGCCAGATTCTGGACACAGTTTGGAGGTGTGACTAACACGATCTGTGTAGCATTGGACATCAGGTGTGAGATGGGAAGGAAGGATGATTCCAATATTTTTCCAAGATCAAACGGAAAGATGGAGTTGCCACTATCAGAGAAATGCCGTCTCTGGAGCAGGTTTGTGGGAGGGAGCCATAGCCTTTAGTTTTGAGCATTTTAGATTTTGGATATCTATTAGTTACACAAGTGAAGATACTGAGCGAGCACTTGATACTCGAGTATGAAGTTGAGGAAGTGATTTCAGCTGGAGATATAACAGGGAAGTCATCCTGAAATTTATATAGATAACATATTTCTGTCTTCCACTTCCGGATACTGAAGCCATTCTTCTGTGAACTAAAACTGAGAAACCTTTTATAGAGACTCATCTCTTCATGAGTCAGGACTGTGCTAATTTCCACTCTTTCCAGACTCTTTCTTTCTTTCCTCTGAGGTTTAAATTCTTAGTATTTTTTTTTTCAATTTAAAAAATTGGCAACGTGCTTTAAGTTAGAGAGGTGACTTTGGTCAAAATGTTAGTAACCTGATCCCACAACAAATGTGTCACTTCCTAAAATCTGCATCAAATTTTCTACCAGCATGTAAGGTGCTAATATAATTACAATATAACTAAACATCTCCTCAGTGAAAAAAAAAAATGGAGAAAGGAAACTCTTCCTTGAATTATTCAGTTAAAATAAACATCTGTCATTTCCCACCAATCTTTAATAAGTTGTAATAAATTTTCAGCCAATCTAAGTGTTTTATGAACATACACAAACCTGGCCACTTTTTCTTTCAAGTTAAGCATTAGGTCATACACTGTGGCAACTGTTTAAAATTATAAAAATCATATGGCAGGCTAAGATGACAAGTTCCTTGTGGCAAACCATTTGACTGGCTTCTCTGGGCTAAGAAGTGATGAACTATTTTGACCTACTGTTCATTATATGATGCAGTTTGCTGACTGCTAATAAAAAGAGAGAGAGTAGGTGCAGCCAAATATTCATGTTAATTATTAAACCTGCATAATAATGACAAAGCACCCCTTGACAAAACTAATCAGCTCCTATCCTGGGAAGATTCAAGACTGACATATATCAGTGAACCAGTTTGAGCTCCTAGCTCGACTTTTCAAAACCAAATCCCATTCAGTGCTGTGTGGTTTATGTTTCTCTATGGATCAGTTTCTCATCAATTGATGCCATTTACCCTTGTTTTGTTTCATAGATTAAAGAAAAAACTAACAGTTTCTATATATCGGTATCAAATGAAAACAGCAATTTTTCTTTATTGTCCTACTTCACTCAAAAATAGAAATACATCATTACCACTAGAAGTCCATTCATAGAAGAAATTTTAAGTTTTCTGAATAGTCCTTTTAACAGAGAGCCAAGATTTGTAATCAAATCCATGTTATCTTATCATTTCATATTCTACTCAGTTTTATTTATACTTTAAATTCTAAAAGTTAAAATACATTTTATATGTCTCTCAACGATTGTTCCTGATTTTATAAAGTAATAAAAATACCACAAAATACAAAAAAAAAAAGAGAATCTTTGTGGAATATACAAAGGACATGTTAAATGTTTATTTAATCTGATATTTATTTTAAATACTTTATGAAACCAATAAATATTTTACCATAATAATGTTCTATCATTACTCTAGTACTGTACTGAAAATACTACCATTTTAAGAAATATAAGTTGGCCTAGAGAGAAAACATATCGTTTTACTGCATATAGCATGTATTACAGACACAGCTAAGAGCAATGCTGACTTTGAGGAAATTTTAAAACATTTACTTCTCAATGTCTTTTTAAACCATGGGAATAGCTAGTTAGTGTTACTTAAAATAAAATGAAAATTAAAGATAAATATTCCCTAGCCCAAGTTAAAACATAAAACAAAAAGCCTAACTTAGGAAACCATTAAAAATCAACAAAATTAGACTTGCAAACATTCTAGTAAAAGCATATGCTAAACTGTTTCTTACAGAATTACTGAATATTCATTGAATTATAATTCACATGATTTTAATATCTACAAGAACAACATTAAGCACTGGGGAAAGTTAATGTGAAAATAAGGAAATAATAGATCATAAACTATTCTTTTGCATTAAGAAGGAAAAATCATGATGACAGTAACATAGCAAAAATTATCAACCAGACTTTGAAAGCTATGTCTTGGAGAATATTTTATATGAGAGAGTGATAGAGTCAAAGATAGACATGACGACTCAATGAGACCCAAATGTAAATGATAAAACCATCGACAAAAGCCTTCAAGAAAAACACTTTTCCCATCGAGGGATGATTTGTACTGGCCTCCAGGTGTAATATTATGTGCACTGATGAGCTGATCAACAGAACAGAACTTCTACCCAGCTGTAATCAAGAGTGATTGATGGTTGGGACAAAAAAAGTTGATTATCATGACAAGTTCACTGATGCAGAGAAAATAAGCTCTGCCTGGGAAATGGATAAAACCTGTTCAGAGACTACCTTCTGAAACCTTTCTGTATAAGGAATCTAAGAGAAGGTTTCAAGTTGTGCAGACGGACCTGAAATTCCAATAAGCCAGATAAGAATACATTTACCGTACATCAATTTTCACAGTTTTCCTACGTAAGGAATTTAAAAGCTCATTTAGGTCCAATACGTGGTAAACCACATAACGCTCAATTGTATGTGTGAGGCTCCTATGTTATCTCTCTACTTCTCAAAGTACCACTGCAAATCACACACAGACACAGAGAATTAAACTTGCACAGCATACCATGCCTCCAGTTGCCCTCCTCAGTTCCCTCCTCCCAAAGAATGAGTTCCCCAAATGACTGCAACCTTTACCACTATCAGATTCAATTTACATCAAAGCATAGATTGGGGCTGAGACAACAGATCCCAGAGGCAGTAGTCTGCATTTAAAATGAGGTTTGGTAGGCTTGAAAAAGGTGAATCTGGGCCAAAATCGTGGTTCTAAGGACAGTGCTCTAAAACAGTAGCTAGATCATGCAGAGAATCATAGAATATGAAGGAATACATCCATGTTTTCAAGTTCTGGTTCTGTCGTAGAAGAAATTCCAGAGATGTAATGCCTGTGTAGTATGTGATTACAGCATGCATGGGTCAACTTCATTCTCCTTCAACTCACGATAAAACCAAAGAACCACTTCTAATCCAGGCATCGGAAGAAACTTTGAGCGTGAAGAAGGTAAAATGAATGGATAGGTTCATTTCATCTATATAGAGATCTTTGCCCAAGTGGACACTTGAGAAAGGTAAATGAATTTCCCTGTAATTTTTCTAGTTAAAACAGAAAATAGGACTCAGCAGAAGAGATAATACAAAATAGCAACTGTTAAGAAAGGCAGGATACAGCCTGACCAGGTGGTGGTACAGTGGATGGAACTTCGAACTGGGATACGGAGGACCCAGGTTTGAGACCCCGAGGTCGCCAGCTTGAGCATGGGCTCATCTGACTTGAGCAAAGCTCACCAGCTTGGACCCAAGGTCGCTCAAGGGGTTACTCGGTCTGCTGAAGGCCCACAGTCAAGGCACATATGAGAAAGCAATCAATGAACAACTAAGGTGTCGCAACGAAAGACTGATGATTGATGCTTCTCATCTCTCTCTGCTCCTGTCTGTCCATATCTATCCCTCTCTCTGATTCTATCTCTGTCCCTGGAAAAAAAAAAAGAAAAGAAAGGCAGGATACAAAGGATCACAAAAACCAAAATGACTCAATAGCAGTCACTAATATGAATTACCTTTTTCTCAAAATTTTTTGCTCCTCTGCCCTGGAACAATACTCTGGTTTTTTCCCCCCAATATCCAGGGTTGTAATGAAACTGATAATTTAGTAAATGCTGAAATAAACTATAATGAAACAGAACAAAAGGACAAGGTGTCTGAGAGACAGCGACTTCAATGAGTGAAAAGGGATGAATAAATTTTATTCTTAAGACTTTCAGTTATTGGTGATTTTTAATCCAGTTTGTTGTGTCTCGTCATACTCCGAGAAATGTCTATAGTTGTTAAAGGAGATACAAAACAATTGCTAGTATTGATATTAGATATGTGTATCAAGCAATATCTGGGCAACTGCATGACATCAAGGATTTTATTCCGTGGCTACTAAAGACTTCATTAGCCAAACAGACTTAAGATTGCTGATGTGCGCTCAAGATCTTCAGGGCATCATCATAAAGTTATAATTGGGTACTTTTGACTATACTGATACATTTTATAATAGTTTAAAATTCAGAGGTCGCTATAGGGAAAGCTTTCAAAATCAGTCTCCAGGCAGCACTCAGACCCAATTCCACTTTCTCATTTCCCTTCCGAGTTATGTGAATTTTCTTTTTTAGGTGTTAGGGAACCAGTCGCTGAAGACACGCACTGCATTGCAGAGGAATGAGGCCCTGGGGAAAAGGCAGCCTACAACTCCATTTGTATCAAAATGTAGTGATTATTCTTAATGGCCTTAATGAAGCTGAAACTTAGATCCTCTCAGAGATTCCCATTTCTACCTCTATTTTCTTGTTACACGAAAAATGTACTTACTCAACATTTTTTTTTTTTTTTGAGTGATATCTAAGACTCGTAGAGCTTTCTCAACATTAATAGGCTTCTTGCCTCGTCTTTTGGGGACACGAGGACAACATTTAGTTCATTTAATTGGAAACATGGCTTTTGCTTCAACAAGTACTATCCACCCCATCCCATTCTTTCCTTTCAATCTTCTCCCATGTTTAACCCTCTGCACAAACTCACTGCATTCAACAGAGTGGCATTTGATGAAACACACTCAGCCCAGATTCTCTCTCATCCCCTTCGACACCTACTACATTATTATTGCCCATTAAATGCTTCTCAATTTTGAAATGTGTTTCTCTTTTTTAGCTATCTGGACTACTAGGAATCTAGCTGTGAGTGTACAGCTAGGATTAACCTTGATTGACTCCTGCATTGTGTGTAGACCTTAAGGTGATCCATTGTCTTTGCTGAACACTGTCAGCTGATACCAAGGGCAAGTCTCAAAATAAATTTCCCTTAGGGTCTGTCACTCGAGGTGATAAACAAAAGTGCTATGCTGGGACTTAAGAGCCCTGTTTCCAGTCCAACCAGCCGTTTCAACATCTTTAAGACCTTGATAAAATCAACTCAGTATTTTGGCCTTTGATATTTTCTATCTCTATAATCTATAAAATGGACAGAATGGTTTCCAGACATCTCTACGTCCTAATATACCACAATTCTCTGAGGTGCTCTCAGTTCTCCATGGAAATATAAATATCTCTTTGATTACTGGAGGTTATATTCACATTTACTTGTCACATCGAAAATCAACTTTCTCTTTCTAGATTTGAAGGTCAAATGTTCCTTGTCTAGGAGAGTGCCATAGAAAAGTACATTTTATTATTGTGTTTTTCTTTGTCCCCCTCCCCCAAAAAGGACCAGAGAAATATGGCCTCTTTTATTTTTATTTATTTATTTATTTATTTATTTATTGTTTTGTGTGGGAGAGACAGAGAGAGTCAGAGAGAGGGACAGATAGGGACAGACAGACAGGAAGGGAGAGAGATAAGAAGCATCCATTCTTTGTTGCGAATATGGCCTCTTTTATAAAGATTTCTCTTTCCTCAGTCCTTACTCTTCATTCCATCCACAGATGAAACTCTAGAATATCAAAGCTTGCCTCAGCGAGTCCTAAAATGCCCTAATGTTGAAGTTTGATTTTCAAAAGCCTGCCAAAGAAGTACAGTGCTGAAATAGATCCCTGTGCTCTTGACTGGCTTATTTGCTCCTGAAATATCTAGCAGCCCAACCCAATTTTTCTCGCTTGGACTTTCTGTTCGTTTTGTGTTCTGAGAATGCCGACAGCGGTGTGGGCTCTGTTTAGGAGGGTAAAGCTAGTGACAGTGATGGATGAAATAGGGTCGAAATGCCCACTCAGAGTAGAACCCCTTCCGAGGAGACATCCTAGTTACTTCTTTCAAACTCAGCCACTAGCTCCAGTCCATCAGCACATACTCCAGAGCCAGCTCCTCACGCAGGGTTGACCCGACAGCCCGACTGACCGACCGTCCTCGGGTCCCAGGCGTGTCTCCTCTTTCTCAGAAACCGAATGGCCCTGTCATCGAACTACTTTTGAAGAAGAAAAGCCCCAGTAGGAAGGCCACGGCGCACAGGCTACAGCTCTAAATAGCTCTGTGCGTCCTGGAGACTAACAGAGGACACTCTCTAATGAAAGAGATGTTTCAAAGCTGCCTGAAAATTTAATTTATAACTGGGTCCGGCAGACCCTTTGAGACTTCGCAGCTACAGCAGCAACAGACTTAAAGAGGTTGAGAATTTTTTAAATAAACGCAGCTTTGCCAGGGACAAGTTGCCCCTGCAGCTTTTCAAAGGTTAAAGGAAAAGATTTACCAGGAATGAGAACCTCAAATCAGCCAAAAGTGCATTCACGGCGGACACTTTAAATTGAATAGGTTCTTTTACATACTTAAAAAAGATATAAAAGATTTTAAATATTTATATTTCTTAGGAAGTAGGTTAGCATTCCAAAAAACAAAAAAC
The DNA here is from genome assembly GCF_036850995.1 of Saccopteryx leptura. Lineage (NCBI taxonomy): Eukaryota > Metazoa > Chordata > Mammalia > Chiroptera > Emballonuridae > Saccopteryx > Saccopteryx leptura. Next base: position 28,570,045 of record NC_089512.1, on the reverse strand, counting down.
AAACAAACAAACAAAAAAAACGTTTGTAATGGTATTGTTTATCCCATAAAATAAAAATGATCTTTCCATTTCATTTAGTATCGTTCATAAACCAATTGCCTAACGTGTTGTATGCTATAATCCTTACAACAGGGCTGTAAAAAATGGCTAGTCATTTTCTTCTATTTTTTATTTATTTATGTTAAATTATGAGTTGGTTAAATTAGTGTCATCCTCCTACTCTCAATGGACACCTCACTCTGGGCTCCTGTCATAAAAATAAATGGAAACACCTTGTCCTGTTTCTGATGGTGACAGTTGGGGCTCAGGTTATATTTTTTCCCTGTTCCTGTAAACTGACCACAGCCCTAGCACTGGAGATTGAACTGTCTCTTTCACCCTCTCGGTCCCGGAAGAACAGGGCTTTGGCCATGAGCTACAGCAGGAATCTGTTGGGTCCAGGCTTTCAACATCCATTTGTTATCAAGGGAGCAGCCATAGTAGAATTTCACCCAGAGTCTGTAGGCCAGGGGTCCCCAAACTTTTTACACAAGGGGCCAGTTCACTGTCCCTCAGACCATTGGAGGGCCGGACTATAAAAAAAACTATGAACAAATCCTATATCTTATTTTATTGTAAAAAAAACTGCACATATCTTATTTTAAAGTAAAAAAACAAAACGGGAACAAATACTATATTTAAAATAAAGAACAAGTAAATTTAAATCAACAAACTGACCAGTATTTCAATGGGAACTATGGGCCTGCTTTTGGCTAATGAGATGGTCAGTGTCCGGTTCCATATTTGTCACTGCTAGCCGTAACAAGTGATATGACGCGCTTCTGGAGCCGTGGCGCGTGCGTCCTGCGTCACCGGAAGTAGTACTGTACGTGAGCAACGCCACGCTTTGCATCCACATCCTGTGCTCCTCTCACTGACCACCAGTGAAAGAGGTGCCCCTTTCGGAAGTGCAGCGGGGGCAGGATAAACGGCCTCTGGGGGCCGCATGCGGCCCATAGGCCATAGTTTGGGGACCCCTGCTGTAGGCAATCTTTCCTGAGGTTTCCATGAGGACCTGGAATTTTAAAGCAATTTCGGGGAGGAACACTGGAAAGAAACTGAGGGGCAAAATGGTAGTATAGTGACACTGTTCTAGCACACACCATTTCTAGAACCATAGGCAACGGATGAGTCACTTCCCCCTCTGTGCCACTTCCTCTCGCAGGGAGCAGAGCTGTGCGTGACTTACTTGGGTACAGGTATGACCTAATCTCTGCACTCAACACTGGAAAAATTAGATTTGAATCCTCAGAACACATTGCAGATGTACTTTTGTTAGTTACTTGCGGTGTGACCTTGGGGAAGTCACTTAACCTCTCTGAGCCTGGGTAGCCCTGAGAAAAAGTTATTTGAAAGACCTCAGATGAGATTGCGTGCAAATCCGCATGCATGCGTGTGTCTGTGAAAGAGAATTTTTCATATTATGAATGGTAAAGTGTTTTAAACAGCTCACATTTACTGTGTGCCTAATAACAATATATGCCAGGTAGCTCTTCTAAGCCTTTATGTGTATTAACCCAGTTAATTCTCAACACAGGAATATAAGGTAGATACTATTATTCTATCCTTATTACAGGTGGAAAACCAAGGCAAGTGAGTTAAAGTAACTTGTCCAATTCCATATAGGTAGCAAGGCAAGATTTGAATCTAGGCAATCCCCTCGAGGGCCAGCTGCCATCATTCATTTTATCCAGTTCTCAGTCCCCCCACATCCGTAATCCAATTCCCATCACTAGAGAGTTATTCTCTATTGTGGCGCAGGAGTGGGGCATCCAGCTGCCCTTGCCCATAGCCTGGGGCAAGTGCCCTTCAAAGCTGTTCACCCAAAGTAAACTACCTTATAGTTACTACAGAAAGCATTTATCAGTGAATTTCAAACTTTATGAACTTAAGATTCATTGGAGATTGTACAAAAGACAGGGAGGGAGAGAGGGAAGAAAGGAAGGGAGGGAGGGAGGGAGGGAGGGAGGGAAGGAAGAAGTGAGGGAGGAAGAAAGGGAGGAAGCTGATGTTTAAACACCTCCCTGAGACATTCTGATTCAGTGAGCACACCAGTCAGGCTTCAGTTACAGACAACAGCAATCACTATTGCTACTGGAAGCTGATGTGATTCAACATCACGGAGAAGGGGAAACAAACATCTGGAGAGGGCTCATTAGGTGTAGCAGTCGGAGATGCCTCACTTCTCTCCCTTGAAGTGATTCATGAATTCTGGACCCATGAATTCTGGCAGCACCATCACTGGCTCAGAGCACACACTACATCCTATAGGACAGAACTCCAATGTCTCCAAGCTGGTGTCATGCCTCTGCCTTCAACAGGCCATTTGTTCTACCATCTAGAACAGCGGTTCTCAACCTGTGGGTCGCGACCCCGCTGGGGGTCGAACGACCAAAACACAGGGGTCGCCTAAAGCCATCGGAAAATACATATTCATTATACAATACATTTTAAAATATGTACTTTCCGATGGCTTTGGGCGACCCCTGTGTTTTGGTCGTTCGACCCCCAGCGGGGTTGCGACCCACAGGTTGAGAACCGCTGATCTAGAAGATCAGCTACCTTGGGTTAAGGGAACATTGTTAAGACTAGAGAGGATCCCGGAATACCAGGTCATGGACTCACTTATTTTACTGTAAATGGTTTCATGATCAGGAGCAACGTGGCTTTGTTATGTTACTTGAACTCACTGCGTTTAGTTACATGAATCCCCAATGCCAAATTCCAGAGGCTGTGGCCTTCCATTTCAAAGTTTCCCATAAGCTGAGCGTGCTTATAATTCCAGATAAACACCTCAGAGAATAACCACCCTGCTTGTTCCCAATGCTTTTGAATGCCGAGTGAACTTACTATGAAGGAACCTGTAAACTCAACGAAGAGCTCAAGAGCACAAGGCCACTTAAGAGATGACAGACCTGGACCACCAGTAGTTCAATTCCTGGTCCAGTGATTTTCTTACCGTTCCACTCAGCTTCCCTAGATGCTGTTTTTTAGGTCTGGGGTTAGATGCATATCCCCCGTGCACAGATTTTTATTAACTTTCTCCTAGGACATGTAATAAAATGCTGAAATCGGAATGAAACAATGATAATATCTGTGAACTCTCCTGGGCATGTTTTGAGCCTGCAGACTGCCAGACACAGGCAAGAGAAATGGAAAGTTGCAACGGAGGCCTTCAAAATGGAATTTATCATTCTGTATAAAACATGCAGTTTAAAAATCCATAATAGGATAATAGGTGCAACAATTTCTTTTAAAATTTAAGTGTGCTTATAAAGAGGATTTGGAAAATTTAAAAAAAAATGTACAAAGAAGTAAAAGAATAGTTTTTCTACTCAAATACAATCACCATTAGTTTCTGTTTTTCTCTCCATCTAAGTAGTATTTCCTTTAAATATTACCACCTCCAGGAAATATGCTGACATATATATAGTTAAAAGATGTGTCTTAAGATGATGTTAAGAAAGTTGAATTACCTAATTTGGTCATTTGATAGGAAAAAGTATTCCCGTTAGCCTTTGTATCCTTATATTGCCACATTTGGTTATGGGAGTTATGACAAATATGAATTAAATTCAGATACACTGCTTAGCTTCACTACATTTCTGGGTTCTACAATATAATGTTATAATACCATTGGAAATGTAGCAATTTCTATTATTGAGGATCCCAAGGGTCTCCCTTTGGAGGGGTCTGCAACCTCTGAGCAACTTTAACTCCTAACAATGGGATTGTTTTCCTTTCTGGTTGATCACAGTCCCCTGAACTAATTAATGCTTGACAGTCCTGAGTCATAAAGTACATGTTGCTACAGTATTAAAGTTCAGTAATTTGCGCTGTGTTTACAACCGAACTGTGAGTGTGATTGACTGAGGGCTCGAAGCCATGTGAGAGCACATGTGAGTCGTTAGGTCAGTGGTCCCCAACCCCTGGGCTGTGGACCGGTGCCGGTGTCCGTGGGCCATTTGGTACCGGCCCATAGAGAAAGAATAAAAAATTTACATTATTTCCGTTTTATTTATATTTAAGTCTGAACGATGTTTTATTTTTAAAAAATGACCAGATTCCCTCTGTTTACATCTGTCTAAGACTCACTCTTGACACTTGTCTCGTAAGTTCGACAATTATATTTAAAAATATCACAGTTTTTACACTGGTCGCATAATTTTTTTGTGTGCATTTATCCGTCCCACCCTAAAGGTTGGTCCATGAAAATATTTTCTGACATTAAACCAGTCCGTGGCCCAGAAAAGGTTGGGGACCACTGCCTTAGGTGACACCTTACCTGGGCTACAAATGACTTTCCTCAACAGTGCAGACTTCACCCTATAAGTTCTACAAGAGCAGGAGGCCTCAGGGTCTCTCCTGAGATAGCTGGACAGGGCAGAAAAAACACAGATCTCCATCCACGCCATTACTGTAGGATCTGCTGGAACTTAGGGATGGATGTGCTGGTCCACCAGGGCTGGATGAAGCAGCAACATCTGAGATGTGCGCACTGACCCTGCGGGGTCAGCTATTATCTGGTGGCCTTGTATAACCTCCCATGCTCTCCGCACTTCAGTTTCCACATGTAAAATTAGCAGAAATTTTCTTTTGTCTCTACCATATTCCGGAATGCTATTACAGTACAGAATTAGGAAGTTAACCATAGTGACTCTGAGATGCTACAATGTTACAATTCCTTATTTTGAGGCCCAAGATCTAATTTTCCATTAATAAACAGTTACTGAGCAATTATTCTCTACCTCACTTAATCTTATGTCCATGCTATAAACTGTGTTTCAAAGGCACACTTACTAAATTGCCCAGGCCAATGGTAATTTATGCTTATTTTAGAATGCTGATAAAATAATTGGGCAAATTGCAACTTCAGTCTTTAACTGGAAGCTTTTTGCATACCTCCATGTGTGTTTCATATAAACCTCCAGCATAGTCTTTTTTGTCCCTCCCCCTCCCTCCCAAAGAATAGCCTACTCCAGGAGCAGGCAATCTGATGTAAAGTACATACACTATAATGTGACTTTTCAAAAGATATCGTCAGGGCTCCAAATGGAAAATGAACGACTACACAGGAAACAGGTACAGCATTAACACCAAGCTATGGGGTTAATAACAGAAAGGGTTAAAAAAATAAATAAAAGCTTAGAGGAAAAGGAAATTGAATTTTCATGATGCAGAGATGAAAAGAACCACAAACTATTATTTTCCTTGGAAGGGGAAGAAGCTTTGAAATGTAAAAAGCTAGCTTCATAAGGCAAAAATACTTCCCTATGTGATAGAGGATCCAGCCAAGCATACAAGTGATTTGCAGTGTTACTTTTCCAAAAGGATTCTAGGTATAAGAATGAAAACAAGAAGATAAATCCCGATTTACCTGTAAAGAGTAAAAAGGCAGTTGTATTGGGATTATAAATGGCATTCTTGGAATTAAAATGATTCAGTATGATAAACGTCTGAATCTTCTCTTTATTTAGTGATTATTTTCTTATATGTGAATGAAGGGATGATAAAGCCAATTGATTTTGGTGTTCAGTTTTAAATATTATATAAAATTGATATTTATAGATATGACCAGTCAATAAGTAAATAAAACTAATATTTCCAGTACATAAATTCCCTTTATTGACATAATAATGCCACAGAGATCTTTTTAAAGTTCTACTAGAGTTGCTACCCCAGTATTTCAATTTTGTAGTAATTATATTTTGCTTGTAAATCATAGTTAAAACGTTGCTGTGTCATTTATAAACTCAATTACATTGAGTTTTCCTATTTAAAAAAAAAAAAAACTTCAATTTTAAAAATTAGCACTGTGTAGTGAATTTATGTTCAGGTTCAAGAGAAGGAAAAATGTGAGGACAGTGAATTCACATGTGTTCAGTTTATACAGACCCACAAAAATGGATTGATTATCTGGTAAATTCAGGTAGTCATGAAATTCAATTTAAACCTAAATCAGATATGCAAATGAGTATCTGTGGTAGGCAGAACAATGATATTTTAAGTTCTAATTCCTGGAAACAGTAAGTATATTACATTACATGACAAAGGGAGATTAAGTTACAGATGAAATTCGGTTGCTAATTGGCTGAATTTAAAATAGAAAAATTGGTCCTGGATAGTTGGCTCAGTGCATAGAGTGTCACCCTAGCATATGGATGTACGGGGTTCGATCTCTAGTCAGGGCACACAAAAGAAGCAACTTTCTGCTTCTCTTCCACTCCCTCTTCCCCTCCTGTAGCCAGTGGCTCATTTGGTTTGAGCATAGTCCTCAGGTGCTGAGGATAGCTTGGTTGGTCCGAGTATCAGCCTCAGATGCTAAAAACAGTTCCATTGATTTGAGCATCAGCCCCAGATGGGGGTTGCCAGGTGGAGCCCAGTCAGCACAGGCAGGAGTCTGGCTCACTATTTCCCCTCCACTCAGCTAAAAAGAAAATCCTGGATTATACAGGTAGGTCCACATATGTAATCACATAGTTCCATAATTGTGGAAAAGGGAGGCAGATGAATGAGAATCACAGTAATAAAGACTCGATCGGCCCTAACTGACTTTGAAGATGGAAGGGAGTCATGAGCCAAGGAAAGAGGGCAGCCTCTAACAGGCATCCCCAAACTACGGCCCACGGGCCACAATGCGGCCCCCTGAGGCCATTTATCCGGCCCCCGCCGCACTGCCAGAAGGGGCACCTCTTTCATTGGTGGTCAGTGAGAGGAGCACTGTATGTGGCGGCCCTCCAACGGTCTGAGGGACAGTGAACTGGCCCCCTGTGTAAAAAGTTTGGGGACCCCTGCTCTAGAACAAAAGGCAAGAACTGAAGTCTCCCTCACAGGCTCCAGCAAGAACATAATCCTGCCCACATCTGGATTCTAGCCCAGTGAGACCCACTTCTGACTTCTCAGCTCCAGAGCTATAAAACAATACATCTGTGCTGTTTTAAACCACTAAGTTTGCGGGAACTTGTTCCACCAGCAACAGAAGATTAATACAGTAATCACAGGGAACAGACATGCCCACAATTGTTTAACTATGACCAGCCTGATTAATCTGCATTCCCCAATACCTTGGCTGTTTTCCTTTTACCACATGCCAGACAAACCTGAAGGCGAAGTTGTGAGAATGAGAAACAATGGCCCCTAATACATACACATCGACTGCTGTATCATTTTGAAACTTCACTAGCAAAATAAGTTGCTATGCTTTTTCACCATGGAAATAAAAGTACATTTCAGAAAAGAAGTATGTATTATGTTTATATTCTTTATGTTAATGTAAATAATCACATATGTAACTATATATATGTAATAATCACATATGTAACGATAATGTATTTCCTAAAGCATACATGACAATACTGCTAAAGTCTTTAAACATGCCTTTGAGTTCTATCTACAGAATAAGAAACAATAAAAAAAGAAAGAATTGTCCAAGTGGTGAGCGAGCCATCACTGGGGGTAATCAAACAAAAGAGCTCACTTGGATGTGGCAGATGGGTTTCCTAATAAAAAGGAAAATGACAGTGAAAGTGTTGGCAGGCGGGGGTCTTAAAATAGCCTTCACTAGATGAGTAAAGTATCAGTATGATTAAAAAAGAAAAGAAACCAATAAAAAGCCACTTAAATTTACAATTACAGAACTATCTGATTGTTGGCTGAGCGTCTAAAAATGATCAAAATTGCAACTACAGTTGTCCCTTGAACAACATGGGGATTAGAAGTGCCAATACCCTGTGGAGTTGAAATTCCATGTATAACTTTGACTCCCACAAAACTTAACTACTAGTAGCCTACTGATGACTAGACACCTTACTAATAACATAGACAGTCGATGAATACATATTTTCTATGTTGATTGTATTATATACTGTATTCTTACAATACAGTAAGCTAGAGAAAAATGTTATTAAGAAAATCATAAGGAAGAGAAAATATATCTACAGTACTATACGTATTTATTGAAACAAAATCCACCTATAAATGGACCCATACAGTTCAAACACATGTTGTTCAAGGGTCAACTAACTGTATTGAGTTTAAGATTTTTATTTACATGTCAGACTCTCTCTCACTCTCTCTATTTTACAACAGCTAAAAGATTACTATGTAATATTGATCACTTGAAAATATTACCGGTTAAATTACGGTGAATTTCTTAAAATTCAAATCAAAGTGCTCAGTATTAAAAAGCAACAAACCAAAACAAAAAAAATCCCTTCAAGTAAAATGCTTTAGTGTATTCTTTTTTATAGCAGCAAAAACCTTTCAGATGCTGTGCAGGTAATCCACTCTTCTCTTTTTTTAAGCCAACAGAAGAAATGTTATAAAATTACCTGATGATTGTACTGTACTAGCAGGTATGAGTTCATAGGACAGTAGCAATCCTTATACAAACTGAAATGCTCTCACAGAAGAGAAAAGCCACTTTATTTGCACCCCCTCTATTTCCTGTGCCTGATTCTCTCATCTACTATCCTCACCGGAGAGAACCTAAGGGAACGACTTGCAGCCCAGGGAGATTAAATACTGGAAGTACTAACATTCTCTAGAACCCAGACCTGTTAGGTCATGTCCACAATGCATATCAATTGAGTGCAAGATAATGGCACTGTGGAGGGGCCATTCTGCTAAGAGGAGGTCTTCTGTTTGCCTAGAGTATCCACAAGGTACTATTCAATTCCTATTTCTTACAAACCAACATCCCCTCTCTTTTCCGTATTTCTCAGGACCAACTCCACACCAAAGCACGCTGTGGGAGCAGTATTTTTTCACATTGGCCACAAGCCAAAACTAGCGTCTCTCTGATGAACCAAGAGTCTTCCGTGACCCTTAGTAAAGGCATGAAAGAGGTGACTAACGCTCTGTGAATAATTCGCAAAGCACTGATCATGTCCACAATTGTCTACCTTCTGTCATGTTCTCCACTCTAGTTTTATTCACTAGGGGCTTGAGTGTTTCAAGGTCTTTAGGATCCCTGTTAAAGAGATAATACTTCCAGGGCAGTAAATTGAGAGCTCAACATAAATATAATTAAGGACACATGCCTGACCTGGAATTGGACACCACCAAGGCAGGCAAAAAGGATTTACAAAGCCAAAATCTTGATTTTTAAATATAATTTGGTCCCCCCCCTCCTTTCTCTGTGTCTCTCTCTTCCCCTCCCGCCGCCAAGGCTCCATTGGAGCAAAGATGGCCCGGGCCCTGGGGATGGCTCCTTGGCCTCTGCCCCAGGCGCTGGAGTGGCTCTGGTCGCGGCAGAGCCACGCCCCGGAGGGGCAGAGCATTGCCCTCTGGTGGGCATGCCGGGTGGATCCCGGTCGGGTGCATGCGGGAGTCTGTCTGACTGTCTTTCCCCGTTTCCAGCTTCAGAAAAATAAGGAAAAAAAAAAAAAAAAGAAATATAATTTGGGACCTAAGTTATTTCAGACATGCCATTTATTGAAAACCTTAGTGGTGCTATATTTGACTATTCCCTGAAGAGAAATTATATGACCTAAACTGAGCATTCTTAAGAGACTAAAACAATACCATTCAACAGCAAGTGTATAAGATGATATAGATGCGATTTATCCATAGTAAACAACCAACCATAATATAATAAGCCCCCAAATTAAAGCACATAAGGAGTTAAAATATTATCTCAGCTTTGACAGGCTCCATTATTGGAGAAAAATGTTTAAGAAATCCCTTCTGCAAGATTAGAATAGCATAATACATTTTTTTTTAGTGCACACTAAATGATAAACTTACATCGGAATTAAATCTCAACTGGCAAATGTTGCATGATATGATTTGCTTTCTTCGATGAGGAAGAGGAACCCCGAATGTATGATTTATTACAGCTTTCTGAATCGGGTCCATCTGTAATGAGAAAAAAAAAATACAACAAATAAAAAGAAAGCTTGTCAGTTCCATTGGAATGTTGCCTATTTCATTAAAGAGCCAATCTGTACAGCTTCAATCTACTGCTCACATAATAAAAAATATTTTTATTCTAAGAAATGGCATTTCTACTTTGTCAAAAAATAGAAAACAATAAGCTCGAAGCTCACTATGATAAGGAAAAATAATAAATGTACTCATTAGAGTCTGCATACTAACTGTTTTTCTCATTTAGGATCAACAATTGTCTCAATTTGATAATCCTAAAAAATAATGAAAGGTTTATCAAAACTCATGTTATTATAAATGCCAGCAATCTTATACAGAAGTGCGTCTTCCACATTGCTCCAAATGGACTTCAAAGAATCAGCTTTAATATAAATTATATACCATTATTCAACATTAACTTTATGTATGTTTGGTATCTTTTCTACCTGAAGAATATACTAGAGTAGAGAAGTTCTGCTTCCTGAGAATTCAAACATATGGAGGTATCAATGCATTCAACAAACATTTATCGATCCCCTAACATATACTGATATCCTACAGATTTATTACTTGGTGTTCAAAGAGTTTGAGCCATATATCAGTTTTTCTTCCTCCATCTTATTTTCCCAGGACAGGACAAATGACACCAAAAACATACTGTCAATAATCCAGCTCTAATGAAACTTAATGTCTCCTCACCAAGCTTTGTTCTACAGGACACATCAGTGGTTCTCACCTGTGAGAGTCAACTAAAATTTTTGATCTTCTTCTTAATATGTGTACAAACTCTTTGTTTATCTGTGTCTATCAAGGCTGTGATGAGGTTTAATAATGATAATTCATGAATTAGCACAGTCAGTGTTGGGCACATTAAGAAATCAATAAAGATTGGTTATTATATTTTCTCTATTGTAGCACATGTGAGATCAAGGTTACCATGAGCCTCACACTCCTCTAGTCATTGTTGGCATATTACCCATTTCTCATGTGGCCCAAACAAACAAACAAACAAACAAACAACAAAAAACACATTTCAAAATGATTTAAATGTTACACATATAGTCATGACTTCTGATGAATGCCTGCACACTTCGGAAACTCTTAACTCTCACCAGATATGAAGGTCTTACGAAAGGGCTCACGATGGGTTGAAATATTTCAGACATGATTTGACAGATACACAACAAAGCTAAGGATGTATCTATGAAATAATGCTCTAATATTCACTTTCTTTGATATACTGTAGTTTGTTATGTACCCCAAATAAGGCATTGATAAATTCTACCTCCTTCTGTGTGTTTCAAATCATCAGAAACAGTTGACTCACAGGCTCTCCTCACTGACAGGTAGGAAAAAGTTCCTGTCGAAATTTACAACTCCTATCAAGTTACCTAACTACTCTTAATGTCCTGTTCTAAATAACACCTGCAACAATAAAAATTAAAGCACTCGACCTTTATGAAGTGCTTTCTATGTACTAAGCACTAGGCTAGATGGCTTATAAATTAAACAGTTATCATGGATATAACCATTTTTATCTTTATCACTTTAAATTTATTTATCTGATGTTAAATCTTGTCCAGATACTGGGTGAAACTCAGCTACTTGATATTTCTAGTCACTTCCAGGTATTAAAAAATTCTAGGGCCCTGGCTGGTTGGCTCAGTGGTAGAGCATTGGCCTGGCGTGCAGGAGTCCCAGGTTCGATTCCTAGCCAGGGCACACAGAAGAAGCGCCCATCTGCTTCTCCACCCCTCCCCCTCTCCTTCCTCTCTGTCTCTCTCTTCCCCTCCTGCAGCCAAGGCTCCATTGGAGCAAAGTTGGCCCGGGCACTGAGGATGGCTCCATGGCCTCTGCCTCAGGTGCTAGGATGGCCCTGGTTGCAATGGAACAACGCCCAGATGGGCAGAGCATCACCCCCTGGCGGGCGTTCTGGGTGGATCCCGGTCGGGCACATGCAGGATGACTGCCTCCCCGTTTCCAACTTCAGAAAAATACAAAAAAAAAAAAAAAAAAAAAAAAATTCTAATATCCTTGACCCCCTTACTAGTGAATTCTAACATATTTTCTTTTTCACAAGTTTTATTTAAGTATAATTTGCATACAATAAAATTCACCAATGTTAACTGTTGAATTGGTTGGGATTTTGACCAATACATACAGTAATACTAATTACAACATAGAACACTTGCATTACCTGGAAAAGTCCCATTCTACCCCTCTGTAGCCAACCCTTCCTCCCACTTCAGGTCTTTGAAACTACTGGTCTGCTATGGTCAGTATAATTTTGCCTTTACCAGAAGTTCATATAAAAGGAATGGTACAATCTGAGGTCTCTGTGTTGGGCATCTTTCATTAAGGACAAGGCATTTGAGAATCAATCACGTTAGTGAGTCTACCTGTAGCTACTCCTTTCTACCGCTGTGTTGTATTCCTTTGTATGGAAATACCACAATGTGTTTATACCTTTGTCAGCTGATGAGTATTTCAATTGTCTCCAGTGAATTCTATCATCTCTTTAAATCTCAATACACATCTAAAGCTCATTCCTAAATTCAGTTCAGTGACTTAATCCAAACATTAAAATTAATTTAAAATTACAGTCTCTTTTCCACAGGTTGAACCTACTATCAGAGAACAGTTTTAAAGGGCATGGGGAATGGTAAGGATTCCTGTCTCTCCCTCCCTCTCATACACATACACTTCTCCAAGTCCGCCCCCCCTCCTCAGCTACTCTTCCAAACCTTCGTCAACCCCGCATCACCCCTATCTGCTCAAACCGAAAATGGACAGTGCGCAGAGCTTGAGAAAGCAAGCAGGCAAATGAGAAAATCCGGGCTGCTTCAACAGCCTTCAGTGCACTGTGCAGGATCACTCTCATACTACTTTAAACATACCAACACAATGCTTCTATGACAACAGTCAGAGAACGCTGGGGGATCATTTCCCTTTTAGCCAACAGCTACAGAAAATTAAAAGCAGAAAAGGGGTCACTGACTTAGAGAAAGTTGTCTCATCATGTTATATTGCATCTGTTCTGTGCATAAATGGGGCCCATTTCCATCAGGGGATAAGGTGAATTATGCCTATAACCCACTTAGGTATATTGCAGTCTCCTTATAATAATACTTATGAAATAAAAATGAACTACACATTTATATTAAATATTCTCTCTGAGATGTAGTGCTGAGTTTTTATCATATATTGCTGAGTAGCCTATTATTTCGATCTCTCAGTAACCCTGGGGAAGCAGTGACCGCATTCAATTCAAATTTGTGTAGGAGGTAGTTTGGAACTAGACACCATACAAATGTGGCATATTCCCTAGATTCAATTCTTTTGTTTGAATTGAATGATGTTCTGATCACTGTGACTATAAAAATCAAATTTCAGAATGCAAAGTCATGTATTCTTCTTCAGAAACAATTTTATTTCCCAGTATACTTAAAAAAAAAGATACCTAACTAAATTATATTTTAAAGATGAATTTCACAAACTATAGTGGCACCAACACAAGTATTTATCTTTTCTTTATCTTTAAAGATTTTATTTATTCATTTTGAAAAGAAGAGAGAGAGAGAGAGAAGGGGGGTGGAGCAGGAAGCAACAACTCCCATATGTGCCTTGACCAGGGAAGCCCAGGTTTTGAACCTGGACCAATGCTTTATCCACTGCGTCACCACAGGTCAGGCAGAAATAATCTTTTATAATTTTAGGAATCTTGCACAACAAAATGATAAGTTTAATGCCTTTATTAATGAACATAAATCATATTCAAATCCCTAATACATACATCTATAAATATATGTAAAACCATTCACAACAAGAAATGATGAAAGGGTAAAATCTAAATAATAACCAATTCTGCTGCTAAATAGTTAAATGAATCTATATAGTATGCAATAAAAGTAGCATCTACTATAAACTCAGGTACACGCACACAGCCACTTTGATAATTTTATTTAAACATACCATTATTCACCATTATGATTAAACTTTTGTTAAAAAAAAAGTCATATATGTTAGTCCTCCCCCTAAATAGAACTGATCTGTCAAAAAAATCATACCTTACTATAAAACTCCTAGAGATGTCAATATGTGCAGGCAAGAAAAAAATTAGGGTCAAATAAGTTGTAGGAGACCCAGGTATTACAATTTGGATATTCACAGTGCACAATAAAATATTAAATTCCCTGAGAAGCTCCACCATAAAAAAATCTTTCAAATAAGTACTTTCTAAAATAATATAACTAAAGCTTTCATTGTTTTCTTTGTTTTTAAATTTAGCATCCCTGGTTCAATTCTGCAGTTTACAAAATAACAATCCGAAAAATAAAATCATTATCAAATAAGAATGAAATGTAAAGCCTTCAGTACAAGAACATTTAAAGCCTTCAGTACAAAAGTAAAAACACTAAACTAAAACGTAATACATGGAAATCAGATCTGCAAAAGCTTTGATACATTTCACTAATGCCATGCAGCACTGAATTAAAAACTGATAGACGTGGTAAAATATACATGGTATTTTAAGCCATATTTATCTAATTTCTAAAGTGGAATATTTTGAAAGCTATTATTTTCTAAATACAATATCCAATCTCCCAAAACGAACAAACACAAGTAAAGAATGATTCTGTACCTATTAATATGCTTCCACAAACTCTAGACAAAAATTCAATTTCAAACTCAGCCTATGGCCTTATTTAAAGCCAAAGGAATATGTTTTTCTTCATTTCAGGCTTAAGGGATCTTTGCATTTCTATCTTAGACCCTGCTTTCCCCTCCCCTCCCTTCTGGGTATTCTGCTAAATTGATTTGTAAATAAGTGTGCAGGGCACAGCCTCAGGTAAACAGCCACAACTCAAGGTTCCCTTCTCTAGGGTGTTGGCTGTATTTTCAGAGAGGATGGGACTTAACCCCAAGTTTACATTTCCAGCTCTAAAAGACCTCTTCTTTTTTTGTTCCTATTATTATTGTGGCTGTTTTAAATTCAAAGAATAAGAACCTAAATGCCAGGCAGTTTAGAAGTCCAGAAATATAAAGGTTGTGTCTTCCCGTTGGCATTTCTCTGTGACAATGGCAGTGACGAGAGCTCTAAAGGTTACACTTAGGGCACCTCAGTGCATTTTTATGTTTATAAGCATTATTTCTATCCTAGCAACTGACTGAGGAGCTCTCACTGCCCCTTGCTAAAATCATACAACCAGTAAGCACTGTGCTATCCATTGTCCTGGTACTTGTGACCCTGTGGTATTAAGTGACAATCAGTAGATTCCATTGTAGATTTATTACATCAACTATGAATTAGTAAAATGTGTGTTTATATTACTTAGATTCAACGTTCCTAATAATACCATTCCTGCAACCAATTTGTCCATTGGAAAATTTTGAATTTGTCCTTTTTCTTTAATTTTTTATAACTCATAGAAAAAAAGTATATACATTTTAACTGTATCATTAGTTCATTTTTAATATATGCATACTTTGCATGTTATCATTATCCCAATAAAGATATTGATCATCTTCTGTAATCCAGAACTTTCTTAGTCCTGCTCTTGCCCAATCAATACCCCCTAGAAATCACTACCTTTATAAGATTATCAATGTAGATTTTGTCTGCTTTTGTACATCATAAAATGTAATTGTACAGTATGTAGTCTTTGGTGTACAGCTTCTTGCATTCAGCATTGTGGTTGTATTTTATCCATTTTCAGTGCTGTATGCTATACTATCATGTGACCATAACACAACTGTTTGCCAACTCTACACTTGATGGAGATCTGGTTTTTCAGTTTAAATCTATTATGAATAAAGTTATTGTAAGTATTTGTGAGTATGTGTTTAGTTGGGTATAGCAGTCATTTCTCTGAGGTCTAGAACTAGTAATTAAATGTCTAAATAGAGTATGTAAATTAAGCTTTAATAGGTAATACCAGAGAGTTTTTTTAAAAATGGTTGTTATATACTGCAATAGTCCTGGAACTAAATACTTGGAGTTAGTGTAGTCTGCATGGGTTAAGAACACAGTATCCAACAAGACTGTCCTCATTTTAGAATCTAGCTATAATTTCCAAGTCCCCAAGCCACCAGTACTTCTGACAAACTGCCAATTTGAGAATTAACATGTCCCTGAAGGTTCAATAACTTCCTAGAATGACTAACAAAACTTAACAAAGGACTATACTTATGATTACAGTTTTAGGATAACGGCATTAAGTCAGAATCAGTATATTGGAGAGACCCTGAGGGCAAGGTCTGGAAGAATCCTAAACGTGAAGCTTCCACGTCTCCTCCCCACAGAGTCAGGGCACCTTAGCAGGATGATTACCATCCTGACACCTTCCCAACCAAGAGGTTTGCCCAAGCCTTGCTTTCCAGAGTTTTTAGTGGGATTTCAGTACATAGGCATAATTGACTGAATAATTGGCCATATGACTAAACTCAGTCTTCAGCCCCTTTCCCCTCCCTGGAGGTCATACTGACATTAACTGCTCAGAGACAATCCTCTAATCACATGGTTAGTCTTTCTAGTGACTGGTCCCCATTCTGAGGCATCTTGTTAGCATAAGCCAGGAGTCCCCAAACTGCGGCCCGCATGAGGCCCCCTGAGGCCATTTATCCCGGTCCCGCCACACTTTCGTAAAGAGCACCTCTTTCATTGGTAGTCAGTGAGAGGAGCACAGGATGCATCTACATCCTGTGCTCCTGGAGTACTGTATGTGGTGGCTCCACAAAGCACGGCGTCACTCACGTACAATACTACTTCCAGTGACGCGGGATGCATGCCTCATGGCTCCGGAAGCGTGTCCCAAAAGTAGACCCATAGTTCCCATTGAAATACTGGTCAGTTTGTTGATTTAAATTTATTTGTTCTTTATTTTAAATATTGTATTTGTTCCCGTTTTATTTTTTTACTTTAAAATAAGATATGTGCAGTGTGCATAGGGATTTGTTCATAGTTTTTTTTATAGTCTGGCCCTCCAACGGTCTGAGGGACAGTGAACTGGCCCCCTGTGTAAAAAATTTGGGGACCCCTGGCATAAGCCCTAGTGTGATCCAAGGAGTGAGTGATTAAGGAAGACACTCTCATTATTCAGGAAAATCCAAGATATTAGAGTTTACCTCCCAGCAACCAAGGATGAAGATAGCCAAATTCTTTATTATACAACAGTTATATACCTTTATACTTTTGAAAACATTTTACATAGCTGTATGCATAAAATAGAAAATTTTCTGTCTTTTCATTTAATGTTGCATCAGATTATTATGTTCATTTAACTTCAGTTTTTATACTTACCAAATAAATAGCAGCATACTGTTTCATGGAATAATTGTACCACAATTTCCTGAGCCAATTCTCTGTCACTGCACATTTAGGTTGTCACAATTTCAAATTACACTACACAGATTACCTTTTTTGGGTGTAACTTTTTTTTTCCCTCGTCAAGAAAAAGACAGAGACAGGAAGGGAAGAAAGATGAGAAACATCAACTCATAGTTGTGGCCCCTTAGTTGTCATTGATTACTTTCTCATATGTGCCTTGAACGGGGGTGGGGGTGGGCACCAGCTAAACCAGTGACCCCTTGCTTAATCCAGAGACCTTGGACTCAAGCCAGAGACCATGGGATCATGTTGATGATACCATGTTCAAGCCAGTGACCCCATACTCAAGCCAGATGAGCCGGTGCACAGGCTGGTGATCTCGAGGTTTCAAACTTGGGTCCTCCGTGTCCCAGGTCGACGCTCTATCCACTATGCCACCATCAGTCAGGTTGGATATAACTTTTTCTAAGAATCATAGCATCTTAGAGCTGGAAAAATTGCAGTGATTACAGTTCCCCTCTCGTTCTATTGCCAAGGCCACTAAAGCTGAAAGAATTGAATTATTCTTGTAAAAAAATGAAAAAAACAACAACAACTTTCCACCTCCCAGTTCTAGGTTCTTGCAGCTGTTATATATGACACTAAGAACTGACCCATCCTCTTTCCTCACGAATGGGCATGACAAATAGCTAATTAAGAGGTACTTTAAATCCCGCTTTTTTATTTGCTGTTTTATTTTAATGTTTCTAAGCTTCTCTAAAATAGAATAACAATCACTACTGTGCTGTGGTGAATAATGAATTATATAAAGTGTACACAGACTCCCAGCACTGAGTCTGACACATAGAAAGCACTCAGTAAATGAAACTGCATCTGCTATTATTTTATAGCAATACTAGTAAATGTCACCATTACTTTTCAGAAGCAGAAAACATAGAAAAATGCCTCAAAGGATCCATATGATCCAAAACCATCCAAGAAAAGATATATAAATTCAACTGTGTTAACTCTAAGGTATATTTAAGAAAACCATAACTAAACTTTAGGTGAGCACTTAGAGGTGTGATGTGAGGCACTGTGGACAGGACCTGTCTTATCTCGTTAGGTCTTTACAGTATCGCTACCAGGTAGATAGTTGAATTGAATTTTTCCTTTTAACTTGACATTATTTTTAGAGCAGTTTTTGATTCACAGCAGAATTGTGCAGAAAGGACAATGATAGGTACTTTCTTTGCTCTCAGTTTGCATATGAGAATGTCTAAGTACAGGACCATGAAGTTAGCTGGACTAGGGTCAGCATGCTAGGCACTTACAGAGCGGTTATTTGAATTCAGGTAATCTGACTCTACCATTTGTACTCTTCAATGCTGCGCTAGGTTTTCTTTCATCAGCAAAAATAATCAATCAATTGATCATTAAGTATAAACAAACAAAAAAAGATGGAGAGAAACTGTGTGCAACAAATCTAAATAAAATCAAATAAAATTTAAAACAATCCAAGTTTATGCATTCCAGGAACACAGAAGAGCTCTAGACATCATGTATAAAAAAGTTGGAGAAATGATTAATGGCCAAAGAGCTATAAAATGAAATGCCAATACAAAAGCCGTAAGCATTTTGCTAAGTATTTCCATATCAGTATGGATAAACAGAAACAAAATGCATAAGACTATCTACATATGACAGACACGCGCGCGCACGCACACATACACACACAAATCACACGTGCACAGTCAATGAAGTGGAAAAGAGAAAATAAAACTGAATATTTATAAGAAATTATTTTTTATTTTAAATTGTGATGACTGCATTGTAATTATGTGTTTAAAAAGGCACTGTCATTTAATAATACACAGTAACATGTAAACTGAGTAAGTAACTTTGATTTGCTTCAGAATAATCGAGGATATTTGGGGACTAAGATGAAGGGGGTAGAGATGAAACAAGATCGGTCTTGAATTGCTAGAGCTAGAGGATGACTATATATGGGCTTCGCCTTACACTGTTCTATTCTTCATGTTTGAAATAGTCCATAATAAAAGTGAACAATAATCACATATAAAAAACATAAATTGTTTGAGATGCACATGCTTGCGTGTAAAAGTATGCAAACTCAAATGTAAGGAAGAGTGCACTCCAAACTCACAGCAGTTCTTTCTGGGATCTAAGGGAGGGAGTAAGTAGGACAGTGGCTACTAAGAAAGACATTCATAATGCTCTATTTCTTCTAAAATTCATAAGACATTCATAATGCTCTATTTCTTCTAAAATATAAAACTAGAAACAAAAATGACAAAATACGAACAACTGTAAAATTCTCATTGAATGTGGGTTTTGTTATACTATTTTTCACGTTTTTTAATTCTTTTTAAAAATCTAAAAGTAAAGTTCATGTGCAAATCATTCTGTAGAGCATATATAAGTAAAATTCATTTCAGGGATGATGACTTTATTCTCCTTTCTATGGAATTTGGGTTGGTAGGGAGTTTAACAGGAATACCAACTACCTAAGTCAAGACATAGCTCTGGCATGTGTGTGTGAGTGTGTGTGTGTGTGTGTGTGTGTGTGTGTGTGTGTGTGTGTAGATTGAGTGCAGGTACACATGAAGCCGGATCATTTCTTTGCTTTTCCCAAATAACAAAGGACATACATGAGTTGATTTAACAAATACATTCATGCAACTAGAGGCAGATTTATTTCCATCAATCTCTTTAATTGGTTCAAGCCCAAATCTGCTAATTTAAATCAAGTAAGAAATAGAACACATATAAGTCACCTAAATACGTTAAGGAAACAATTTTTTAATTCACCAAGCTCTCTCTACCTCCAAGTCTTCTGCACATTCCACTTCCTCTGACTGGAAAACTCTTTTCCCATGCTTTCCAGTTCATCTTCCCCCAATCAAGACTCCAATTAGAACTCATCTTTTTCTCCAGAATTTATAGCGGACCCCCTTCAAAAGGCCAGGTGCTCCCACTCATCCTTCACAACATTCCATCATACCATCTGAAGTTATCTCTTAAATTTTTTTTTAATCTCCCAACACAGTCAAGTCAAGGCTGGTCTGACTCTTTATCATTCTTTGTACGCAGCAATTAGTAGAGTGGCTCACACTTACCAAAGGCTTAACACATACTTGTTGAATTGCTAAATTAATCAGAGCCCCACATCAAATCATAATAGTGTTGGAATGGTCTTAACAAAGCAGTGGGAAAATCTGGCTTCACAAGGAACCTATAGACATTAGGGGTATAAAGAACTTATTAGAAGCAAAGGAAAGTGGGAAATGACTTCATGATATAATACGGGATAAAGGATATAGACAACAGGAGTAAAATCTACAACTTCAAGCCACAAAGCAGAATTTTCAAATTATCTATTGTTATCTAAGCAGTAGAAAAAGCTTGATGAGTTCTCTTTAAAATTTATGTGCCAACACCAAACCATTTTTCCACCAGGCATCTTTCTAGATGCAGGCTAACAAACATACTGGTCCTCTGATCAGTTGAGAAGTTGATTTTGTTGAGAAAACCAATGCTTAAACTTCAATGAGCAAATTCAGTAGTCAGGACAGGTCCACACTGTTGGTAGCTTTCTGCCATGGCTATTTTCCGCAATGTTCTATGAGTCGGACAGTCAAGCGAAACACAGAAAGTTCAAAGTAAAGGATGGATAAGCTTGAGGGGATCTTAAGACATTATTTTTCTTTGAATGATTTATGTGCTCAAGCAAATTGCATTTAACCAATATATGTGGCCCTGTCATGGAATGTCCACAAATACGTTCACTCAGATTTTTAAGTGTATATATAGAATTGTTACCAACACAATTTCTCAGCCATGGAAATTTAATAATGGGCATACTTTCAGAAATTATCTATCTATGACATTTTCAGTGGGTAAGGGCTAAGTTTCACCTATGCTCATACTCCCAATGGTTCTCAATCCTTTCCCTAAACCAGTGAGCACTCAATATGTATTTAAATTTTATTGGGATTTATCGATTAATAAATAAAAAAACCTACATCCCTAGGAATAAATAAAGGTCAGAAAAAAAGAATAGAAGGCAATTTCAGTCTATTAAATGGGCTTCCTTTTACTACAACATTATTTTTTTCTAGCCAAAAATATATTTAGTTTCTTTCAAAAAGATTGAATAGTGCCTGTTCTACTAACAGTGTTTAATTTGGGTACTTTAGAAACCTTGTTAACAGCACATTATAGAGACTTAATTTGACTCAAATGTTTTGATCAGAATCCTGTTTCTGGTGGACAAATATATAACAAAATCTCTTTCAAAGACAATGGATGCCTATGGAGCCTAACTGAATAAGAAGACAGGTTTCACTATGGTCTTCAGGCCTGGGCTTTGAATAAGGGTTCAGGTAACCAAACCCAACAACTCCAGAACTGGGATTCCATTCCTAGGGAATGTCCCAGAGAGCATGGCATTGACTGAGCAGGGAAATAAATTCCCCAAATCCATTCTTATATTAAGCACCTGTACTGGAAGTCTACAAACACATCTGGTTCCTGGGAAGGTCACTGAAGAGTGGGACAGCTGTTAAAATCCGCTGTATTCCGAGATGAAAAGAAAGATAAGGACAAAATACTTTTGTACATAAATCGCTGATGCCTAGATTGAAAGGGTTTTTCTTTTTAATTCTGAAATCCCATCCTTGCTACTTTTCTATTGTTAAACTTCTTTCTTTTTCAAATTCATGGGCTATTAGTTAGGTTGATTGACTGAAACAATTAAAATGTGAAAGTACTATGTTAATTGGCCTTTTAATATTACTTTTTAAAAAAATATTTTAACTGTGCATTAGTTTCCTAGGGCTTCTGTGAAAAAAGTATTGCAAATTTGGTGGCTTTAAACGAAGAAATTCCTATCTCACAGTTTGGGAGTTGGGAGTTTGAAATCAAGGTGTTGGCAACCCAATCCCCCGACACCTGTCAGGAGAATCGTTCCTGTCTATTACTAGCTTCTGCTGTTTCAGCGGCATCTTTGGGAATCCTTGGCTTATATTGAATAGATACACATCACCCCAATATTTCACCTTTATGCTGAATTTTTCCTATGTGTGTTGGTCTCTGTATCCAAATTTCTATTTTTTATAAGGACACCACTCATATTGGGTTATGGACCACTCTCCTGAACTCATTTTAACTTGATAACCTCTGTAAAAAGCCTATTTCCAATTAAAGTCTCATTCTTATGTGGTTAAAACTATAACGTATCTTTTTCTTTTCTTTTCTTCTTTTTGTGTGGACACAATTCAAGCCTTAATAAATGGAATGGACAATATAAACATCTAGAGACCACTGTGAAATTTTACTCAGGCACTAATTCTAGGATTTCTTGGTTACAGGGAAAACACAAATTAAAGTAAGTTTTCTTGTCTAGTGATTATAACTAAAAGGGAAAATTTGAACAATTAATATGTCACTGAGACCATTCTTTACATGCCTTCTCCTTAACATGATCAATTTTACACTAAAAGAGTTTTGTGATCCCCAACATTCTAGGAAAACGAGAAGAGTTCGAGGAATTGAAATGTACATGGAAATGAGGATGATGGAATTGCAAGAAGTAATATAGATCAGTGGTCCCCAACCTTTTTTGGGCCACGGACCAGTTTAATGTCAGAAAATATTTTCATAGACCGGCCTTTAGGGTGGGATGGATAAATGTATCACGTGACCAAGACAAGTGTCAAGAGTGAGTCTTAGACGGATGTAACAGAGGGAATATGGTCATTTTTTAAAAATAAAACATTGTTCAGACTTAAATATAAATAAAATGGAAATAATGTAAGTTATTTATTCTTTCTCTGTGGACCAGTACCAGTCCGCGGCCTGGGGGTTGGGGACCACTGATGTAGATCATTACTAGTAAGCCTGCATATAATTTGGATGAGGGATATTAAAAAGTCACAAAATCAAAGTTATAAAGTCTATAGAAAAAAATTAAATAAGGCATATTGCTATTAGCTATGTGAGTGATTATTTTAATTTTAATTGTTTGGTTAAATTAGAGAAAACAAACTTTGGGCTACATGTTTTTGCCTTGTTCTTTCTCATGGTTATTTTTATTTTTTGCTCCTTTATTTGGTTGTTTCTTTGTTTAAACCACCAATTAATGACTTTGAGAAAAGAAAATGATGGGTGAAATGGCTCTTTTTATACAAACTCCATCTCTGTAGGTAATCTATATGCTCTCTTCTAGCATAGAAATTCCAAAATAACACATGCCTATGGAATTAAGCACATAAGGATATCTTTGCTTTTTATGTTTGTTTCAAAAATGCAAAGAGACATAGCTGTCTCTGCATATATATGCATGTGTGTGTATATAATTTCTGGACCATTTCTGTAACAGTATTTATCCACTCTACATAAAAATCTCTCACTGCTTGAAATTTGGCATAACTGAATTTCTGTGTTGGGGCTAGACTTAATAATTTCATAAAATTTTCTACTTCTCCTTGGATTGAAGTAGTCATTCACTAATTTTCACACGGATTTGCCTCCACCCCCTGTGGGCGGCCCAGATATCCCTTTCTGGTAGCCAGTGATGTGGAATTCAGGCCATGGGGTCATTTTGTGCCAGCAGACACTGCCTTCCAAGAACCTGCCCAGCCCACACATCTCTGGATTCATGTCCATTCCTCCTTGCCTCCGACATTCTCCTCTGGTAATACAGAATCAACTTTCCGTGATGAAAATGTTTTCAACAGATGTTTCCAGGAAACCAGTGTCTTCTTTTCCACTAATAAATAATGTTTAGATAAATAATCCTATAAAGGATGTGATATTATCCTCATTTTATAGAAGTGGAAACCCAGGAACAGCCAAGATAAGTGATTTGCCATGGCAACCGATTTCTTATCAGGCAGCCCCAAGATTTAAATCCGGGTTTATGAAAATCTAGTGTTCTTTCTACATATCACACTGACCTCCAAACATGTTTAGCAGCTCAATAGACTTCTGAGCTCAATTTCAAACTAGATCTGAATTGGGGGTCCTAGGGAATTGGCAAAACACAGTCAGGAACATATAAGACATTTTTAAAAGAAGAAAGAACTGATGAAGAAAACTAAACCAGAACAACTTGAACAAGGGCTATTATTATAAAGTATTTTCAACAACTGACTTGGTTTTTTTTCATGGCAGGCTATTTTTAATCCCCAAACTGTCAGTTAATCGCTGTTTCACTTATGCCTAATCTTTTTCTGCTTTGCCTGTTTTTCACTTCCTTTCCTTTGGAAATAACTTACAGAAACTAATGTAAAGTTAAACTGTAATAAGAAGCTTGTATGTGATACAATGAAGGCAAAGTGGTCAGCAAAATGTTTCCAACTGTGGAGGTCAAGGAAGAATGAAACTGAGGCTATCTGGTCCACCCAGAAATCCTCAAGATCAAATCCACCTGAACCGGCCTAGCGTTCGGAGGACCCGGGTTCGATTCCCGGCCAGGGCACACAGGAGAAGCGCCCATTTGCTTCTCCACCCCTCCGCCGCGCTTTCCTCTCTGTCTCTCTCTTCCCCTCCCGCAGCCAGGGCTCCATTGGAGCAAAGATGGCCCGGGCGCTGGGGATGGCTCTGTGGCCTCTGCCCCAGGCGCTAGAGTGGCTCTGGTCGCAACATGGCGACGCCCAGGATGGGCAGAGCGTCGCCCCCTGGTGGGCAGAGCCTCGCCCCTGGTGGGCGTGCCGGGTGGATCCCGGTCGGGCGCATGCGGGAGTCTGTCTGACTGTCTCTCCCTGTTTCCAGCTTCAAAAAAAAAAAAAAAATCCACCTGAACCAAGAAAAGGTAACCCGCCCTGGCCCATTGGCTCAGCAGTAGAGCGTCGGCCTAGCGTGCGGAGGACCCGGGTTCGATTCCCAGCCAGGGCACACAGGAGAAGCGCCCATTTGCTTCTCCACCCCTCCACCGCGCCTTCCGCTCTGTCTCTCTCTTCCCCTCCCACAGCCAAGGCTCCATTGGAGCAAAGATGGCCCAGGCGCTGGGGATGGCTCCTTGGCCTCTGCCCCAGGCGCTAGAGTGGCTCTGATCCCAACATGGCGACGCCCAGGATGGGCAGAGCATCGCCCCCTGGTGGGCAGAGCTCCTCCATGGTGGGCGTGCCGGGTGGATCCCGGTCAGGCGCATGCAGGAGTCTGTCTGACTGTCTCTCCCTGTTTCCAGCTTCAGAAAAATGCAAAAAAAAAAGAAAAGGTAACCCAAAACCTAAGAACCTCTCTCAGCCATGAAGGCACAGTTACATTCTGGTTGCATTTTAAACACTTAATATTTTTTTTATTTTATTAAAAATGTTAAATTACAGTTTCCAGTCAGTATTGATTTGTAGATATTAATCGTGTTAGCTTAGGCAGCTAGGTACTTATTAACAAAGGGAGGAAACGGAATCAGACATGAAGCCTGACTGACTAGGAAGGGGTAGCTTCCAGGCCCCCCAGGGGATAGCTATAGCGCCACCAAGGGGGAAACAGTCAAGGGGAAAGTCCTGTGCTGAGCGAGGTACGTGTAGCAGAAGCCCAGATGGGCAGGTGCTAGGAGGTGGTCTTTCACTAGGAGGTATGCAGAGTAGGAGCCCAATGAATCTGGGATGATCCAGGAAAGGAACTCATGCAGGGGAGGGCTCAGCAAATAATTAGGAAGAAGATTGTTTAGTGTGAAAGAAAGCTTACACCTCCCCAAACCTAAGGAGATACAATCAAAGTTTAACCAAAGCCTGGCGCTCATTGGTTCACTCAATCTGCTAGCATGATCTCTCCACACAGTTGCCATGTGGTCTGAGCAGCAGGGTGGCCCGTCTGCCATTGGGCCTTGGCTACGGATGGACAGGTGGGGAAATGAGGCTCAGAGAAGTTTCTGTATCTCTGGGTCTTGGCTGTTCTGGACTTGATGGGTGGGGGTGCAGTTCTAAGGCCCCAGAGGCTAGACTTCTTTCACAGTCAGACAGAGTTGAGCCACTTGGTTGCGAATGAGACATCGGGCACTTGGGGGTGGTCCAATAAATCTTATCACTAAGCCTCAAGTCCTCCGATGCATGCGCCCCCGAAACGCATTTCTCGTGACTCTGTGGAAGAATTCTGTTGCCTCCGGCAATAGTTTCATGTGTACAGCATTGTGTTTAGCCGATCACATACTTTAAAAATCCCCTGATGTTGCCAGTACCCAACGGTTTACAATAATTACAATATCATTGACTATATTTCTTACGTGTTATTTTACATCTCCGTGACTATTCTGTAACTTCCAAACTGCACTTTTCAATCCCTTCACCTTCTCCCATCCACTGTCCCTCCCCACCCCCTACCCCCAGCAGCCACGAGTCTGTTCTCTGTATCTAAACACTTTTGGTGTCTCCCATATAGAAACACGTGCAAAAATTTTTTGAAAAATAAAACAACAATACAGTGCCACTGAAGTATTGGTGGCTTATTGTATAGATTGTAGTCTAAACTGTACCCACTTAAACCACTCTTCACATGGCCCGAAGAGGTCCGAAGAATCTCAGATGGAGTCCTATGAGCAGGCACACTGAGAACCACTGACATAAGAAGTTATTTTGTTAGTGGGTGCATTCGCACATTTTGTATTTCTCATTCACTTCAAGTCTCCTTATACAGGAACTCTTGGAATATATCATGCTATAATTTCTGTTCTAGTTTTGTTCACTTTTATCAATGCACGCATTATAACAAACCGGAGTACAAAAGAGCTTCAGATAAAAAGTAAAACTCTCCCATATTAATCCTCCCAGGCCAGAAGTAAATGCTTGAAATGCTTATGGTTATTTTAGTTGACATCATTGCTCTAACATGTTAACATCTTAATACCTCTGGATACTAATAAAGAACTACAAAGTTCTGACTTCATACTTTTCTCTATTTCTTTATCTGTGCACCTCTGTTTCTATCAGAAATCTATCAACCTTCACCTGTTGGCTACTCAATACATTTCTGTTCTTGTGTAGCTACGTCTCCTCTATGTATTTCTTTAGGTTTATTTCAAGGAAATCTTATATTTGTGTGATCGTTGTCCCTTTTTAAAAAGAAAATGACAAGCTATTTCCAAATGTGTTTTAATAAAAAAAAAATCTGAGAAAAGGTGAAAACTGTACACAAGTACAAAATACCTGATATCTGATATCACTAAATTACAGTCTTCAGCTAAAGAATTATTGTTGCTCACATTTGATCAGAAGAAAACTATTTCACTTAAATAATCACCATTCTAAACAGCATTTTAACATCAAGAACATGATTTAGGATCATGCCTCTTCATCTGAATTCTTCTGGGAACACTTAGTGAAAGTCGTTTTGCCCTGCTTCTTAGAATATGAATTTCCTTCCATCAAAACAATAACACATGACAGCTAAAAACTACAGCTTCCTCCTCCCTCCGTTGCTAAGTTTTTACTTTGTTTTAAGTGAAATTTCCAAAGCAATCCTCCAGATCTCGATAATAATTTGCATTTTGTAAAAAAACATAATAATAATAATAATCCTTGGCTAAAGGAAAGCAAATGTAAAAAAGGCAATCACGAGGAAGAAAATGTACTAGTACTAAAGATTTCTGCTAATTACCTGGCAAAATTATCTGGCTGCCTGAGTACCACCGGGAAGTCAATGCTAACTCTTAAGAAAAACACATCGCAGATCAAGTGCAGGCCGCTAAGCTGAATTTCCAACAAGTCCACAATATTAAACAGGAAAAGACTGTGCACTGCATGACTCAGCTTGGCGAGTGCTCCTACAACCATTTTCACTTTATCATGTAACCGTACACAGGAATAAAAAGACAATAGACAGTTCAAAAAAGTGGTCAAGTGGACAGCTGAGAATTGGAAATGGAGAGATAGAAATGAATCTAAAAACAAAATAAGGTGTCCTGGAATACCAATCTTTGGGTGGGTAGCCTTGGATTTACATCTGGGCATGGTCATCTACTATTTTTTTTTTTTTTTTGACCTTGGGAAAGAGTCTTGGGAGGATTAAATGAGGTAATCCACAGGAAGGCCCTGAGGCACAGACAGGCACATACAGAACCCATAATAGTACTGTGGTTTTCAGACACCATCCTTCCATTAACGGGGACCATAGAAGTGGGAGAAACAGTTAGTCCTATGCTGTTTTTCCCAGGCCTAAAATACACAAATGAAAAGATATTCTGTATTCATTGTTGAGAGAATGGTTCAGATGATAACAAATGGAAAGCGCTGAATTAAAGACAAACTAGGAGGGCTGATTAGTTTGATATGGTTTTAAAGCAAAACCTCAACCTATAGACCAAATATGTCGACTTGCAAGAAGGATGGCCTTCGACTGGTGTTGATGAGAGGGAAGGGAGCCCTGGGAAGGGAAGCAGACGGAAGACGTTTTCTGGAACTCTGCAGACTTTTGTCTGAGAAAGGATATACGTTCTAACCACTGGGGAAGATACAATAACACAAAACACATGTTCTGATCTCCAGCAAGGAACTTAGAATAATGAAAGTTAGAAAAACATATAAATTTTAGATCAAATCTGCAAGCATTGGACTAAAGATACGAGCACAGTGCCACGGAGGCCGAGGGAAGGAGGCCGTTACTCAGCTCAGGGCGTTCTGGACGACGTCAGATAAATGACCATACTGGGGTTAAAGGAGTAGGAAATACTTAGATAAACAAAGGGAAATGATGATTATAACAGAAACCGCCTATGTATAGGAATAAAAGAATGTGATGTTTTCAGTAAACATTTACAACCAAGGTATGAATGGAGACCAGTATCAATGGGCGATATACAAAAGCGGCCCAGGTCATTTGGGCCTGTGCACAGCACATGTGCTCTGTCAACGGAGTTGGACTTTTGTCCTTCAAGCAGTGTTCAGGTATAAGAAAACATGCAGCTCAAAAGTATGTGTAACAGCATTTGTATTTTTAGGAGAATAATTTACGCAAGAACCTGAAGGGAGAAAATCAATCTGGAGTCAGGAAGACAAATCTGGAGGCGTTCGCAGCAGCCCAGCTGCAAACCGCAGGTCATAACTCAGGCAGGAGCAACTGGGATGTTGAGAGAGAGAGATGGGGGAGATTTTTAGGAGACAAACTCTGAAGTCAGCATTTTCCTTTTGAAATAAAGCCCAAGGAAAACTGATTCTACTCATTTGGGCAACTGAATGTGTAGTGACAACGTTAACCATCACATAAATAATGGAAGAATGGCAGATTTCAGAAAGGGATGTTTGCAGGTGTATGCGTGGGTAGATGGATTAATGAGCTCATTATTGGAACTTATTAAATTTTATGTGCTAATGGCAATCTTTATATGAGAAGCAGAGAAGATATGGAGGAAATCAGAAATAAGACTCCATAGAGTTTAAGAGTATGTTCAGTGTGGAAGTTACAAATTTTATAATTCTTGGTGCAACTGAAGAGTGGATGCCATAGAATAGACTTTTAAGTAAAATGAGAAGAGAGGGGACTACAGAGAGATTCCTGGGGGGAGCCCTGATGTTTCCAGAGATGACAGAGGTAAAATTCAACAAGGGAGTTCAAGAAGACAGAGTTGGAAAAGAAATAGGAGAAAATGGAACAATTGAATCTAAAGGGACAGAGAAATTGGAAGGAATTACCTCACATACAGGCCAATTTCTGTACAATTTTTGAAGATTTTACCGAGATCAGATTCCAGTATTGCCTTTGGATGCCCAATTTTAATGCCTGAAAGCTTACAGTGCTACATTCTAGCTGGGAGGCACGATGACTGATCCTAGTGATACAAAGACAAGACAAAATCCCTGGTGTAAGTGTGCAATAGTGTGCAATCCAGTGCGGAAGATAGATTTGTGTGGAGATAATTACAGCACAAACCAATTTTATTATAATTGCTGTAAAACAGGGTGATAGTTAAGAACACAAGTGAGAAACTAATGACTGTTGTTGGGGATGGATCATCGAAGGCCTTATAGTGGGAGAAGAGATGCAAGTTAAGAGTAAAGCAGTTTTCTCCTTAAGCCTTCTCAGTAGTTTTAATTAGGTTCTTCTTTTTAGATTTTCATCTCTTAGCTAAATGGAAATCTTCTGATGACTTGTAATTACTAGCGTCTTACAAAAATTTACTTCTATTCAAAAACCCATGATATTTTATGATTTAATTTTGAGAAAGTATAGTGTCAATGTTTCGTTAAAGGACATCCTGATTCAAATGGAAGAATATATCATACAAAGAATTTTACTGTGTATGCAAGCATAATAAGAATTTATCACAGCGCAGAACCATTTATAAAGATAGTTTTAAAAATATATGAAAAGACATTAAAGAAGAACTAAATAAGAGATATATTCTACTATGGATAGAAAAATTTCAAATAATTAAATTTGTCTTTTTGTTTTCTCCAAATCGAACTAAAGAGTCAATCAATGGAATGTGAATCAAAAAGCCACAAATGTTTTTCATGGAATTTGAAAGGATAATTCTAAAATTGACAAGAGAAAAGAAATTATCAAGACTAAACAAAGCATCCTTAAAGAATGGGAACGTACAGAGGTTATATTTTATCAGCCATCAAACCTTATTGTAAAGCTATGGATCAAGACAATGGTACTCACCCAGAGAAAAAGATACAGACAAATAAAGCAGGCCTGAGGTTTATAAATAGATCCATTTTCAAAATGAAATGCACTCCTTCATCCAGTCATTCCAGGAGTATGACTGAGTGCTGATTATGTGCAGAAATTTTCTAAGTGCTGTGTTTCTAATAGCAAATAAAACACACAAAAATACCTTTCTCTTCATTGGACTCAACGTCGTTATAGTCAGAGAGATACACAATAACATATACAAGACAAGCACATACAAATTCAAATAGTCAGAAGAGTGACAGGAGAACATTAAAGTAGGGACAAGACATTGAATAACTTTGGGGAAGTGTTGAACTTTAAATAGAAGTAAATGGGGTCTCACTGAAAAGGGACCTTACAGACAAAGCCCGAGGGAAGCGTGGAAGAAGGCATGCAGCCACCTGAGGAAGAGAACTTCAGGCAGAGGGCAAAGCAGGTGCGATTACCCTGACCCGGGAGTGAACTGGAGGCATATATGTCACTGTCATGTGGTGGAGACAGAAATGACAAATCAATGAGTGAGGTGGGACATTTGTTTACCCTTGTGACAAAAAATGAAATTGGATTTATACTTCATGCTGTACACAAAACTAATTCCCAGTAGATTATAGACTTAAATGGGAAAAGTAAAATTTTACCTTTTAGAAGACAGGGAGAATATTTTATTGGATTTGTAGAAAAATTTTTTCTTAAAACAAGAAATGGCTCAAACAACTTTGAAACTAAGAACATTTGTTCATCAAGTCACTGTAAAGAGGACAAAAAGACAAGTCGCCAACCTGACAAAGGATTAATATCCTTTATATATAATTATTCAGCAAGAAAAAGTCATAACCGAATAGAAAATGGACATTTCACAGAATAGAAAAAATAAATAGTTAATGACCATGACAAGTTGATCAATGCTGTTAGTAATCAGGGAAATTTTGTAAAACACAACATAACTATAGGGCTTTACGTTTATTCAACATATTGACACAAATTTTAAAAAATATACAATAAGCCCTGGCTGGATGGCTCAGAGGGTAAAGTGTTGATCCTACTCACCAAGGACATGGGCCCCCCAGTGAGGGCATAAACAAGAAGCAACCAATGGGTACACAACTAAATGGAACAACTAAGTGAAACAACCAGTTGATGCTTCTCTCTCTCTTTCTCAATAGAAACATTTTTTTTTTTTTTAAAGTACAACAGCACCAACCACTGGTATAGATATTGAAGAAAAAGAACTCTTATACACCCAGGTGGGAGTAAAAGCAGGTACTACTTTTTGGTAATATCTAGGGAAGTTGAATTTCTGGTACTGTAAGACCCAGCAATTCTATTGTCAGACAAGAAACTCATGAGGCTGTGTACAGATACACATATGCAAAAGCATGAGGAGTAGCAGTCCTTTTAACTGCCAAAACCTGGATTCAGATACTCATCTGTAGTAGAATAGACCATTACCCTGTGGTCTAGTCATACAATGGATTAGCTGTGCAGCATAAGAAAAGAAGTATAGGTAAATGTGTCAACATGGGCGAATCTCAAACATGTGGTCTTGAGTGAAAAAACAAGTAAAAAGATATATATATATATACATATAATATTCCTGTGGTGCTAAAGAACAAGAAGAACTAAATGATCCTTTATTTAAGGTTATATCCTTAGGAGCAAAAATGATAAAGAAAAACATAGGAATGATACATAAAACATTTTGGATAGCGGTTACCTCTGATCAGCAAGCAAGAGAATACAAAACCGAAGGGAGAAAAAAACAAATGATTTTGAAAGTTAAAGATAATGTTCAATTTCTTAAGCTGGATAGGTGGTTCACGATGTTTTACATTACAGTATGTTTTATAACTTCTTTTTCTTCATTTGGTGGTGAGGAATAGAAAGTAAAAGGGGTGTGTCATAGCCTCTCCCCCCAAAACCCTATATAATAGTTATTGCTCTCCATCTAATCAAATTAAATTGTAATAAACTAAAAGTTCACATTGTAAATTTATCTTTTTTCACAGGTGATGCTTTGTCTCCTCAATAAACAAAGCTATTTTACAATATTCTCTTCTATCTAATCAAAAAGAAATAGTCTATTCATTCCTACATTACGTAAATACTTCTTTGGGAGGGACAGGGGAATCACTAAATGGTTATGGAAATAAAAAGAAATGAAATAAATTTAATGGATATCCCAAATCATTATTTACTCAGACTTCCCTTTAATGAATGGATTATATAATTAAAAATTAAGATAAGCAATGTTTATTTTTAAAAGCCAAGTTTATTAAGTTCAATATAAATTAACTTACAAGGTACTCATAAATGTTTACTATGCAATAATTTAGTATGTATTAACCTACTTAAGGGCCACACCCAAAACCTTTATTTTACCAGAACTTTCCTGCCTCTGAAATTTTAAGTACCTTGTTCACTCTGTCCACAAGCTTCTTCAAGTTCTACTCCATTCTTTTCTCACTGTATTCTGGTTTGAACTTTCTTCAAAACACTAGTTCTTCATAGTTAAATTATTTTACTCGATATCCAGCCTATAAATTTCACACCAATGGCTTTCATGCCTCATGGTTCCACTCTACTTATAACACATTTTTTTTTAAAAATGCCCATCACAGATCAAGCAAACACTTGAAGTTTCTAAGCTCTTTTGATTATTATTGTTTATTTATTACCAGTTGCTCAAGCCTGACACTCCTTCATGTATCACCTCCTAACTCTTACTAGTGGTAGAGATATTAAACAAGTTAATTAACCTCTTTAAGCTTGAGTATTTATAATTAAGAAAATGATATGGGACACAGAGTTATGTTGTGGGAGATCAAGTGAGATTATATTTGCAGAGGACTTAATTAGCATATTTTCTGGCATGCAAGAAATTCTCATAATTATCACTTACGACTATTAGTAGTTTTCATGATTTACCTGAGACAAAACCCTCATGTAAAATTCCTGCTTGGTTCCCACATTCTTGCTGCTTTTCTGTAAATTCTATTACAAGATCCTGTTCCTCCGCCCATCTCTTAAATAATACCATTCTCCAATATTCCACTATTTTAAAAATTGCGAACACTAAGAGAAAAACGTTACTGATTGCAAAGGGTGGCAATAAACTGATGTCTTACATTGCTTTCTTCTCATTGTGTCCTCCATTTACACGTTCTCATAAAGTCCCCCTTCTTTCATAATTTTGTCTTCAAGGCAAAAAACAACTCTTGCATTATGTATAATTTTCTGCTCTTTGAGGAAAAAAAATACTTAAAAGAAAATGTATCTGCAGTAAAGCTTTGGTTGTTTCCAACTCTTGTTCTCAAATCAGATCTTTGAGATGTGAAAGGAATGGCAACTTCTATTTAAAGATTTTGAATCCCAGCAACAGGTGCCCTTCAAGAATAAAACCTATTCCATTTTCTTCTAAGCAGAAAGCAGTTAGAATGTGTCAATCACAGCACAAAACATCCACAAGGGGAAAGCATTCTAGAACATAAAGCCATTCATTGATCTAAATCAAATGAAAGGTAGATCTCTTAGGCAGGCTCCTTCCTTAACATGCTCTATTCCCTACACTGGCTAAGGGATGAGAGCTGAAATATGGCCTGCACAGCAAGCTACGGACTGCGAAATGCCACCCTGCACGGCAGATTCTCGTAGACCTCCGGGTGCGCCTGCGCGTCTACAACCACCAGAGGGTAAGATCCCAGGTCACAGGATGCTGCTTCCCCAGCTGCTCTCCTCTCTTTCGTGGTTACTCCCAACTAGTCATGCTTGAAATCTCTCAGCCCAGCTCCACTTCTCATTTTATAATGCGGATGTTGGTTATCTATTTAAAGAAGGGCTAGTGGACCAGCGGTGCGGATGGGGTGACCTAGGATCTGGCTTTTCTCCACCCTGCCCCGCCTCCCCTGGCTCCAACGGCAGGGATGTCGGTAATGTTTCTGGCTTCCCTTCCATCACCTCTTTTCCAGACAAAGCTTTTGTCTGACTCCCTTCACCCCTGGACTAGACCCAGACAATCACAGTCCAAACAGAATCAGGCTGAGGTCAATCAGACTGGGTCAAAACAGCTTCTGAAATGTAAATGACTCTTCTTCCATCCTTGATGGGAAAAGATCCACCTTTTCTCTATGAGTTTAACTGAAAGACAGAAGGATGGGGAAGCAGCACCTAAGTGAAACACAGTCTTGGCCCATTTCTTGTTTTTAATGCAAGCAGTAAATCCTTCTCTCTAAGCACTAGCCCCACCCCACTCTAAAAACGTGTGCATGCATGTACGCATGCGCGCGCGCGCGCGCACACACACACACACACACACATATATATATACATGTACACACAGTGCACTTGAACAAAGCTTATTTTTGTATCAGGGTCCCTAGGAATATATACTGCTCACAAAAATTAGGAGATATTTTATGGCTTCATATTCATTTTGAAATATCCCCTAATTGTTGTGAGCAGTATATTATAAACTTTGTTTCAAATTACAACGGACAGCAGGAAAGACAAATGTGATCTGAAACTACTGGTGATGAAAACAAAGAGGCTGAAAGAGAGGCCAGTCCCAGAAAAATGCAGGAAAAAAGAAAAAGAGAGGTTTTTAAAGCAGAAAATAATATAAAGGCGCTGGGGCACTTGTCAGAGCTGAGAGGACTTCCGATGGGTTTATTCTGCCATGAAGACCTATCCTCCTGCTGCTTACTGTCTAAACCCTGGCTTCCCGGTTTACAGCTTTACTTGCAGGGTAGTGGACGTGGAAGAGTTACAGTAGTACAACTCCAAGGAGACAGAAACAGATAGCCTCTCACTAGCCTCGCTGTCCCTGAAGAACACTGGTAATGGAAGACAAGAAGCAACTCTAAGAAATCAGGCTTCTGTATGATGGGGTGGGTTCATTCAGGCAATGTTCTAAAGTTGTTCTTTTATCCATGAAAACCATAGGGCTTTCTATATAATCCTTCACCCCAGAACTGCCAAGATCATCTATTTATTTTGCAGTGTGTATCTGTCCTGTAGATTTCCCATGATTGTAGCATCTTCCTGGAAGCACAGAATGACAAAGAGGAACAGAGCTAGCTAACTGATGAAGTCTGTGTAGCTTTGCTTTGTTTATTTGTTTGTTTGTTTGACTTTTTTAAATGAGAGGAGGGGTGATAGTGAGATAAACTCCCAAATGCACCCCAACTGGGATCCACCCAGCAATGTCCCTCTGGGGACTGATGTTCAAATCAAGGAAGCTATTTTTAGCACCTGAAGCTGATGTGCTCAGATCAACTAAGTCATCCTCAGCACCCAGGGCCAACACTGGAACAAATTGAGCCACTGGTTGCGGGGAGAGAAGGTGGAGAAGAAGGGGTGAGGAAGCAGATGGTTGCTTCTCTTGTGTGCCCTGACCAGAGATCAAACCCAGGACCTCCACATGCTGGGTTGATGCTCTATTTCCTGAGCCAATTGGTCAGGGCCCATATACCTTTGTTTTAAACAGCCCTGTCTTAGTCCAATTTCCCAGAAGCAGGCTCTGACACACAGATTACCCTGTACAAGTGATTTTAAATGACATCCTTCTAGGGGAGATTTATAAATCAGCAGGGGAAGAAGGACAGAGAGAAGGAAGAAGATAATTAAGGGTGTAACTTCAGGCTCTGCCCATGGAGAATGACTTCAGCTTGATCCTGCAGGGGTTGTTGAGAGCTTAGACTATACCACAATTTGTCCTGACTTGATATAGGGGAGTTGAGCTTGCATATTCCCACATTTGTCAATCATTGCTCAGGACCTCACTAAGACATCTTACTTAAACTTGCAGAGCTATCTGGTGCTCAGCCTGAGTTGGAAATGTGGCTTCAGCAGCCCAATGGCTGTGTTATAAAGAGTCTAGGTGCGAGTGTTGGAAGTAGGCACATGCCAAAGCCAGAAGGAGCACACAGATATAGTCAAGGAGATCGAGGGGATCTGGGTGAATGAGAGACAGTACCCACTCTAATAAGCCACTTAAATAGCCAGGACACAGTAACTGCAAAATTTAAGCTCAGTGGTCACTCCGATGTGAATAGGAATTGGAGAAAAATGTAAGCTAATCCTGAACTGCAGTGTTCTTTCCATTTTGACTTTGGGTGGTAAATATATAATGCAATACCCAGATGATGTATCAAAGAATTGTATACTTGAAACCTATATAACTTTATTAACCATTGTCACCTCAACACATTTAATAAAAATAAAGATACCTGTCAAAGATTTAAAAATAACAGCATTCAGCAAAACTAAAGACAATGAAGTTCATTATAATCTTAAAAAATATTTTTAAACTTTTCAACCTGTTTAAGTCTATGTTCATTTACACATACTATCATTTCAATCTTCTAGTCATGAGCCACAGAAAAAAGATGCAAAATAAACCCCATGACCTAGGATACAACTTCCCTTTACAATTACGTATTGAACCATAATCATAATTATGTACACATTTTTAAAAAAACTCATGGACATATATACACACCCATATGTCATATAGTCAATCAATAATAAAGTACAAAGTTAAACTGCTCATTTGTATGACAGGTAAAACCAATATTTAATCAAATGTCCTAACCTTTTATAACCAATGTTAAGTAGTTCTGACATTCTGTAGCCCGGTTAAAAAGATATGTTTTGTTTTTGTTTTTGTTTTTTTTAACAGAATGTAGAGCAAAAGAAGGAACCAGGGAAAGAATGCTCATCACTGCTCACAGACACCAAGGGTCTGTGTGAGTTCCAACAGACAGCCATGTACTCGGACCCCACCCAATATTTCTCCCAGGACAAGAGTACAGCATCTCTGTATGCTTGGTTCTTTATTGCTCCAGGCCCTATAAATGGCTAGAGCAGTCTGTATTTGTAGGCCTTCTTAACAACGAGACTTCGAACCTTTGTTCAGTTCTTTGCTTCATTCTGCATGCCCTATCATTCATGTACAAGTGTTACTTTTGCATAGCTGGGGGCAGGAATCCAACACATATAAAACAGGGAAATCGGTTACCTACTACATGAACAATATTGAATACCAGACCACCTTTAGAAATCAAAATGAACTAATCCCCAGTTTCCAATTGCATTAGAATCTATAATCAATGTGATACACCCGCCAGCCGCACTTCCTCACTAGAGAGGAACAGTTCGTTCTCAACTGAACAGTGTTTTAACAACTGAGGTGATGTCTGAGTAGCAGAAATCACTGTCTTCAGGCATGAACTTTCTAGACCAAGAAATACAAAGAAAAGAGGATGATCATGAAGTCTTAGAGCGATCTCCCGGAGTACTGGTATATATCAAACATCAGCCTCCAATCCTTCTTCTGTCACAGTTTTCCACCGAAAACATGCACAGCACCTAGTCATGGATGAATCTCTCCTAACCACATTCATCAGAGGCACAGGTATCGATGCAGTTTTACAATGCATGGCATTTTGTTTTTCAAGCCATAAAACCCAGCCATTTGATAGCTGTGACTGAAACATACTAAATATTTAATTGCAAAAGTTCGCACAGACTTTTTCTCTATCATCTTTTCATGAAAAGACAAGATGACACAGGAAAGCAAGTTACCCATAGTGGTTCTGAATTTTAGTTTTGACATCTGTAAGCAGGAAAGAAGGAAATTTTAGTTTGAGTGTAGTTTATTGTCAAATGCTTCAGTAATATTTTTTAAAGGAAGATAAATAAATTACAAAGCAGAGATAAAATTAGAAAGTCACAAACCACACTATTCAGTTTACAGAGCTAGGGAGCCATTTTTAGAGGGGAAAATTACTATTCTTCAGAGATTCCTTGAACTCATCTTCAAATAGTCTACAAGATATGCGACCCTGTCTGAAGACAAATTTTCACCTGTCAAATGTCCTCTGATTTTTTGAGATGATGCTTTGAGGAAATGGAAGTTGAGGTGCAGCATAAACAGAGGTGCTCCTGCACATAGTTGTAATTCCCCTTCATGTTCCTGAGAAGTTGGGTCCTTGCAGACCTCATCTTTTCTTTCTCTTCATAGGTACGAGATACAGAGAGGATTAATGATAGAAAGAAAAAGGTAATATCACTTTATGATATCCTTTTCCTCCATTTCCTGACCTGAAAATAACTAATTCAGCCTGAGAATGCATCTCTTTGCTAATGTATCCTGAGAAATGGCAAATCTTACATTTATAATAGTTATCTTGAGCCTGACCAGGCGGTGGCGCAGTGGATAGAGCGTTGGACTGGGATGCCGAGGACCCAGGTTTGAGACCCCGAGGTCGCCAGCTTGAGTGCGGGCTCATCTGGCTTGAGCAAATAAAAAATGCTCACCAGCTTAGACCCAAGGTTGCTGGCTCAAGCAAGGGGTTACTCGGTCTGCTGAAGGCCCACGGTCAAGGCACATATGAGAAAGCAATCAATGAACAACTAAGGTGTCGCAACGAAAAACTGATGATTGATGCTTCTCATCTCTCCGTTCCTGTCTGTCTGTCCCTGTCTATCCCTCTCTCTGACTCTCTCTCTCTGTCCCTGTAAATAAATTAAAAAAAATAGTTACTTGATTTTTCTGGGTATCCATTATGCTGGCAAACTTGATGCTAGCAGATATTGGAGGCAATAGTTGGTGTATTCATAGATTTGAAGAAAAAAAACATAGATGACTGACCTAAAAACAAGGCATTTTAACTGAATAGAGTTTGCTTTAAAAATGAAGCTATGTTCCAGTTCAAGGTTTAATCAACTAGTTGTAATTTATAGCCTAATTAAGTAGTGGCTTCATTTTCTTTTCTAGTGGGAACACTCAGAGATTATATTCAAGTACGGTTATCATGTGACTCAAAAAGTTCTGCAATTCAAGTTACATTTTAATACTTAATAAATGGAATAAGCAGAATTCCTACAGATGTATTCAACTTATATGAACTAGAAGCTGATATTTTTTTTTTAAATCTTAAAAAATGAGACATTATCTCTCCTCTCATAAAATTTACAAACAGAATCCACAAAGTTAACATACCACATACACATAAAATGTTGTAAGAGTTCAGAAGAAGAAAGAGAAAATGAGAGTGATTCCTGATAGTGGCGAAAAAGAAAGATTTCGGTAAAGAACAGCTTTAAAGCTCAGAATTGAGAACTGGGTAGAACCATAAAAGTGGAAGGAATGGTGAGAGGCACATTGGACATGGCAACTTTATAGGAAAATGGGTGGAATGCGAAAGGCATGAAGGTAACAGCTTTTTCTCAGCCAACTGAGAGGTCTGTGATGCATCTGAAATATGGAGTAAGAGTAGGTGATAAACCTAGAACAGGGGTCCCCAAACTTTTTACACAGGGGGCCAGTTCACTATCCCTCAGACCGTTGGAGGGCTGGACTATAAAGAAAACTATGAACAAATCCCTATGCACACTGCACATATCTTATTTTAAAGTAAAAAAAAAAACATACAACGGGAACAAATACAATATTTTAAATAAAGAACAAGTAAATTTAAATCAACAAACTGACCAGTATTTCAATGGGAACTATGCTCCTCTCACTGACCACCAATGAAAGAGGTGCCCCTTCCGGAAGTGTGGTGGGGGCCGGATAAATGGCCTCAGGGGGCCGCATGCGGCCCGCGGGCCGTAGTTTGGGGACCCCTGACCTAGAAGGTTGTGTGAAAACAAATTTACTGAAGACCTGGAATGTGTTTTTTAATGGATAGCAAATGGCATCATAGACAGACTTTAGAAAGTTTAATCCAACATTCATGTGACGAGACGGTTAAATAGAGAAGAAAGGAGAAGACATAGAAACAGAAGATCTGTCTGAGAATGAGCCAGGCAACGTTGAATGAGTGATGGAAAACAAAAGGTGAACTGGAAGGATAACAGATATTGCAGAAAGGAAGAGTTAAATGGAAATAGCTGATTCACATGTATCCTTAAATCAAACAAACAGCAACAACAACAAAAAGCCCGATTTACTTTATAGGACACCTATTAGAAAGAAAATACATTTATAATATTTCATAAAGGGCTGCATGATCCATGACAAAAGATAACTATGCGAGTCTT
Organism: Saccopteryx leptura; assembly: GCF_036850995.1. Lineage (NCBI taxonomy): Eukaryota > Metazoa > Chordata > Mammalia > Chiroptera > Emballonuridae > Saccopteryx > Saccopteryx leptura. The sequence goes on along the minus strand of NC_089512.1, from coordinate 28,529,151 downwards.
AGAGAAAATGGTCAAGGAGCATTCCACTAAAAAAAAGGTAGTGCTTCTAAATATATTTCAACCATTTTAAATGGGAATCTGAGGTCACATATAAACCTTTCTGCAGAAGGTCACTGAGAAGTAAATGCTGCTTCCAATTGCAGACTGGCTCTATTGTTTACAGACAGACTCCTTATAACAAATGGATGGCAAGATATTTCATAGATCTGGTTGAAATACTGGTACTGAAAATGTGAGGATGTGAAAGTTGAGTAGGATTTTTGGAAAGAATTTTTAAGAGATAAGTGCCGTGCTTGGAAATACAAGATACTGAACACATATTTATTGAATGGGTAAGTTGTATGCTATCAAAAGATTAAAAACATTAAACATGAAAAGTTTGCATTTAGTACTTTTAAATGCCAATGTTTATTTTAACTTGATAAGCACTTGTGTCTTGGTTTATAGAAGAGACAATTTCTCTAGGTGAACTAGAACAGGCATTATTTATTGAGCATCTGCCCCGTGCTAAGTTTTTGCTGACTCTAATGCTAAGCTATTGTATAAATTTGAAACTTGGTGTTGTAATTCTTGTTTACAGATGAGCAAAATAATGCTCAAAGATGTTATTTACATAAAGTCACAGGGTATGTAGAACAATATTTAAGGCTGACCAAATTGGTTAAAAAGAAAGTAGTCTTAAAAAAGTAGTATTCTGAAGATTTAAAAATTTTTAACAGTAGAGCATTTCTATTTTGAAAATGTCCAGTCCCTTTTATAAAATTTCCAAATAAGGCTTTCTTACCTGATATTTAGTTTTTCCTCAAAATGACAGTCAAATATATTCATTAATATTAGTGATATAAAATCAATCATATAAATGTAAGATACCAATTTTAAAAGGGCAAATTATTGCATCTAATATGTCTTATTTTCATTTTTAATATAAAATGCTTAAATGTCAATTTTAAAATAAACTAAATTATATTTACCCATAAAATATACTATAAAGATGTATGGAACATTCATTTTAATGTTTTTTTATAGAGAAAAAATAAAAACTTGTAATCAGATCAAATTTCTAACCAAATATAAATTATTGTTTTAGACAAGTCTGGACTTACACTATAAATTTCTATGCAACATGTTACTAAATGATCAAAATATTTCAATTCTTAAGAAAATGATTTGTAAAGTGGTTAGTGCAAGTTCTAAATTAAATATTTGAAGAAAGTCAAAGAAAGCATTATTTTATGGAATCAAAACAAATTCAAACGGAAGGTAAAGCAGCTCTATCATAAGATGGGGGATGAATACATTTCTGTCTCTTTCTTCTTCATCATCTGAAAAAAATTCACAAACACAAGAACTAGAATCAATATCTCTATGTGGGATCATAGCAAGATACACGTCCCTGTACCAAAAATATTAAACAAAGTATAAAAAGATGAAGTCTAAAGACTTCCAGAGAGAAAGAAGAACAACAAAAAATCAATTTGAGCTACCCCTTAGAATCCCATAGCAAGCATCAGTAATCTGCAACATCAAACCCCTTGGGGTCAATACTCAGGGCTTAGAGGAGTAGTGGGTTCTCCATGAATAGTGGTTAGACCTGCAGGCCCCGCCTCCATTTTCTGTCTCATTCCTATTCTTGATCCATCACATGGGAACCAAGAGAAACAGTCTATGGAAATGTTAAAAACCAGAACATAATCAAATACAGTAGTCATCAGGAGTAGAGTAATTGACTAAATAGGAGTTTACTAAATGGAAGTGGAATAAATGGTAAAATTTCCCAGGCATTTTATTTTCTTTCTCTCAACATCTAGAACTGTGCTGTCCATTATGGTAGCCACTAGCCAGTTGTGGCTATGGAAATTAAATTAAACTTAATTAAAACTTACTTCCGCAATTGCACTCTCTACCGTCTAAATGCTCAATAGCTACATGTGGCTAGTGGTTAATCTCCTAGACAGGACAGGTGCAGAACATGCCCATCATCATAGGACAGACAGTTGTAAGGACAGTGCTGAAGGACTAAGCAATCTGTATCACTGCCACCAGGGAGAAGAACAAATGATACCTCTCAATAACATCTGAAAGCCCCATAATAAGATACGCCATCTTTAATGTTAGGTTCGTCTAATAAACCATACCTGTCAGTCACAGTCACATATTTACTTCTACATTGCTGATCCTACCACTGTTCACACAGGGCATCAAATGAACTGCTCGTGATGTCCTTTTAAAAATAAATTTAAAGGTGTGGATCGTGAGACAGTTGAGAAACCTTCCTACACGGACGACAGAGATTAAAAAACAAAGATAAAAACAAAACCCACCCACACTGAGGAAATGCAGAGGAAACAGAAAAAGTGCAGGAAACAGAATATATTATTTTCTCCATGAAATATAACAGATTGTGTTCATAAAATAAGAAGATACTGTTAAAATAGAAATATTCAAATATGAAAGAAGTCCAGAGAACTTATAAATATGCAAGTGTGCATGTAAAAAGTAATAGAAAATATTAAAGATAGACTTGAGAAAATATCCTCACATTAAAAATAAAAACAAACAAAAATAAGCCAAATGTATTATTCACCGTGGATTAAAATATGTGAAAAGTAAAGATTAATCCTACAGATCCCACATCTGAGAAAATCCGGAGAAAATGTGGATAGAGAACTGCAGTAAAGCCCAGGGATTGTTGATTAATTTTACTGATAAATATTAACATAGTAATTATGATTTGAAAACCCACAAACAATTTTACAAAACAAGTTGAATCCGTATCTTCCACTAGATGGATGACCCAGTTATCTTACCAAATGCATAGCTGAGTCAGTTCCTTAGGGTGACCCCAAAGATCTTCCCACTTAGAAAGCAGAAGATACACAAAGGCCAAGACAGATCTGAATTCTTACTGCTGACTCATTTGCATGAATGCAGCAAAACAGTCAAAACCTCCCTAAAGATAAAAAAAACTCCAGCTAATTAGGCCATTTGTGCAATTTCATTACCATGAATACTTCCAATTGATTAACACAAAGTGCTATGAGGAAACCTCAAGAGGAAAAAGTAACACAGACAATTGGAGGCTGCTCTCCCCAAACAGAGAAAATTCCCGGGGATGCAGCACCAGGGAGTTAAGAAAAGCATCTGGCCTCCTTTGTAAACGAAAGTCTCATAAAAAGCATCTAGCAGTACTTATAAGACTGGATTAGAGCACGTGCTTCACTTTTACAAGGTTACAAAGTGTGAATGAGTTAAAGAAAGCAAAGTTTAATGCCACTTAATTGTAAAGTGTTACCATTTATTTTTTATAAACGGTCACATCACTTTGACACACAAGCATCCAAAGATGCCTTGTTCCTTTCCAAGCCAGGTGACTACCTTTATATCAATGATCGGGAAGACATATTTGACCCCTGAGATGACTGCACTGTTCCCTTCCTCCGAGTCCAGGAAGAACAGATCAGCTCATTCTGTGGTGGGGGAGGTGCTCCCACTAATGGCACACACCACCCTTATGCGTGTTTATTTGCAGCACTTCTCACAACACTGGAATGATCTCTTCATTTGGTCCCTGTTCTCCACGATAGGTTATGTTCAGAGAGCATTAGGGACCAGGCTATCTTATCCAGGGCTGTACGCATAACAGCTGACAAACTGACCGGCACACCTTGGCAGGTGTATGAATACTGATGGAAAAAAAAAAAACAATAAGTAAATTGAACTCTTCACTTTAAGATAGGAACTGCAGTGCTAGGGAAGCAAATACCAGCCCAGGGAGAGTGAGTAGAAAAACCAGGAGCAGAACTTAGGTCTTTTGCATCCCTGCTTATTGCTTTTTTTTAAGCATTCAAGTAAATCTAACGTAGTCATTTGTAAATTTAAAATATGAAAACAGAATCTGTTAAGCCCATATTGAAGAGCCACGACTGGCTACACTAGTAGAATATAATATGTCAACAATAATTGAAAAATAAAGTCTTTACAAGTTACCCAAGCATCTTTTTGTATGTAATTTGTTAACACTCTAAAAAGATAACGGAGAAGATATTGTTATCAGTGGCATTGTGAGGAATGCCATTATGAGAGAACTTTCATGATTGGCTTCATAGATTTCTATAATGTCTTAATTTTCTATAATCACGCATTTTGTAAACTTAAAGAAGTAAAAACACTGCAAAAGAAGGAGAGCCACAACATTGTGATTATAATCTTCACCTCCCACCCTCTACTATTGTCATAGCTCTGGACACAAAGCTGTTTACTGTTTGATAAAGCTGCTACTCCCTCCCACTGCCTTCTCCATGCTGCTGCCCATAGCAGGAACCTCCTGCCTCTGTCATTAGCTACTCCAGACCTACTACTAGCATCCAGGGACCAGCTCAAAGAATACCATGTTCAATTACCAAAAATAAAAATAAAAATAACTTGATATAAAGCAGGGGTAGTCAACCTTTTTATACCTACCGCCCACTTTTGTATCTCTGTTAGTAGTAAAATTTTCTAACCGCCCACCGGTTCCACAGTAATGGTGATTTATAAAGTAGGGAAGTAACTTTACTTTATACAATTTATAAAGCAGAGTTACAGCAAGTTAAAGCATATAATAATAATTACTTACCAAGTACTTTATGTCGGATTTTTGCTAAGTTTGGCAGAATAAGTCTTTGTAAAACAACTTAGTATAGTTATATCTATCTTTTTATTTATATCATACTTTGGTTGCTCCGCTACCGCCCACCATGAAAGCTGGAACGCCCACTAGTGGTGGTAGGGACATGGTTGACTACCATTGATATAAAGTAATATACCGAACACTTTCTACGTATCAAGCAAGAGGGGAAAAAAAAAGATGGAGAATAAATGGTCTCTCTTAAAGCAGATAATTTAATTAGATGTTTAAGAGATTGACAATATATAGAGCTGCTGAGTGGGTGAGAAAAAGACACCTGTATACAATAGTGGCAGAGATGTAAGTCAGTGCCAAGGTCCTGTGTACTCTTATATTGGGAGGAAAGGATTTGACAGTGTCCTTCCAAGTGCAAAATACATGTGCCTTCAGCAATTTTGCTTCTAGTAACTACTTATGAAGATATGTGTTCAATACGTTTTACATTATGATGCCATATTAGGTATGGCCATGTGATTTGTTCTAGCCAATGAAATGTGAGTGGAACCAGAACACCTCATCTCCAGGGTACCACAGTGAGAGCCCTTGTATAACTGGATTCAATGATTGAGAAGGGCTTGTGTTGAGTTGGTGGAACAAGATTGCTGAGTGACTTTAAAAAGAACAGCTGCCCTGTTGTACCACATGAATCATCATGAATAAAAAATAGAATTTCATTGTGTAAAACCAAAAAGCTTTGAAGCTATTTGCTACTATGGCCAAACATAGCCTGACTGTTGCAGACAATATCAGATGAGGAAATAACATTATAGGGAAAGGTTTCAACAAAAGGGGTCTGTGTTTAGAACAGAGAATGTCTACTCCATGTGTAGAGGCAGAGATGGAGGAGGTGTTGAGCACGTGGTCTGGAGTTGAAAGGCAGATGAAATAGATGGTCATAAATGAGAGGTCAATCAATGCGGATTAACAAGATGAGAAAAGTGTTTTGTTTGCATGTTTTTGCTGTTGTTGTTGTGTGTTTGTTTCCATTTTAAGATGAGAAGTGACATGATTCATGTTTAGGAACTTTAATAACCCAGGAAGATGAGTCTGGCAGTGCTGTGCTGAAAGGGACATGTAGCTTTAGGAATGGAAGAGGAGTACTCAGCCAAGAAGACAGCACAGAGTACAAGCAGGAGTAGTTTATGTTCTAGAATCCAAGGACAAAGGAAAGAATGGGCAGGTGGTTTGCCATGTGAAACCTGGAGGGGTGAACTAAGGTAAAGCCTGAGAGTTAAAGTGATTCTGGTGATTAAGGGACAGACTTAGAGAAAGTAATTAGTTGAGTAAGGTGGAAAGAAACTAGGCTGTAAGAGTGGAGCAGTGAGTAGGTGGGTAAGGAAATGGGGCCAGTGCGGGAAACTTTGTATAAAGACATATACAAAGACAAGAGAGGAGGGAAAACGGAAGCAGGTTGAAAGAAAATTTTTAAAAGTTAAAGAGAGGTTGTTTATTGACTTAGCTATTTGTTTAGAGGGAGAGGATCATGAAATATTTATGGACAAAGAGGAGTCGGGTTGGGAGGAAGAAAGGATGCCAGAGGCTGGTCAGCAATGCCATGTCGGGGCACACACGTTAGCAATGGCCCAAATCAAACGTACAGGTGAACAGAGTAGCCTTGACCATACTTCTGACCTAAGCAAGAAGCGTGAGACAATGGGCCAACTCACTGAAAGATGCTGAAGGGCAGAAGAGGGAACGTAAAGGGAAATTGAACTTAGTCCTAGCTCTTCCGGTAGAAGAAACTAAAGGCATGCCCTTTGCATCACAGTCTGGAGGCTGCAAGTAGAATTTAGAAATAAGATCACTGGAGCGGGGTGGTGTAGGGAGTTGGGGACAGTTAATTTCCAGGAATGGATAAGGAATTGGGGGGAGGAGTTAAGGATATCTGAGCCCAGCTGCGAGTTCATATACAGAGAGAAAGATCTGTACTGGACTTAATGCAGATCTTTGATAATTATCTCCTGTTGGGTACAGCAGCCCGAGAACAGAAGGGAGAAAACAGGATTGGGTGTTACTGGGCTTAAACTGAGCTAAGAAGAGTAAGACAAAGGTGACTCATTGCATGTCTAACACTGACTTTTCAATATTTGATGGCTCACATGTGTGGCCAGGGTACAGAGTAATGAGGATCTTGATCAGAGGTGGTGGGCCATATAGAGGAGACAGCAGAATGGTAGTAACAGACAACCTAGTCAATGAAGCTTTTCCTGGTCACACTAAAGAAAAGAGATCATACCCTCTTCAAAGCCTTTCAATATTTTTGTCTGACCCACTCCCTTGGTATTTATAGCCTCTCCATGCCTCAGTTTCTTCATCTGTAAATTGGATGTACTACTATCAAGCACCCACAGGGTTAATGTGAAGATTAAATATTATTGTTGTCTGAGTTAATCGTCCCTACCATCTGGTGAGTTGGGTATTATCATTAACTGCAAAGCTATAGGTGAAGAAATTGAAAGATTCTTACTCTGATGTTGAATAACTGTGTGAAAATATTTTAACATAAACATTTCTTAACAAGAGCCTGTGCTACTCAACACTAGCCAACACTGGATGAAACACGCATAGCGGTTCTGTACACTACATGTAGGAAAACCAGATGGGACTCACTCCAGAATGTGCAGACTGGATTGGTCATTCTCTTCTTGCCACCTCCACCCAGCCCCTGATGTCCTCTTGCCTCTGTTCCCTGAGGGGGATCACTCCGTGGACCACCCACGACCCAGATCCCTTCCACCTGACTTTGGGTTGTGTTAGACGGTAGAGGCACCAACAAGGGAACTGAGGGGGTGGAGGTGAGAGAGATCAGAGCACACCTACCCCTGTGCCTTCTAACAGTCCTCACCTCCCTGACAGCACACACTTCTGTTTAGGACCCTTCGGCACAACAGCCCAGCGTCTCAGCTCCCCTGGACTCCAACAGCATTCTTCCCTCCCCACTTCCTGTCCCTGCCAGCCCTGAGGTGGTCATGATGCCACCTCTCGGTACCTCAACACAACCTGCTGGCTCCTTTAGCACTGCCCTCACTTCTGAGCAGTGCCGTTTTAATTCTTTTCTATTAAACCTTTTGAGTAGATTTTGTTTTCCTATTGGTACCCTGACTGATCCACAGAGTATTATGAAATACCATATCAGGGGTCCCCAAAATTTTTACAAAGGGGACCAGTTCACTGTCCCTCAGACCATTGGAGGTCCGCCACATACAGTGCTCCTCTCACTGACCACCAATGAAAGAGGTGCCCCTTCCGGAAGTGCAACGGGGGCCGGATAAATGGCCTCAGGGGTCGCATGTGGCCCATGGGCCATAATTTGGGGACGCCTTCATCTTATGCACAAAATGGAATACCAATAATACATGTTAGAACTCTAGGTAAGCCTGACCAGGTGGTGGCGCAGTGGACAGAGCATCAGACTGGGATGCGGAGGACCCAGGTTCGAGACCCCGAGGTCGCCAGCTTGAGCATGGGCTCATCTGGTTTGAGCAAAGCTCACCAGCTTGGACCCAAGGTCGCTGGCTCGAGCAAGGGGTTACTCGGTCTGCCGAAGGCCCACGGTCAAGGCACATATGAGAAAGCAATCCATGAACAACTAAGATGTCGCAACTAAAAACTAATGACTGATGCTTCTCATCTCTCTCTTTTCCTGTCTGTCTGTCCCTATCTATCCCTCTCTCTGACTCTCTCTCTGTTGCTGTAAAAAAACAAAACAAAACAAAACAAAAAAACAAACCATAGGTGACTTGAGAATGCATTTGAACTAGGTGAAGAAACTGAAGCCTGTAGAAGTCACTCAGCTCCTGGGCTGAGTTAGTACAGAGCTAAGTGAAGGGCCAGTCTGAGGACTCCCAGAACAGATGATTTGTGCTCCATCATGCAATCTCCCCTGCAGAGGGACCCGGATGGAAAAACAAAAGGTTCTGATTATAGGAAGCAGCTGCAAGACAGTGACTGTGGCTTCTATGAAATAAATTCCACTGCCAGACCTTTCCACCCCATCCTCAGAGCAGTCCTACCAGCTCTCTCTGCGGAGGTAATTAGGATTTAACCTTCGTGTTGGAGACGGAAAGCCGCTAGCTTTCCAAAAGAGGTGTTCCTGAAGGGTCAAAACTATTTTCTTCTGATCAATTCTGCTGCAAATGGATGAAGTTCTTCTGTGTGCTTCTCGTTGGGGGAGTGGCCCGGTAAACTTCTCTCTGCTTCTCTTGCCTACCTACTTACAAATCATGTATCATTAGGCGAAGTTAAAGGATAGAGCCTTTAATTAAAACAATTCCTCAACTCTGATGCATTACAGAGCAGAGAAGTTATTTACATTAATCAAAATAGACTTCCTGGCTGTGTTTTGTTCTCCACAAAATTATTCTTAAAATTGATGGTGGGCACAATAATTGATGGCATCTTAAATATACACATACACACAAAGCACACAAACACACACATAAAAATATATACAAATACATACACACAACTATATACAGACATACACACAAATGCAGTCTTTAAAAACTAATATAAATTTAATTAGTTTAATGTACAATAAATAATAAACATTTATGGTTTCGTTGGGAAAACTTTTGCATTAATGACTTAATGGACTACTCTAAGAACTGGAGGCAGCATTTATTATTGTTGTCATGTTGGACCAGAGAGAACTAGCTATAAAGACAACGCAAAGACGCACATCTTCAAAGCGAATCATCTACAAATTAGAGAGCACTTGGTTCTGTCTGAAGAAAGGGAGAAAGTAAGCCAGGTCCCTGATGGCTTCCTGGTCTTGTCCCTTTAAGAGGCCTCCTTGTTGGATCCTGACTTTGAGTTCCATGAGATATCCCTTTTATTATTATAGCATTCAATCTGCTCTTTCAACTTACATAAACAAGTTTAAATAGTTTCATGTTCCTTATAACGAAGTGACCCATAATGCAGAAATAAACTTCTTTCTGATAATTACAGATTGTTTTTAGGAATGGGATTAAGAATATGAATTCCAAGTATTGGTTATTAAACCATAGCATGAATAGAATATCAGATCACTAACAATGGAGAATTACCAACAGTGGTTAAAAGTATAGGCTCTGGATTGGGATTGCCTAGGCTCTAACCTTTGCATCAGTAGAACAAAAATCAACTTTGTTTTACCTGTATGCTTCGGCTTTCTCTGCTAAAGAATATGGAAAAATAAGAGAATTTACCTGAAAAGGTTGTTTTGAAAATAAAGTAATATATAGAAAGCAGCTGCCACAGTAACTGACCCAAGTAACTGCTCAAAAATGCCAGTTGTTTTTTGTTATTTTTACTAGAATGATTCTCATCATTATTTTTCCCTGTCTTACTCTCTAGATAAAGCCTCATTTGGGGGTTCACACAGTAAGGTCAAAATGTCATCTACAAATGAGAGTAGTTTCAAACTCATCTGTGAAATAAAATCAAGGTCTGCTAACATTTATAATTCTTCCTATATCCTTGTTTAAATTCCCAATAAGTTTCATTTATTCCTATAAGAATGGGCTGGGGTGATGAGACTTGGCTGAGACAGGGAGAAAAATGCATTTTCAACATCTTGTCAATGCTAAGTCAGACAACCTTGGGACATAATCAGATACCTAATATGAAAATAATTGTGCCATCACTCATAAATGTAAATGACTGCCAACCACTTTCGTGAGGAGCTGTCCAGGAGTTCCTGTCCCAGTTGTGCTAAGTAGAATTGTGCTAAATAATTTTGCTTGCTATGTCCTAGATCCCACAGCAAGTATTTTCAGAAGAAGAAAGTTAGAGCAAGAGTATAGAGTTCATATTCCAGAACGAGTAAAACCTACTGGTCAACACAGGGATGTATCCACCACATCAGGCTCATTAACATACAGCTCTAGCCAATTGAGCAAAATAATTAGGGTCAGCTATAGATAGAATTATCATTAATTGTTTCCAGATTTCAATCTCTGGTCCTTTCATTCCAGAATTACTAATTAAAATAAGGAAGGGAAAAAATTACTCAGAAATATAGAGTCAATTTATGCTTCATAATCATCTATTAGCAAGCCAAATGGCTCATTTATGGGGACTGCTATCCAAATCAGGTTTTTCAGTAGTAAATATTTAAATTCAAGGCACTTGAGAAAAATGTCGCTAAATAAATGCTAGCCGCCACTGTTTTGTCTAGTTTACATATCTTCCCACTCTTATTCTGGGAATAGTTCCACTCAGGAACTATTTATTCTGAGCATCTTAGAGTACCTTGCCCCACAGTGGTCATACTCATTGTTCAGCAATTTTAGTATAGAACTTAAAGGGAGCCAATAATATTTATCTTTGAAAGAAGGAACTTAGAGAAGATGTGTTCTTGAAACTGTGCATCTCTAAGCTAGATTGGTTTGCAATCATTTCCAAAGCTACACAAAGACAAATGAAACCCACATATGGAGGAAAACAGAGATGAAAAAAGAGGAATGATGGCATTTGAACCCCTCTTCCAACTGTCCCTAGCTTTACTCTTACCACTCCCCAATTATACAAGCTAATACATTTTCTCATTTTATTAAACTAATCCACTACACCAGGATTACTTGTTTAAAATATCGTTGAGCCTTGCTTCAGCACAAAGACCCTAGAATTATAGGGACAATTTAGATAGTACTTATATATACAAAAATATGCATATAAATATGCACAAATATAGAAATATGTCTTTTTTATTTATTTACTTTTTTAGGTTTTATTTATTCATTTTTATTAGAGAGGGGGGGAGAGAGAGAGAAATAGAGAGAGAACAGGGGGAGGAGCAGGAAGCATCAACTCCCATATGTGTCTTGACCAGGCAAGCCCAGGGTTTTGAACCGGTGACCTCAGCATTCCAGGTCGACACTTTATCCACTGCGCCACCACAGGTCAGGCCAGAAATATGTCTTTATAAAGGCCTGATACCAAGCTCCTAAGATATTATATGGTAACAAAGGACAGGCATCATGGAGCCAACTATACAAGAACACATATCAATCAGGATATGACTCCAGAACTGTTCTGACGTTATGGGATTAAAGAATAAAGCATAATGGCGATGCTAACTTTTATTGAGTTATAATCTGCCTGCCATAGGTATAGCATTTTACATCTATTACGAGATTTAATCCCACAATATTTCTAATTAGGGTGAATTAATGATCTACTACTGTATGGTAATCTAACTATGAATTTAGTGGCTGAAAACAACATGCATTTATAATGTCACCGTTTCTATGGCACAAGTCCAGACACAGCTTAGCTGGATCCTAAGACTGAAATCAAGGTGCCACCCTGGGACACAATCTCATCAAAGGCTTAGAGGGGGAAGGATCTGTCTCCTCCCACACTCACTTGGTCATTGGTTGCATTCAGCTCCTGGTCAGCTGTTTGGACTGGGACCCATTTTCTTGCTGGCAGTTAGCCAGAGGCTGTCCCAAGTTTCCTGTCATGGGAAATCTCTTCTATAAGGAATGCACAACAGGTCAACCTGCTTCTTCAAAGCCAACGAGAGAGTATCTCCTTGCAAGTCTGGCATTTCTATCATATGCAACAAAATCAAATACATATAAGCATGCTCTTTCCTGTCACCTCTGCCATATCCTTTGGTTAGAAGTACATCAAAGGTCCTGCTTACAGGTAAAAGGAGGAATTACACAGGGTTGTGAAGGTGGGGCTGATGGAAGCCACCCTAGGGTCTGTCTCCCGCATAGGTTGAAATTATTTCCCATTTACAGACAAGGGTGCTGAGGAATCTTTATCAGAGCAGTTACGATGCAGAGCTATGCCTCAAATCTATATCCATATGAAGAAACTAAAAATCAGGGAGAGTCAAAGAACTCTTTCAATGGAACACTTAAACCCAAGATTTTTTCAAGTTGGACAAAAGGGGGGAATATATATTTAAATATTTATATTTTATATATAGCATATCATGGTGAGATTCATTAATTTATTCAGTTGTCAAATCACCAAGGAGTAATTAAGCCCGGATGTCAGTCACAGATATACGAAAGGAATGAGAAGTGAGATTAATGTCACAGCATTTTGAAAGAGAAACCATTTACTTGGAACTCAAAAGACATCACTCTTCTATCTGGCTGTACTTCTAACTAGATATATGTCCAAGTCATCTGATTTTGATTTTATAGTCCAAGCCTCAGTTTTTCCTTTGTAAGAATGTGCCAATTCCCTCTGTTCTTTTTTTTTTTTTTAAACAAAGCAGCTATTGGAATCAAATTAATTAAGATGTCCATAAAAATAAAGCTCTATAAATGTAAGAAATTATCACAGTCATGGGTAAACAAACCCAATCTGAGACTCACTCAGCTTTGAATAATAGTCAAAACAAGCCATCCTTATTCAACATCTTTCACCAGAGTACTCAACACACTCTATTTAAGACAACTTTGAAGCCTCTCAGATTTAATAGTACATGTAAAATATGTCCAAGAAATAACTAAACTAAATAACTGTGACTTTTAAGCATTACATACATTCACGTGAGCTAATTTCAGAAAATGATGATACAATTTTATGAACTACGAAGAGGTACAGGCATTCTATTTACAGAGACTTCTTTCCCCATAAATCTTTCATGTTTCATTTAAAAGCATGATAGGTTTTAATAAAAACCAATCTAGAAAACATGCTACACTTCACACACTCACTTCCCTATAATGTCAGTGTTTAACTGTGAATACACGGAAGAAAAATGGAACTTTCTCTCCAGGTCTCCAGGTCCCTGGAAAATCCAGGACAATGAGTAGAAACTGATTTCAGCACAACTGAATCCACACAAACAAGGAAACAACAACACTAACAACACACTAACATTTTCCTGATTAGGACCACCCTACATCGACGGGAGAGACCTTCCGGTGGGGTGAGAGGTTCTTGTCACTAGAAGAGTTCAAGCAAAGGTTTATTACTGGGCTAGATTCGGGTTTTATACAATCTAAAGTTAAAGTTCATACAATTTTGGTGAGTATTTTTAAGAACATATTGTTACAAATACAAAATTAGATTGAGAAAGAATATTAACTTATAAAGAAGAATATTACAATTAATCCAAATATTAAAAAATACTCCAACAGACACCACAAATATATACAAACTTCAGAAAAATAATATTATAAAATAATATATAAATAATATATATAAAATATATAAATAATATATAAATAATAATAATAATATATAAATAATATATATATAAATAATAAATATTTTTAAATTAACCCACCTTGATAACACTTCTTTCCCTCCTCTGCATCACTTGGATGCAAACTCTTGGATTGCCCCTTTATATGACAATGATTTTATACAATAATTTTCTTTTTTTCTCTCTCTCTTTTTTTAAATTAATTGATAAGTAGGGAGACAGGGAGGCAAAGAGACAGACTCTTGCATGCACTGTAACTGGGATTCACCCTTATACGGCGATGCTTTGCCCATCTGGGGCCCTGCTCCGTTGCTTGGAAACCAAGCTATTTCAGCTCCTGAGGAAAAGCCATGGAGTCATCCTCAGTGCCTGGGGCCAAACTGCTCAAGTCATTTGAGCCAGGGCTGCAGGAGGGGGAGAGAGAGAGAAAGAGGGAGAAGACAGAGGGGTGGGAAGAGGTGGAGAAGCAGATGGGCGCTTCTCCTGTGTGCCTTGACCAGAAATTGAACCTGGGACTTCCATACGCCGGGTCAACACTCTACCACTGAGCCAACCAGCCTGAGCCAAATAATTTCCAATAAAGAGTTTAAAAATCAAAATCAAAGTCTTTCTTCTTGTATCGGTGACTTTTTAAAAATAATAATTTTACAACAGTTTTTCCTTTAACTTCTAAATAACTTATTATTGACAATGTAAAGTAAATTTTTAGGGTGGCTGTCCAATTTGGGACACTTTTAAGTCTCTGTTTTCTTATCTGAGCTATAAGATTTAGAATTATTTTCCATAGAATAGCTATGGCTTCATAATTTCAAACCTCATTTCTCTTTTATTACACACACCCTTCCCATGTTAGACGTTTTGGAATTGGTTCATATTAAATTTAAACTCTATCTGACATTTTTGTTATGGTACTCTGTGTATCACTGATAATATAGAAGAGAACCCTAACATCAGATAAAGTTTGGTCAGGAAGACCCCTCATGAACTTCCTATTATAGTTACATTTTGTTTCTTTATTCAGTAGATGACCCTTTAAACTACTGAATCAGCAACTAGGGAGACTCATATTATCAGACTGGGAGAGAGTAAGAATTTTAAGGTTGAAAGTTGGAGTTAAGCATGTGGACGAATCTTAAAAAACTGCTTTGTAAGGCGGTGGACACATTTGGTTCTCAGCTCATTTCTATGCCCGCCCCTTCTGTATATATTTGAGCAATCAACTCCTGCCCTTGTATTTTAAGGTCGTTGTGCATAGAAACCACTTCTACTAGAGGGGAGAGGCAAACTGCTCTAACAGTTAGACCTCAGACACAGAACGAGTCAAATGTAGGAAAGGCTTTAAGTCTTGTGCACAAGACAATACTGGGAGGGTGAGCAGGTCTGAGTGAGATTCTCATCCATGTAGTCGCTCGGGGAACCTGGAAAATAATGGTTCCACCGGCTCTAACAGGTGGTTTCCACTGACACTGCATTAAGTTTTTCAGGGCCGCCATAAAATATATACCACAGACTGGCTGACTTAAACAACAGAAATTTGACTCCTCATTGTTCTGGTGGTTAGAAGTTCAAGATCAAAATGTTAACAGGTTTGATTTCCCCTGAGGTCTTGTTACCTTGGCCACCTCCTCACTGTGCCCTCACATGGCCTTTCTGCTATACATGTGCCCCCCTAGTGTCTCTTTATGTATGTCCCAATCTCCTCATTTTATAAGGACACTGATCAGATTGGATTAGAGCCCAACCTAACAACCTCATTTTAACTTAATTACTTCTTGAAAGGCTGTATCTTCAAATATAGAGGTGCTGGAGGTTGAGGCTTCAACATATACATTTGATAGGAGGTACATGATTCAGCCCATAATAGTTACCCTGGGGACTCGATTCCAGTTATGCAGAAGTAGAAAGAAATATAGGAGAAAATGATATAGTGTGACTTTTTTTAGCCAGGCCTGAAATACAGGATTATCGCTTCCAGTTTCATTCCTTCAGCTAGAATTCAGACATCGGGCTATACTCACAAGGAAAGCTGGGAAACTCAGTACCCCGGGGAGCCACCTGCCAGCAAAAGCTCACACGTGAAAAGTAGGACACATTTGGGGTAGACAGGTGGGTATTAATGCTACAGAGCTGTATTCTAATCTGCAAGTTGATTATATTAAAGCACAGAGTCTCACAGAGTGAGAACAAAGTGTGCATGTGTGCGTGTGTACGTGCATGTGTGTGTGTGTGTGTGTGTGTGTGTGTGTGTATTGGGAGAACGGTGAAAAAAACTCCTGCTAATTTTGTAAAGACCTCATTATTCAGTGGAAAAGGGGAAAAGGCATAAAAGCTCATCTAAGTGCGGCTTCAGAAATCTGAGCAGTTTTATTTACCTAGGATATGAACAGACGAATTTCTGAAAGGCTAATCAGAATTAATGAAAAGAAAAATTAAGGAATAGAATTAATGCATGGGAAACAGGAAAAGAAAAATTGTAATCAGGCATCAAGTTTGCTCTATTTAAATAAGTTGAAATCTGTTAGAATTTACAAACTAAAGACATCTGAAGACTTCCCTTCACCTTGACAGCAACCACTCTAGAAAGAATGCTGGTCTCTTTATGTATGTCCCAATCTCCTCATTTTATAAGGACACTGATCAGATTGGATTAGAGCCCAACCTAACAACCTCATTTTAACTTAATTACTTCTTGAAAGGCTGTATCTTCAAATATAGAGGTGCTGGAGGTTGAGGCTTCAACATATACATTTGATAGGAGGTACAGGAATGGTTAAAAACCAAAGCAAGAAGAAACAGAATGAAAGGAAACACATACGAGCATATTTCCAGTAGCTGTACTCATAACAGACCACACCAGGAAATAATACACTCTCTACGTTAGGATTAAAAAATAAATAGTAGTTACCTTTGGATGACGGTATTTACTGGGAACAGACCTCATGTAACCTTGTGGGTTGCTCAAAATACTTTATAATGGTATCTAGGTTGTAGTTAAAACAAGTGTTTTGTATATGAAAAATTGATAGAACTCTTATGGTAGTATACTGGATTGTATGCATAATACGACTCAACTAAAACCCTAAAACAGGGGTCCCCAAACTACGGCCCGCGGGCCACATGCGGCCCCCTGAGGCCATTTATCCAGCCCCCGCTGCACTTCCGGAAGGGGCACCTCTTTCATTGGTGGTCAATGAAAGGAGCACATTGACCATCTCATTAGCCAAAAGCAGGCCCATAGTTCCCATTGAAATACTGGTCAGTTTCTTGATTTAAATTTACTTGTTTTTTATTTTAAATATTGTATTTGTTCCCGTTTTGTTTTTTTACTTTAAAATAAGATATGTGAAGTGTGCATAGGGATTTGTTCATAGTTTTTTTTATAGTCCGGCCCTCCAACAGTCTGAGGGACAGTGAACTGGCCCCCTGTGTAAAAAGTTTGGGGACCCCTGCCCTAAAATAAAATAAAAATGGTTATGTATTTATTTTTTTTAAAAGAGGACTACCCACCCTATAAATATGAAGAAATAAATGAATAAAATATAAGACAAAAGAGAAAAGGCAATCTGATAGTAATCGTATAATGTGCACAACGTGATGAACATAGAGGACAACCAACTGGTTATGCTCACACAATACCAGGGAGTTTGAGAATCTGGGGTGGCCACACTTCCTGCTATTCCCTTACAAAGAAATCTCGGTAACAGAGGCAGGGCAAGGGATGGCTTAATTCTTGTTTACTGTGGGGAATATACAGACATCTGACTCACTGATAGTGCTAAATTAGTTGCTTCTCCACTGATGCTAAAGATACCCTTCAGTACCTTCCATCAGAAAATCAATTTCCTTGCAGGAGAGTTTCTGAAGGAGGCTTGGGGACCTTCCACAACCAGCCGTAGAAAACATGCTTTCATTTCTAAAGTGACCTCTACGAAACAGGGCGCATTTCTTTTGCAAATCACAAATGTTTCCCTTTCCTTTCAATAAAACCAGGTTTGCCATTTAAAAAATTTAAAAACAACTCATGTTCTTCTGCTTTTTTTTTTTTTTTATTGTTTGTTACACTTATTAAGTGGTTTGTTTAAATGTCTCCAGACAATACTGAACAACTACGGAAGTGTGTGTGTCTGCGTGTGTGTAAGGCTCACTCGATAAATATAGTATCTGGTATCTAAACTCACAGGATAAAATACTTTTCATGATATTTGTATTTTTTGATAAATAGGACAGAAATTACCAACACTGGTCATTTTGAAGCTGGAACTTCAATTCGTTATAAAAAGAATGTGCACACTGTCATCCCTACCAATTCTGCAATAGAGTTCTTCATTGCAGCAAATATCCAAATTATTACTTCCTTTTGGCTGATTATTTTTTTGAGAAGTCAGGAGATACCACATCTGACTAAATCACTAGAGTACATTGATTTTGCCCCTACCACAAATTTTAAAAATACGAACCTAGTATTTTCCTTCTTTGCAAGAGCCTGAATTTCAGCCACGTCCTCTCTGTCCTTGAAACCCGTACCATCAATAATAATTTCTACCTGTACAAGCCTTAATGTGTTGAGTGATAGAAAACCCCGGCTTCTCAAGCCACTAAGGATACCAACTTTTCTACTTAATACAGTTGAGATCAAGGTGTCTCTTCTCCATGTGCTCTGAACAATCAGCTAAGCTATTCATGAAAGTTTTCTGGAAAGAACCAAAGGTGTAATATAGGTGCTGGATTCCAGAGAGATGGGTTTGAGTCTAGTTCTGCTATTAAAGAGCTGTGTGATCTGGAACAAGTCACAACTCTTGGGACCTCCTGCGCGCATCTATAAAGTGTGTATTTGGACGAAATCCTTGCTAGTAATAGCAAATGCTATAGAACGCATTTGTGGCCCCATTACGTCTTGGACATGAATTAGTTTGCTGCATCCTCTGAACAACTCCAAGAGCAAAGTACTTTTATTACCTTTGCTGTAGACATGTAGAAACAAATCCAAGGCATGATGAAGTTAAGATTCTTGCCCATGGTCAAAGCAGCAAGTGATTATGAAGCAAATTCAGCCCAGAAGTAAATGCTCTTAGCCACCTCATCATACTGCCAAGGTCTTTCTTAACACTGCTTCTCTCTGAGATGGATATATATCTCAACCTTTTTTACAAGGCACTTAGATCTAGTGTCTCCTTGGTAAGATTTTTGAGACAAGTAATATGACCAAAACAAATTAATTTGGATCAGGAAGGAACCAGACCACGGGCCTTCTCTCCCTCCTACACTCTTGAGAAGTTGTGTGTTGCCAGAATGGTTGCCAGTAAGCTTTCTGTGCCTCACAAATCCTTAAAGCCCCTTCTACTTCTCCATTTGTGGAATTCTAATTCAGGATTAACAAACGGTGCCTCAATCATTGTGAACGAACACCTAGATTCCTGGTGCAATGGGTCCTATCCTCCTATGTAGGGAGTAGAACGGCGGCCTCCCAAAGGATATGGTCATGACCCGATCCCTAGAACCTGTGACTATTTCCTTATGTAGCAAAAGAGTAAAGGTTACCTTACTTGGGAAAAGGGTCTTTATTATGTAATTAAGTGAAGGATCTTGAGTTAGACTCCCTGGATCTTCCGGGTGAGCCCTAAATGCTTAATAACCAATCACAGCAAAACATACTTTCATTCCTAAAATGACCTCTACCAAAAAGAACATAGTTCTACAAACGACAAATGCTTCCCTATCTTGTAAATCTAGTCATTTTTTTTTTGTATTTTTTTTTTTTTTGTATTTTTCTGAAGCTAGAAACGGGGAGAGAGAGTCAGACAGACTCCCGCATGCGCCCGACCAGGATCCACCCGGCACACCCACCAGGGGGCGACGCTCTGCCCATCTGGGGCGTCGCTCTGTCGAGACCAGAGCCACTCTAGCGCCTGGGGCAGAGGCCAAGGAGCCATCCCCAGGGCCCCGGCCTTCTTTGCTCCAATGGAGCCTCGGCTGCAGGAGGAGGGGAAGAGAGAGACAGAGAGGAAGGAGAGGGGGAGGGGTGGAGAAGCAGATGGGCGCTTCTCCTGTGTGCCCTGGCCGAAACCAAACCCGGGACCCCTGCACGCCAGGCCGACGCTCTACCACTGAGCCAACCGGCCAGGGGCCATTTTTTTTTTTACCGTAAAACAAACTGAAAAACAGTTCATATGAGTGTAATTATAAAACAGAGGCAGAAGGAGAGTTCACTCATGGACACACAGAGAACAACATGTGTAAACAGAGGCAGGGATGGGAGGGAGGGATGTGGCTACAAACCAAGGAATGCAAGGATTTCCCAGAGCCAGCAGAAGCTAGGGAAGGGCAAGAAAAAAAATTTTTTGAGAGCTATCAGAAAGAACCCACCCTGCCTATAACTGATTTTGGGTTGCCAGCCACCAGAACTGTAAGAAAATAATTTCTGTTGTTTTAAGACACCCACTGTGTGGTAATTGGTTACAGCAGCCCTATCAAACTAATATAGTATACTGTTCAGAATGAAGTGGATAAATCAAATACGTAATAGCATCAGAAATATATTTATATCCAGTGACTGCAGTGTAAGTAAGCAAGGCGTATATTCTTTGAAATGTCAAATCATGTCATAGAAATTAGTATACTGTAAGCCTTTTAAGTATAAATTTGGAAACACTAGCAAAAATTGGTAATCTTTTATTTATTTTTTTATGACAGAGACAGAGAGAAGGACAGATAGGGACAGACAGACAGGAAGGAAGAGAGATGAGAAGCATCAATTCTTTGTTGCAACACCTTAGTTTTTTATTGATTGCTTTCTCATATGTGCCTTGACCGGGGACTACAGCAGACCGAGTGATACTTGCTCAAGCCAGCGACCTTGGGTCCAAGCTGATGAGCCTTGCTCAAACCAGATGAGCCCACGCTCAAGCTGGCGACTTCGGGGTCTCGAACCTGGGTCCTCTGCATCCCAGTCCAACGCTCTATCCACTGTGCCACTGCCAGGTCAGGCAAAAAAAAAAAATTGGTAATCTTAAATAAGGAAAAAGCCTATTAGGAAAAGAACAGAAGTCTACCTAATGTAAAGTAATATAGTCAAGAGGACTTGAAACTTAAACTTACTATCTTCAGGCCTCGACCTTTATGTGTTATGTGAGTATATATGTATATATGTATAGATGCATATATGTATAAGTACAGACATATTTAGATCCAACCAGGTATGCCTGTAGTTTTTCTTTTCTAAACTCATACTCCATTATCCAGCCAAAACAACACTGATAAAACAAATCTAAAGATCACATTATTTTGCTTAACATTAATGATGCTATAAAAGAGAGGTTCTATTCCACTAAAAATTCCATGAAGGGAACAAGTCTCTGTCCGGAAAATGGTGGTAACGGTGGCAGAACCTGAGGCAGCTTTCGTGTTCTCAGCCCACACCTGCTAAAGAAACGAGGAGGAAGACCCTACTCTCCTTGGATCTAATTGACAAGGTCATTCTGGGCACTCCGTCAGATCAAGAGCAATTTGCCCACATTGTACCTGAGAAAGAACGAGGAGGGACTGACTACATCATGTGTCTGGAGGCAGCAGCATCCCGTGCTGGGTACCAAGCAGGCACTCTCTTCAACACATGCTATCAACCAATGCAATGCAAAGGTATGTGTCACCTGACTGAAAGCCCTTCAAAACTAGCACCGTGAGTACCCTAGCATGGTAGCAAAGCACGGGCACAGATTTCAGTGCCATCTTAGAAAGCAATGAATAGTACAGTATATCAGAAATACAGCATGGGGAAGTTGATGTTTGAAAACAAATGTAGTCAGAGATCTCTGGATACTCTGTATTTTAACTTGAGGCCAGAAGATCTAGACCAGGGGTCCCCAAACTTTTTACACAGGGGGCCAGTTCACTGTCCCTCAGACTGTTGGAGGGCCGGACTATAAAAAAAAACTATGAACAAATCCCTATGCACACTGCACATATCTTATTTTAAAGTAAAAAAACAAAACGGGAACAAATACAATATTTAAAATAAAGAACAAGTAAATTTAAATCAATAGACTGACCAGTATTTCAATGGGAACTATGCTCCTCTCACTGACCACCAATGAAAGAGGTGCCCCTTCCGGGTGTGCGGCGGGGGGCCGGATAAATGGCCTCAGGGGGCCGCATGCGGCCCGCGGGCCGTAGTTTGGGGACCCCTGATCTATACACCGGGTCTCCCACCTCTAGAGTTCAAAATCGAGGACAGATGAGACGGCTAAAATGGGGCTGTTTGCTCTTCCCATTAATCACCATAACTCACTACAGAAGTTCTCTTCATGCAGAGCTTTAAAACTTTTCCCCTCTCTCTCCCCATGTCCTCAGCCCCTATTTAATGACTCTATTTTGGTGAACAGACATACAATTGCATCCAATGTTTTCTTGCTTCCTTAGCAGGAAGCTTTGTGCTAATGAAGTGCCATTTTATATTAACAAGCCAATAATTAGTCTCGTTCAAATCAGTCACTGAGTACGGGCTTGGATGCAGGCTCATCCTACGCCAGGGCAGTTTGCTTTGAGCACCTAAGCTCCTCCTTGCCTCCTCGGGGAGCACAGGAGAGCAAGCAAGAGGGATTTTAATCTCAGCTCACTGATTCTTCTCATTTGAATGCCTTCTGCCTATTTGGTTCCATGTTTTGATTGAGTCATACACCCAACAGGAACACGGGTGGCTGTGATAGAATGCTTGCCGGTATACCCCAACCCTGAAATGTCACAGTGGTAGGAGGCAGTTTTCCCCAAAGGCTTCAGGAGGCAGAACTGGCAAGAGATGCTAAGTCCAGAACTGGCAAGCTGCCTATGCAAACGAATAGTGTGTTATTGTCCTGCAAATCGGCGCAGGTGAACTCATCACAAATCAAACACACTAAGTAAAGCAAGGCTGTGCATGCCTGCCTACGTATGCTGTCCACACGTGCACACACACTCGCACATTCATTATTTTCTGAAGCATTAAATACCTAGTGTGGGTTAATCGGTAAGCAACAGAAAGCAATCATTTCTTCTAAAAACCTGCCCTACTTACCCCGATGCTACTGGGAAGGTTGCAGAAGCACAAGTCAGAAAGCTGGACGCCTTGCTGCAAATATTGGGTGGCTCTTTCCCTTGATAATTATGCATTTGCTGTCTAAGATTAATCAGGGAAGTTAATGATGCAAAAAATTACATTTATAATCCAGTCTGAATACAGCTGTACTGCAAGCTAAGTTCTAAGTCCTATTAAAGTAAATGGAATTAATGGGCTGTCGCTGGCAATCTTTATATCTATCAGTTACTAATTAACATTCTTCTGTAAAGAATAGTTTGTGGTGGGGAAAAAATAAAACATACCTTAACATCAGCTATGGTAAAGCTTAAGGGGAATCGTTAAATACAGGCCAAAGCAGGGGCTGGTTAGGGGTGGCGGTGCAGGGTGTTCACAATGCAGTGACGGAGAAACTGCCGATTGCTCACGTCATTAGTTTACAAAAAATCGTGTGTGTGTGTGTGTGTGTGTGTGTGTGTGTGTGTGTGTGTGTGTGTAAAGTTGTCTGTTTTGTGCAGAGGCAAATGATCACCACTAAGAACAGCCTTTCGGTGGGAAATGCCGATGTCAGCTAATAATGCAAGAACAGGACGCACTCGAGCTGTAAAACGGGTTAAATTAGTTACCGAGGACAAAGGAAAGCTGCCTGTGATCTTCAGAGACGCTCAAGCACACTTTCTGCTCTCGTGACAAAAAAAGAGTAAGAAAAAGCTCCCTGTTTGATTACTAATTCTAAACTGCTTTCTGTCCTTGTACTAATTTGAAGTGTCTCTTCCTTCCTGCTCTTTAGCACTGTGTGTGCACGTGAGTCTCTGTGTGTGTTTGGTCCTTAGTACACAAGGGGATATCTATTACTCTGCTGGACTTTCATTCTCTTGTATTTTGGATTTGCTTTCATTTCCTTGGCTGGGAACATGGGCTCCATCGCTTTACAGTCAAGAAGAGCCTCAATTTGCTAATAAAGACTGCAGTTACTTTTATAGGAGACACGAAGTTTCCACTCATTTTTTATTACTCACAAATTGAGACTCTGATGTACTAAAAATCTCCCGTAGGTCTTATCATAGATCAAAGATGAATATATTTTAACAGAAAAAAAAAGCGACAGAAGAGGAAGGCAGTCAAAAATAATGCTTTAAAAAAATAAAAGGTCAAGACCATTTGCCCTCAGAGTTTCAATATCCCCAGTTTGCCTTGACACCAAATAGTAAACACTGGTAGACACCAGTGTTCGTTTGTAAACTTTCCAGATGGGCAGGTCTTCGGTCTTTCTGTTAGATTCACGCTGAACCTCACAAAGCAGAGGAAAGGCAAGTGTTTTTGCGAAGTCAAATGATAAAATAAATTGAGCTCTGAATTTTGAGTAGAAAGATCAAGGTTCAAATTGTATGTTTGTTACTTACTAGAAGCAAAAGCCTGCAAGTTACATTTTTGCTCCATTGAAAGAGGATAAAGCATATAACCTTCATTCCTCCACAGGAAGGCATTCGATGTTAAAGACTTCATGTAAGCTTATGAAGAGAAGAGTGTTCATAAATGTCAATTAATCCACGGTGTTAAATGTAGTCCATCTACATAGCTACCAAGAGACAGATGTAATTTTGGTACAGACTGTCTTTCAGAATCCCTAGGGCTGGGGCCCAGGCATTAATATGGTCCTTATTATTAAATTTTTATTTTATTTATTCATTTTAGAGAGGGGAGAGAGAGACAGAGAGAAAGAGAGAGAGAGAGAGAGAGAGAGAGAGGAGAGAGAGACAGGGGGGAGGAGCTGGAAGCATCAACTCCCATATGTGCCCTGACCAGGCAAGCCCAGGGTTTTGAACTGGAGACCTCAGCATTTCCAGGTCAACACTTTATCCACTGCGCCACCACAGGCCAGGCTAATATGGTCCTTAGACTTAGGAATGAAGCCAGCCTGCCTCCACCCTGCACTTTGGAGTGTTTTCCTCAAAATATTGTAAGTCTGGCATGGGTGCCAGGACCCGCAGGTGATGTCAGGGTCATCCTTGGAGATACCCAGATGCCCTACTCAGAGCTCAGGGACTTGCCCTTCTGAGGCCATCACACCTGTGGCCAGCATAGTTTCAGGAGCATGATTGGGAATAGCTTGTATGTATCAGGCTACCAAAGCTGCTGACACCTGATTTGGGATAATATTTACATCCATCAAACCCACGGCTTGTTTGGGGCTCTGGTCTATCTACCATCCACCATGGACCCTGCTTGAGTTGCACCCCTGGGACCTAAAAGGGACCTTGCACCCCCTGTTCTGACCATCCAGGTCCATTCCATTGACACAGTGGGCACTGACCTTGGCCCTGTGCACCCCCTCAGTCGACACTCAGAACAGCTACCCAACCTCACCATCAGCTCCACTGTTAACAGATTCCTCCTCAGGTTAACAAATCCTTCTGGTCAAAGTCCTTTCCTGTCTCCCACTGAAGTCTTCCATTTTGTGCTGTCCCTGTAATCTTAGGCGATGCCTGAGTGTGGACCATTTTTTGCCAGAATGGAACTGCCCTTCTCTCTCTGTCCTTGCAGGCCAGCGGTCTTGTTTTGGTGGCAGGGGTGTAGTGCCCATTGAAAAGAGCACATTCAGCCCTGGCCGGTTGGCTCAGCAGTAGAGCGTCGGCCTGGCATGCGGGGGACCCGGGTTCGATTCCCGGCCAGGGCACAGAGGAGAAGCGCCCATCTGCTTCTTCACTCCCACCCCCTCCTTCCTCTCTGTCTCTCTCTTCCCCTCCCGCAGCCAAGGCTCCATTGGAGCAAAGATGGCCTGGGCGCTGGGGATGGCTCCTTGGCCTCTGCCCCAGGCGCTAGAGTGGCTCTGGTCGCGTCAGTGCGACGCCCCAGAGGGGCAGAGCATCGCCCCCTGGTGGGCAGAGCATCGCCTCTGGCGGGCGTGCCGGGCGGATCCCGGTCGGGCGCATGCGGGAGTCTGTCTGACTGTCTCTCCCCGTTTCCAGCTTCAGAAATTTACAAAAAAAAAAAAAAGAAAAAAAGAAAAGAGCACATTCTAGAAAAGCAATGATTACCTCCTCAATTGTTCAGAACGCAGTGGGAGACATTTATGCTATGTTTACGCAAGAAAATTCAAATTGTAAATTTAATGTCACCAAGAATTATCCTCCACACTTTGTTACATACTTTGGAAGACTTGCAATTCTTGTCATCATCAAGGGGAAAAGCACATAACAACCTTTGATCATTAGATCACTGGGTCACTGGATGTCAATCTTCATCTGGATGGAGCTGATGGATGAAGCAGCTCGTGAATAACAATGCAACAACCCTTAAATTAATGGTGGTTAATAAAAAAAGCGGAAGCAAGATCTACTCTTTTAATACAAACCAGCTCTGCAGAGCCCTGGCATTTTAATACAACGCTGTTCCCTCCTTCTTACAGTGAAAGATATCAAATCCACCTGGAATTGTACACTGGGTAATAAAGAACAGAAAGAGACACTATCTGGACCCTACAAAAAATCATGTGCACTAAGTGAACAACAATTATATAAGGAGCTCTTGCTACTCATTATTCTAATTTTTCTTTTCTTTAAATGAGCATCTTTTTAAAAATAACTTTATTTAGAAAGTTAAATTTGTGCCTGACCTCTGGTGGCGCAGTGGATAAAGCGTCAACCTGGGAACACTGAGGTTGCCGGTTCAAAACCCTGCACTTGTCTGGTCAAGGCATATATGGGAGTTGATGCTTTCTGCTCCTCCCCCTTTCTCTCTCTCTCTCTCTCTCTCTCTCTCTCTCTCTCTCTCTCTCTCTCCCTCCCTCCCTCCTCTCTAAAATGAATAAATAAATAAATAAAAAGAAAGTTAAATTTAATGGGGCGCCAATCAATAGGATTCAGGTAAACATCTCTACAGCATTGGAACTGTTGATTGTGTTTTGTGTCCATAACCCAAGTCAGATCATTTTCCGCCAACATCTATTTGTCCCTCTTTACTCCCTTCCCCCCAACTCCCTCCTCTGGTAACCACTTCATTTTTATCTATGTCCATGAGTCTCAGTTTTATATCCCACCTAGGTTTGAAATCATACAGTTCTTAGCTTTTCCTGATTTACTAATTTCACTCAGTATAATGTTCTCAGGTCCATCCATGCTGTCGTAAATGGCAACATGTCTTTATTTCTTATGGCTGAGTAGTATTCCATTATATACATGTACCACATCTTCTTTATCCAATCCTCTATCAAGGGACACTTTGGTTGTTTCCATGTTTTGGCCACTGTAAATAATGCTGTAATGAACATGGAGGTGCATGTGACTTTGTATACCAACATGTTTTTGGGGTTTTTTTTTTAGTGTTTTGAATAGATGCCCAGTAAAAGTATTGCTGGGTCATATGGTAGTTCATTTCTCACTACACCTCGTATGGGCCCATTGATTCTGTTATACATATTATAATCAACTTGTTCCAGAGCCAGGGTCCCCACTAAACAATACTTGGCCAGGCTCTGCAGATACTAGGGGAAATTCTGTGGGGCATCCTGTTTTGTTCATTTAAAATATATATATATATATATATATATATATATATATATATATATATACACACACACACACACACACATATCTATATCTATATCTATATCTGTATATCTCTACCTACATATGTATATAAAATTTATATAGCTCTATAATCAAATTCACTTTTGTGTTAAATTCAATTCATCTATATACCTTAAGAGGTCTTCATTTTAATTTCCCTTGGACACAATTATTATTTTTGTTTTTTCATGTAAACTAGATGCAGTTTGCCCAATTCTCACTTTACCTGATGATGGCTGTAATACTTCTATATGTAGCTTCATTTTAACTAAGACTCAAGTCTTTAAAATAATTCATCTGTTCTTTCAAAATGATTTATGTGGAGGCTCGAAGCAAAATGTAATGGTAAAGGGAAATAATTTAAAAATCCTGCCCCCAAATGAAAAAGAAAATGTTTATTAGCTTTTCTTTCTCAACTTGTCACTGAAACGAAACAATGATAAAATAATGTCCCTAGCTAGAAGAAGTACCATTTTTTATAGTCAGAAGTAGTATAGCTGGTGTTTGAGAATACGAGCTCAGATTTCACACTGCTTTCATTCACAGGAGAGCTCTGCTCTTTATCAGTGGCGTGATTTACGTGAGTGTGGCTCTCAGTTTCCCTGTCTGTATTTGAAGATGACACAGCACCCACTCCACTGAGCTGTTGTAAATAGCCAAAGAAATGATGTTGGTCAGGCATTAATGTATAGTACTTACACAAATACAAGTTCTTATTGCTTTATCATAGGCTATAAAATGATGCTTTGCCTTAATAACAATACTTTTATTACACATTAATAACAAATCTCAGGGAAAAAATAACTTTGTACATGATCCTTAAAATATCACTGCAGTATATATGGTATGGTCATAGCACCATAGCGGTTTTGTTTTGCTTCTTTATATAATACATGGGGATGATATTAATTTTAAACCATCTCCCCCACCATTTCAGTAACTCACGATTATCTGAACTGCAGATTATCTTTCTTGCAAAAGTAGTACTGAGCCCTGGCCGGTAGGCTCAGTGGTAAAGCATTGGCCAGCATGTGGAATTTCTGGGCTCGATTCCCAGTGAGGGCACACAGGAGAAGCAACCAATTGCTTGTCTTACCCTGCCCACTTGCTCTCCCCGCCCCCCATCCTGCAGCCATGGCTCAATTGATTCCAGTGCACTGGCCCCGGATGCTGAGGATGGCTTTGTGAAGCCTCTGCCTCAGACGCTAAAAATACTTCTGTTGCAAGCATGGCCCCAGATGGTTTGCCAGGTGGATCCTGGTTGGCATGTAGGAGTCTGTCTCTCTATCTTTCCTCCTCTCACTTAGTACTGAATTATGCTCATCAATGAGTTTGAAGTGAAAAGTTGAAATATGTTAAAATCATCAGGATCTATTGAGAAAAATGGAGAAATGGCCCTAAGGTGTTTTATGGTGATTGATTTGTTTGCTTTTGCACACATAAATGGATTGAACCATGTACCTGGTCAAGATGGAACAAGACACAGTAAAGAAAATGTTACAAGTATCTATTCAGTTTAGCTTTTATTCCCAAATCATGTGCAACCAACGACACTATTTTAAGAGATGCCTCTACTCATAAAAGTGCTTTTTCTGCATCACAGCACAGCTTGGGAAATCACAGTGTGATCTGCTGTGGAGCCTCCCAGGTTGGCCACAACCTTAAAATGAAGCCCTGCTTTCCCTGCCTGAGGAGGACCTGTCAAATATCCGCTTTCTGTGAGACTAATAAAATGAACCACAAACTAAAACTTGGCATTAAAGAAAGTAATTATTTTTTTTTGCAATAAAAATAACAATGCTTTTTCCAGTCAGATACGTGTAAAAGATAAAGATGCATTACCTAAATGGGAAAAGATTTATTTTATTTTATTTTATTTTTTTGACTGTTTGTTGTTGGTTTTTTATTTAAATTTATTGTGTTTACATATTCAGGTGTCTCACCCAATACATCTCTCCCCACCCCCGTGTTCCCTCCACATACCCCTTGCCCCCTCCCCCAATGCCCTCCCCCCTTCCCCTCCAGGATTTGCTTTTCTGCTCTCTATAATGGTGTGCTATGGATATATAATTTAACCAATCTCTTTCCCTTCTCTGATCCCATCTTCTCTTCTACTTTCCCTCTGACCACTTTCCCTCTCGTTCCTTTGATTCACTTCTGCCTCTATTCCCTTTCTCAGTTCACATTGTTCATTGGTTTCCTCAAATGAGTGAGGTCATATGATATTTGTCTTTCTCTGCCTGGCTTATTTCACTTAGCATAATAATCTACAGGTCCATCCATACCATCACAAAAGGCAAGATTTCCTTCTTTTTCATGGCCCCATAGTATTCCATTGTGTATATGTACCGCTGCTTTTTTTTTTTTTTTTTTTTGTATTTTTCCGAAGTTGGAAACGGGGAGGCAGTCAGACAGACTCCTGCATGCACCCGACCGGGATCTACCCGGCATGCCCACCAGGGGGCGATGCTCTGCCCATCTTGGGGCATCGCTCTGCCGCAATCAGAGCCATTCTAGCGCCTGAGGCAGAGGCCACAGAGCCATCCTCAGCGCCCGGGCAAACTTTGCTCCAATGGAGCTTTGACTGCGGGAAGGGAAGAGAGAGACAGAGAGGAAGGAGATGGGGAGAGGTGGAAAAGCAGATGGGCGCTTCTTCTGTGTGCCCTGGCTGGGAATCGAACACAGGACTCTTGCACGGTAGGCCAACACTCTACCACTGAGCCAACCAGCCAGGGCCTGTACCACTGCTTTTTAATCCACTTGTCCACAGACAGACACCTGGGCTGTTTCCAGATCTTGGCTATTGTAAACAATGCTGCCATAAACATGGAGGTGCATTTCTTCTTTTGAAATATGAAAAATAATTATATTCTGAGGCCTTATAATGACAATTAGCAAGAACTGGATGGGTGGTGCCTTGGCTGGTTAGCTCAGTTGGTTAAAGCATTGTCCCTAAATGCCAAGGTTGCCAGTTCGATTCCCAGTCAGGGCACACATGGGAAGCAACCAATGAATGCACAACTGAGCGGAACGACAAATTGATACTTCTCTCTTTCACTTTCTCTCTTGTTCTTGCTCTCTCTCTCTCCCTTTATTTCTCTAAAATCAATAAATATTTTAAAATAAATACGTAAAAAAGAATTGGATGGGTGGAAATCCAGGCACCTGGACAAATGCTGGCTCAACAACATTCCCAGAAACCCTTGGGTGCCTACATAGAACTCAGAAAGGGAAGCATCACTGCCCAGCGCTCTACCAGCACCTCAGAAGACCCAGCACAAGCATCATGCAGGGTTAGTGCTGAGTATTCCAGGAAAACCATGAGCCAGCTGCAATCTGAATCCCGGATGGCGAGAGAAGCACATCTTATTTCAACTGCAGTCACACTGCGGTCTCCAGACTGTTTCCTGCTTCTGAGTTGAAGCCAAGTTTCAATTTATTAAAGACCAGAGGTAAAAAAATCTTCTCCTTAGAATGACCTGCCAAACCCACCCCTTTCCTACCACCAAATATGAGGTTTGCAAAGGATTAAGATCCCATAAAAATTGGACTTTTTAACAGTCTAGTCACTCATAAATATTCATCATCAGCCTCTTGCCTACCTCTCCAATACTTTCTTTAATCCAAATTTAAGGATGCATAAGCTAAAATGATCATGTAAAAAGGTAGAACAAAATTGATTTTTAGAAAATACTTGACATTCTTTGAAGGTAGACTGCAATAGTCAAAGTAGTCAAGAACTAATCTAATTAGCTTTGTAAGTAAGAAGAAATAAAACATTTCTAATGATTCCAAAATCAAGGTAGGGGACTTCCTAAGTCTTCCCAAGATTCCTATTTTTGCAGATACGGGCATTTTACATGTTTTGGCTCTTCCTGTTGATAGTAAGAATATGAGATGATCCAAATGAAGAATAAGCAGGAAGGACTAGCTCAGAATTGTGCAGGGCACACTGAAATGTAAAGGTGCGAAACCGGCTGTGCGGAAAAGCTTTCAGGACTGCAGGGACACAAAAAGCTCACACGGCTTCTGTTCCTGTGTTGTCCAATACTGAGGACAGAGTTAACTGTGACTATTTACTTTTAAATGAATCAAAAGTAAATATTCAGTTCCTAGATCTCCTTAGCCATATTTCCTGTGCTCAATAGCCAGTTGTGGGGTGGAGGAGGCCGTGGAGGGTACAGGGGGATAGATGGTGATGGACAGAGACTTAACTTGGGAGGCGGATTAACACACAAAAGAGTACATGGATGATGTGTTTTAGAATTGTGCACCTGAACCCTGTATAATTGTGTTAACCAGTGTCACCCCAATAAATTCAGTTTAAAAAAATAGCCAGATGTGGCCACCACATAGAACAAAAACTTTACTTCCGATGGACAGAGCTGCCAAGGTGGTCAAAGCAATCTGACGTTGTCACTCAAGCACTCTTTCCTTCCAGAGTTCTTAAAGGTTCCATTTTATTTAAATCATACTGTTGGTCAGGTACTTTCCACATTTTTATCTCCATTTAATTCTCAGAGCTGCCCTATGGAACAAATGATACAATTCTCATTTTACAGATGAGGAAACTTGGAATTGAAGGAGGATAAACACACTGCCAAGGTCACCTCCCCAGGACTGAACCCCATGTCTACCTAGCTCAGAGCTCCTGCTCTATGTATAATGCTCCAAGACTTCTGGAGTTTATACTCACTAGTCCAGAATATTTCAGAGACACAGCCAAGAAGAACAAACCTACCCAGGTGCCCTTACTAGGTGTCTTTTGTGTGACTATGTGACAAGGTGAGAAAGTAGAAAAGAAACTGACATGGTCCGAGAGCCACCTGTGCTAGAAACTATGCCTAACGTGTTTCGATTTTCACCAAAAGCCCTTACAACATATACACCTAACACAGACAGGCAAAGTGATGGCCACTGAACTTGAGTAATAAAAGGACTTATTTATTGAAGCGGATGAAATGTCATGTGCTGAGATCAGATCTCTCTCTCTCCTTGCGGGATGCTCCTATCTGGTTCCAGTCACATTCCAGTAGCTAAGGCAAGATCAAGTCCTGAGGAGATTTATCACTACTGCCACCTTGTGGCGACCTTGGCCACTGCCGGTACTCCCTCCCCTGAAGGGAAGGCTAGGTAAGTGGCGGAAGCACCTCTCACCTTTGGTTGAGGTGCATGGATGTGATAGGAAGTGTCAAGATGGAAATGATCCTCCTTCTTCAAAGACTTATATGTCAACATAGAGCTCCATGTTTCATAGGACATACTCAAGCTCACTCTATGCTCCCTGGAGCTTTAGCACAAGGGAATGCCCTGTTTTTTGTGTGTGTGTTTTTTTCTCTTTTTTTTTGTTGTTGTATTTTTTATTTATTTATTTATTTATTTTTTGTATTTTTCTGAAGATGGAAATGGGGAGGCAGTCAGACAGACTCCCGCATGCGCCTGACCGGGATCCGCATGGCATGCCTACGGCGGGGGCGGGGGGGGGGGGGGAGAATGCTCTGCCCATCTGGGGTGTTGCTCTGTTGCAACCAGAGCCATTCTAGCGCCTGAGGCAGAGGCCATGGGGCCATCCTTAGTGCCCGGGGTGGCTTTGCTCTGGTGGAGCCTTGACTGTGGGAGGGGAAGAGAGAGACAGAGAGGAAGGAGAAGGGGAGGGGTGGAGAAGTAGATGGGCACTTCTTCTGTGTGCTCTGACTGGGAATTGAACCCAGGAATCCTGCACACCAGGCCGATACTCTACCACGGAGCCAACCGGTCAGGGCCTAGGAATGCCCTTGTTGATCAAGCTACCCAAAAGAAAATTATATGGAGCAACCATGACAGACCGAGCAAGTCAGTCTCATACCAGAACGCTGCAGCCCGGTGTAAACAGTTTCAACTTTCTCAGGAAGCAGCACGGCAGATTGGGAAATCCTGTCCAAGGGGTCCTATACTGCCCCTTCATTTGGAGTTAACCCTCAAGGACCCCTACCAGGACAACTTTGGCAGATGGATGTTACTCATATACCTTCATTTGGCAAACAGTCGTATGTCCACATTACAGTAGATACATATTCCAGATCTATAGTAACCTCTGTCAGAACAGGAGAGGCTGCTAAACATGTTATAGCTCATTGTCTTGTATGCATTGTTCTATTATTGGATTTCCTAAACTGGCTAAACTGAAAATGCTCCTGCATATGGAGCAAAAGCATTTACTGTATTTTGTCATGCTTACAATCTTTAAAGTTAAGGTATTATTAAAGGGTACTCAGCAAACATTTTAAGGTCAATTTAAAAAAAATTTTTTTTAAAGAGGGTAGTCATATCCTGGAACTCCTACAGGTCTACTATATCATGCTTTTTACTTTAAAAAAATTTACATTTCTTTTGAATGCTAATGAACAGGAGACACCAAATCTTTTTTGCCTGCAAACTACTACCTTCTTTATTAGATCCAGCTAATAACACTGTTTTGTCTTTTTCCAAATAGCTCCAGATATATGGAAAAGATTTATATAGGCGGATGGGGATCCTCAAACCCCTCAGCAAGATCTTCTGAGCATGGCTTTTAAGATACCTAGAGGCAGAAAAAGCCCAATAGAGATCAGGGGAACTACCAGCTTTTAGGATACACCCTTAAAGGCTCCAATGCCCCAAAGGGGTCTCATAGGATGCCATCTGGGGCCTGCTTCAATAGTGGAAAGGAAGGTCATTGAGCTAAAGCCTGCCAGGCTTACATGCCTCTGCTGTGAGGAAACAGGGACACTGGAAGGTAGGCTTCCCCCTCACTCTTCTAAGGGAGGGTTTAGTCTCTTCCAGCCCTGCTCCAGCCACCTATGACCTAACCTTGCCCAGAAAGCTGGGGTTAGCCACTGAAGGCTGAAGGTGCCCAGGGCCGTCGGCCCCACCTACGACACTGTGGACGAACCTAGGGTATTTCTTCCAAGAAGCAGGTAAACTGATCTCATTGGCACAAGGGCCACTTAACTATGTTTTGCCTGAATAGTCAGATTTTTTTATTCTTCCCTCAAAGATCTCTGTTGTGGGTGTTGATAATCCTATTTTCTGCTGCTTTGCTTAATATATAGTGTTTCCTTTATCCCTCCTACCTCAATGCCCCACTCATATTTCAGGCTGGGATCTACTCCTAATTTAGAGCTCTCTTTCCCCCTTTTGCCCACCTCTATTATGAATCTACCTGGATACAGCTTAGTGTATCCCAAGGTTCTCTTTACCATGCCACAGTCGCAGAGCTCCAGGGAAGAGCAACCTGGTCTCATCTCTCCAGGCAGAGGAGAACAGAAGCTCCATATCCACGCATGCTGCAAATGGCTTTTCCAGTCTACCTGAATCATTACCAGCTAGAAGCAGCAGTCATTGGGACTTGGACATGAGCTGCAAAGTATAGAATGGTGACAACAATTCCAGTGCCATGAGGACTTTTCCTGGATGGGGACTTTTCTGGACTCCTGCTCCCTGTGACAGCTCCTAACAGACTGAACTGTGGTTGGGTTGCATTTTTCAGGGATTTGGCATGGTGATGAGGCCAACTTGGACTTGGTGAACATGTTAAGGACACTACTCTTTTATGGATTCTTGCTGTATTGGCCAAGAGTTTGCTTAAAGGCTTTTAATCACTGTAAAAAAAATAGAAGACTGGATAAAGAAGATGGGGCACATATACACCATGGTATACTATTCAGCTAGAAGAAATGATGACATCGGATCACTTACAGCAGAATGGTGGAATCTTGATAACAGTATGCAGAGTGAAATAAGTGAATCAGAAAAAAACAAGAACTGCAGGATTCCATACATTGGTGGGACATAAAAACGAGACTAAGAGACATGGACAGGAGTGGGGTGGTTACGGGGGGTGGGGGGAGGAAAGGAGGAAGAGGGGGAGGGGTATAAAGAAAACTGGATAGAGGGTGATGGAGGACGATCTCTCTTTGGGTGATGGGTATGCAACAGAACTAAATGGCAAGATAACTTGGAAATGTTTTCTTTGAATATATGTACCCTGATTAATTGATGTCACCCCATTATAATAAAAATTTACTTATTAAAAAAAAAAGTAGTGACGATTACACAATTTTGTGAATATACTAAAAGCCAAATTGTACGCATTGAAAGGCTGAATTCTGTAATTATATATCAAAAAGATTTTATTTAAAATAAATTGCACCTCTATAATGAAAAAAAAAAAAAGATGGAACTGAAAAGTGAGCCCAAGATGGGTGCCAATACAAAAGACCTAAGGCAAGCCCTGGCCGGTTGGCTCAGCGGTAGAGCGTCGGCCTAGCGTGCGGAGGACCCGGGTTCGATTCCCGGCCAGGGCACACAGGAGAAGCGCCCATTTGCTTCTCCACCCCTCCGCCGCGCTTTCCTCTCTGTCTCTCTCGTCCCCTCCCGCAGCCAAGGCTCCATTGGAGCAAAAAGATGGCCCGGGCGCTGGGCATGGCTCTGTGGCCTCTGCCTCAGGCGCTACAGTGGCTCTGGTCGCAACATGGCGACGCCCAGGATGGGCAGAGCATCACCCCCCTGGTGGGCAGAGCCTCGCCCCTGGTGGGCGTGCCGGGTGGATCCCGGTCGGGCGCATGCGGGAGTCTGTCTGACTGTCTCTCCCCGTTTCTAGCTTCAGAAAAATGAAAAAAAAAAAAAAAAAAAAAAAAGACAAAAGACCTAAGGCAAATACTTGGAGACAGAATGGAGAACGCGAGAGCATTAGAGACAGACAAATGCATTAGAATTTGTAAACAGGCAGTGATCCAAACAAATTTCAGAGGCGGGGCCGAGGCTGGTGGGCTATTTCCACGCTTCAGTGCACACGGACATGGCTGTGACAGGCACGGTTAAAGGATTTGTGTATTCAGGGGCTTAGGAGAAAAAAGAAAATGTCAATTAGGGATTTGATGTCTATCAATGATGAGTTTTACAGTGCTTTGCAGTAAAACACAATTTAAAAATTAGGACATTTTAGGCAAGTTTTTTTGTTTGTTTCTTTTTATAAAACTAGATGACTGCGATGATAAGATTACCTTTTTTTTTTTGAGGTTACCTCATTTGGTGCTAAAATATATTTTTCTAGATGACATGACATCAATAGCTTATGCAAGGTTGTTTGGTTTAATGACCTTTGTTGGCAAAATCAAAAACTGTGTGTGTATCTGTGAGAATGAGAGAGAAAGAGAGAGAGAGAATCATTAGCAGGTTGTGAAGGTCAAGCCCAGGAACCACGGTGCTACGAGACACCTAGCGAGGAAGCTAACCTAAGGCCAGCCTGCGTATTTGAAGGTTTGCACATATTTCCGTTTACACTGGGTTCTGAATAATTTTAAGAATGACCCTTTATTCAATATGTCATGTTTTATGAGGAAAGCTGGGAGTTTGCAAAAGATGCCAGGAAATGCAGGTGGTAGATCAAATGTCTTTTTCTCACCATCCAATCCCATCTCAATTACCGAAATTCTACATGCCTCCTTTGTTTATTGGGGCTTCTAAGTTGTGCAGATCATAAACAACAGAACAGATACAGATAAAAATGGAAATACAAAAAAAAAAAAAAAAAGGTTAAAAACAACCTCCTAAGGCAATGCAGAGTAGTATGAGGCAGACGGTTTCCCGTGAAACAATACATCAGAATGTGTGGTTAGAGCTCTCTATCAGGTGCTGTTCACTATAATAAGGCTTGACTTCTACAATCCATTCAGCATGCCATTCTCATTTTGTTCATGGCTAATGAATGTGATGTTCTTTTTTTTAGTGAGAGGAGGAGAGGCAGAGACAAAACTCCCACATGTGCCCCGACCAGGATCCATGCGGCATGTCTGCTAGGGGGCGATGCTCTGCCCATCTGGGGCCCTTGCTCAGTTGCTCCCAGAGCCAATTCTAGCACCTGAGGCGGAGGCCATGGAGCCATCCTCAGCACCTGAGGCCAACTTGCTCTCATCGAGTCTTGGAGGTAGGAGGAGAGAAGAAGAGAGAAAAGTGAGAGGGGAAGAGGTGGAGAAGCAGATGGGCGCTTCTCTTCTGTGCCCTGAGCAGGAATCAAACCTGGGACATCCACACGCCAGACCAACACTCTACCACTGAGCTAACCGGCCAGGGTTGTATGTGATGTTTTTATAGATATTTGTAGATATATTGAGAAAAGCTGTTCTTCATGGGGTTAATTAAAATGAATTATTAAAACTAAAAAAAAAATGTGTATTGTTGGGACAGGCATCACTCATGAAGTATTCATTGCTCAGGAGTGGAAGGAAATTTTCCTGTAAAATGCTAAGCCAGCTGCTTCTGTGGAAAGAGATCTGCTAGTCATCTATCTGCCTTTGTATCAAGCAGTGATACTGATAGATTTTTATGTATATCACAACTATTATCTGATCTAAAGAGTTTAAATTTGTTGTACAGACAGCAAGCAGAGTGGACTAAAAATGTCTGGCATTCCTTTTGCAAATATATTTTAAAATAAGGAGCGGGTAGATTAATAACCCCTTTGTCTGTAATTTGCAAGACGTTGAGCAACGACCTGAACAACTGCACTCTTTCCAAGTAGAGCAACCCCCTCGGCCCTAACACTGTGGACAAAGGCTTGTTGACTGCTGCTGTGTGAAAGTCTTAGAAGTACGTAAAGGGGGCAATGAATTTATGAAAGCTGAAGCTGGAGATGAGTGAAAGGCTGTTTCAAAAAGTCTGTACTCAGACACCACGGGCTTTAAGTGGCATTTCATTGTCAGAAGGGATCCAGTTTAATTGGTCACAAGTTACAGCTTTGCGGTAAGGCAAAGTGACATTAACTGAGGAAGGCTGTGGGGTTTGATAGAGGAGATATTAACTGGCAGTAAAAAAAAAAAAAAAAGGAGAATTTATTCCCAAATCTGCCACCCACTGGCTATGTCACCTTAGGCAAGTCATTTCTATTCGTTTCCGAAAGGGTACACTTGGAGGGAAAGGATGTAAGTTAGCTTTCATGAACATTTTAGGTTAAAGGGGGGAAAAGGGCAATAGAATAAGAGGAAAATAAGAAGTTGTTTAACTTCTCCAAATTCCTATTTACTGTTTTCTAGGAGGCAGGTGGGTCTGTAGGTAGCTGCTGAATTCTATATCATAGGTCAGTGACTGGCTGCTGACATCCGAGTAACATGGGCTCTTCTGCATTCCACAGATTTCCTGAAACCACTCCCAAAGTTTTCACTTCTTAATATAAGGAGGAGCCATGGAGTCTGAACTGTTATAAGCACCCTAGGTATTTAGAAGTACATAACATAAACTGGAAGTAGTCATAGTAATAGTAACAGTAAAAATAATAGCTAAACTTCCATGGTTCATAGTGTGTACAAGAGACTCTATTAAAGTAATAATTCTGCCCTGGCCAG
Organism: Saccopteryx leptura; assembly: GCF_036850995.1. NCBI lineage: Eukaryota > Metazoa > Chordata > Mammalia > Chiroptera > Emballonuridae > Saccopteryx > Saccopteryx leptura. The sequence goes on along the minus strand of NC_089512.1, from coordinate 28,490,348 downwards.
CTAGCTCAGTGGTAGAGCATTGGCCAGCGTGTAGAAGTCCTGGGTTCGATTCCCGGCCAGGGCACACAGGAGAAGTGCCCATCTGTTTCTCCACCCCTCCCCTTCTCCTTCCTCTCTGTCTCTCTCTTCCCTTCCCACAGCCAAGGCTCCATTGGAGCAAAGTTGGCCCGGGCGCTGAGGATGGCTCCATGGCCTCTGTCTCAGGCACTAGAATGGCTCCAGTTGCAATGCAGCAACGCCCCAGATGGGCAGAGAATTGCCCCCTGGTGGGCTTGCCGGGTGGATCCCAGTCAGGCACATGCAGGAGTCTGTCTCTCTCCCTCCCTGTTTCTCACTTCAGAAAAATGCAAAAAATTAAATAAATAAATAAATAAAAAATAATACACCCTTTTATCTCTTAAAATATGACCTATAATTTCCTTCATGACTCCATGATTTTATGATCCTATATACCCTCCCACTCTTATTTTTGCCTGGGAAGTATTTAGTAAGGGTAAAACTAGCAATTTTTAAAATCACCCAACTAGCAATGTACCATATAGACAGTAAAGTTGGCTAAAATGCAGAGAATCAGACTAAAGTGTCTTTTGCTTGTAATCTGTTCTTAGCCAATCTGGGGAGTACAAGTCTGTCATATTGGTGACTTGCACTTCCTCTTTTCCTGGAGATCTGCTAAAAGTATGGTCTGTCCAAGCCATTTGCTACGGACAGGAGAACCAAGACAGGCGCAGGGTTCTTCCTTGGGCCTTTCTGGGCAGGTCAGCCTTGAGCTGGGCTGGAAGTTGGGGGTTGTGAGAAGCTCATTCAGCAGGTGGTTCTTCTCCATAAACACTCTATGAAAATGTACTTCTGATTTTCGTCTGTTTTTTTTGCCACATCTAGTCTCCTCTTACCAGGTAAGATGGCTCAATTTTAAAACAAAAGGAAAAAAATAAGAATATATGCGTGTTCTATATTCCCTATTCCCTTGTTCACTTTGAAACTGAAAGGATTAAACACGTGAAGAACGACCACTTGACTCGGCAATAGGAACCGCTGCCAATAACTGTTTAATCAAGCACACACTTCTATCTGCCCTTGTGGAATTTCTTATTTCTCCCCATCCGTACCCCCCTGCATTTTTTTCAGTCTTCCTTCTAGAAAAAAAATGACCTCAAATTCCATCAGAAGACGGGCAGCCTTTCATGTGAGCTATTTTAAGCTCTATAGGCAACTTGTTTCCAGTATTTATCAGAGAGGAGAATCTAAGATGCAGTACATAACACAAACTCATCTAGCTTTGGAAAGTCCAGTCTTGGATTCAGCAGAAAGACGTGAAACTGGAACACACTGTCCTGGCTCATTCTAGAAGTGCTCCGATGGAACTGGACTCTGACATCATTTCATGGGTCTCTGCCATATAAGACTGAGGAAACCCATCAGAATCTTTGCTGCAAGGACGTGATTAAACATCCATCATACTGGTGGTACTTTCTCTGGGAGGACCCAGGGAGGAAGTGTCCCTTTGTATATATTTCCTCACTGAATCCACCCAGGCATCCTCTGAAGCAGTTTTTGTCACCATCAATCATCACTGTATTGGACAGGAAAAAGAGATTATAAAATATAAGAATTTTTTTTCACTCTTATTCAGCTAGTAAATGGAGGAACCAGTGTTCAGAATCAAAATTTCCCAAATCCACAACCTTAACTTTCTTTCTTTTTTTTTTTTTAATTTTTATTTTATTTATTCATTTTAGAAAGGAGAGAGAGAGACAGAGAGAGAGAAGGGGGGGAGGAGCAGGAAGCATCAACTCCCATATGTGCCTTGACCAGGCAAGCCTAGGGTTTCGAACCGGCGACCTCAGCATTTCCAGGTCGACGTTTTATCCACTGCGCCACCACAGGTCAGGCCACAACCTTAACTTTCAATGCGAATTGAATTTCTAAAACACCTGCCATGTTCCAGTGTCACTAACACACTATGTACACTTAGGCAAATCACTTCACTCTTTTAAGCCTCACCCTGCTCACCTGTGAAACAGGAATCTATAGCTAAGCAACCTCAAAAGTACAACTGAGTGTGGATGTTATGATGACTCTAGAATCACTGCTGTCATCAGCAATGTAAAAATCAAGTTCCTCTTCATCAGCATCATCAATTCATCATCATAACAATCTCCATCACCAATATCTATCTATTGAGCACACGTTATGGTTAATCACTGTGTAGGGTTCTACTCCTCTAACACACCCTGTGATTTAGGTACTGTTGATTTCTCTAGTTGAAAGATGAAGTAAAGGAGAATTAAAGGCATGAAGGAATTGTCCCAAGTACACATAATTAGTAGGCGATGAGGATAAAATAAAAATCCAAATTGTCTATTGAGTTTCATGGACAGATACCAGAGAACAGCCCTTTGACTCATGCAAAGAAATATTTTTTTAAATATGCATAATACTTACAGTTATACTTAATGGTTTGTTTGTTTTTTACCAAGAATGACAAACGTATCATGTGTAAGTTTGTGCTTTGGTGGGTAGAGAGGGTGAAGTATGTCAGTGTGACATTATATCACACACACTCACATGGAAACACTGAATCACAATTTCCTGGTGACCTCCTCCTTTTCTGTGCTGGATTTCAGTGGAAGGTTGGGTGGCAGTAGCCCCCGGCTCCTCACTTGCCCTCTCAGAGACCATGGCGCACAGATAGATGCAGAGTTCTTCTTTCCTACTCGCCTAATAAAACAGGTCAATCTGAAACTATCTCATGCCAGTCAGCGTTTCTAGGTTACGTCTCTTGAGCTTCCTGGATTCTGTATTACCACAACACAGACCCGTCTCTTCTCACCCTCTCTCCCCGCTCCAGCACCATTATAGATGGGCTTCGATATATTTGGAACCGAGCAAAGAAAGATTTTTAAAAATCCCTTCCTTTGGAGAAAATACCTCCTTTAATACCAAGGAGATCACCACGAGTCATTTTTTCTTCTCATTTTTGTGGCCAGAAATCTGTCCTTATCCTCATTGTTTGAAAAATATGTATTTGCTTATATTTTTCAAAATATCCTAATGCCCTTGGGGCAATCAATCAGCCTTTCTGAACCTCAGTTTCTTTGGCTTTAGACAGGCATCTAAAGGCATTTTGAGCTTGCAAAATCTTTGAATTTGTGGCTTCCTTTTTTTAAACTTAAGTCCAGATTTGAGATAGGGAGAAGGTTCCTAATGCCAGTACTTGGGTACAAAATCATCAGCTATTCCTGGTAAGCACTGGGGTAAAAGATATTTATTTTCATCAGTTTACAAGAAATAAAAGCCTTTTCTTGAAGGCTTCAGATTCCCAGAAATGGATCCTTGTTCATTGGGGGTTTATATAAAATCTAAATGTATATACCGTATTTTTGCTCCATAAGACACACTTTTTTTCCCCAAAAAGTGAAGGAGAAAATGACCATGCATCTTACAGAACAAATGTTCATTTTTTTTTAGCTGCTGTAGAGCACGGCGCAGATACCAGCGGGAGCGTAATCATACCCGCCACAGGGGTGTGCAGAACCCCGGCATCTGCTGAGTGATCTCCTGGTTCTGGTTTCCACTGCAGCGCAGGAGGGAAGGCGAGCGATGTTGTGTGGGTGCATTCATCTGGCACCATCGAGGGCAGAGGTGAGAGGCGTGCTATAGCAGTGGAGGGCTGCGTTGCAGCAGCTGGAGCTCTGTGTGAAGTGCTGATGTCATTTACTGCCCTATTAGTGCTTGACCAGTTTAGAGAACATATTAGTGAAACCACACACACACACACACACACACACACACACACACACACACACAAACTTTAAAGAGGTAAAGACTCATCTAGCTGTAATTCCTGGGGGTCTTACAAGCTAGTTGCAACCTCTGGACATTTCCATCAACAAACCGTTTAAAGTCTTTATGCAAGAAGAGTGGAACAAGTAGATGGCTGCTGGTCATCATGATTTGACGAATCATGGATGAATGAAGAGACCCACTGTCACTCAAGTTTGTGAATGGGTGGAAACATCATGGCAGTCAGTAAAGAATAAAACCGTGGTAGAGTCATTCAAAAAATGTGGCATCAGCAATGCCTTAGATGGCACAGAAGATGGTATCATATATGAAAATAGCGAAGAAAGTGATACCAGTGATTGTGAGCAACTGAGCTTCTTAAATTCTGACACTAGCGATGATGAGTTCCTGGGGTTCCTGAACAACTAGAAGAGTATTTGAACTTTAAAGTCTCTTCTCATTTGTTAATAACAGTGCTAACGGCTGTTAATACTGCTGTTGAGTTTACATTATTGAAATATTATTATGGCATATTTTATTAAATTTTTAACACACCATTTGGTTCAGAATATTGTTTTTTCTTATTTTCCTCCTTAAAACCCTAGGTGCATCTTATGGTCAGGTGCATCTTAAGGAACAAAAACTACGGTAAGTGTATAGACAGCATGTCATGCCTATGGATATTCAATAAAGATTCCCCTCATTTAACCATTTTTAAGCCTAAAATGGGCCAGGCACTATACCAGGCACAGTGACATGGTGGTAAACAAAAAGAAAAAGAAAATCTTCAATGTCACAGAGATTACAATCCAGTAGTAGGTCAGACAGTCAACTAAAAATTACCCAGGTATACTGCGGTGATCATTTTGCAATATATACAAATATTGGACCATTACGTTGTTCGTGTGAAACTAATATGGGGGTCCTCGGGTTATGGCAGCCTCGACATATGTTTTGAGTTTACGATGCTCACTCCCATAAAAACTTTAAAAAATTGAGACATGAGTGTTTCAGCTTACACCTTTAGCATCATACTTACGGACGATGTAGGCAAACTTGTTTGGTTGCGTGTAGCAGAGGAATATGCAATACAGTGTACAGTACAGTATTTTATGTCCTCTTCCTTTTCTGAGGCTTAGTTGCGTTTTTACGTTCCAGATTATGATTTTACCACTGTGTTAGGATAGGTAAGTGATTTAGGCTAGGGTGTGTTTCAACTTACACCAAAATTCAGGTTACGTCACTGTTGTAGGAACAGAACTGTATGGTAAGCCAAGGACCCCTGTATGATGTTCTATATCAATTATATCTTAATAAAACATAATAAAAATAAAAATCTAAATGGGAGGGAAATTATAACATCCTTACCCTCAAAGAGTTTATAACTAGTGGTGGAGAGATAAAAAGCAAACAAATGTATAAAACAATGTCAGATGTTGGTAAGCATCACGTAGAAAAACAGTATTCAGGAGGTGGCAGGGCATACTGATGAGGTAATGGAAGATTATAAGTTGCAATTAAAAGTGACCAATTTGAGGCTACTTTTCTTAATTTGTTCATTTACTGAGTTTATACCATTAGTTTAAATCCTTAGGAAATATATTAAATTTTTACTTTCTTCTCATGCTGATTTTTGTCAATTCAAAACAATTCTGCATGAAATATATTAAGTTAATTTACAAAAGAATGTAATTAAAGGGTAGAGGAAAGGCAATATAATAGTGTTTTGCTCTAGGAGATTGGACAATAACGCATGACATGAATTAAGATCATCAAGTGTATTCTTTGATGGAAAAAACTAGAGAAAGGAGACATCACAAATCTATTTTTGGATTCAGCTGACATGAACTGTTGCCATTCTCTAATTTGTAGTGGAGAACCCAATATCTCTGCTGGAAAGGACATGACAAAATTTGAGGAAATTAATAGAAATCATCATTTTGTGCGAAAATTGGAATCGTTACACTGTCATCAAGCAATTTGAAATTCTGAAAAATTATTTTTTCATGTATCTTAGTCAAATATAATCTTAATAACTGGGGCATTTGTATTATATCAATTTTATTTACTTATTTGATGAGTCAGTTTATAACAAAATTATTCTTATATGTTTACTTCAATAAATTGATTATAAGTGAATCTATGATGTCATTAGAGTGGAACTTTTGTAAGTTGGATGAAATTTGAACATACAGAAAGAAACAAACCAGTATATTTTTGAGATTTAATAGAAAAATGATCAATTTTCTAGCTGGCATTTAAAAGCAGGAGAAGACAGAAATATATAAACTCATTCATTTTGGTTTCCTTTATGAGAGTGAAATTAAAATTAAATCATTAAAAGTGTACCATTTTTTACTCTATTCTATTACCTTTATTTTACTCCTATTTAGGGTTTTCATTTACTTTGAATAAGAGCTGGCTAGAGCACTTGAATTACACAGTCACATAAGTGTGCTTGGCAATATGATAGATCTTTAAATTGGAGTAGGTATGCAAATGTACAAAAGCACAACAAACTAACAAGAAACAAAATGTAAAGAGAGGCACCAGAAAGAAACTTCAATATTCAGCTATTGTGCCAAATTACTATTTTAAGATTATTAGTTTTGGATGTCCTGACTTTACTAAAGAAACTTCAAATTACATCTTAAGTTATTTAGACAATCAATAAATCCATTAAGATTCTAAAAGATGGAGCTTTTAGCATTGCATTCTTATGATTCTGGTAAACAGAAAGAATTATATTCAAATATAAATAGTTCATTAAACTGGATATTTCTCCCAATGCTAACCTCTCAATAATATATATATATATATATATATTACATTATTCATAGCATATTGGTAAACCTAATGAATTAATGATCATATACTTATATATTGTCTTTGTTAATGTTTTAAAACAGTGATACCGGTGGCTCCTACACACAGCAAACTAAAAAAGAGAGATGGCTTGTTTTTCATAATGAAATAAGCCAAAATATCAGTCATAAAGAAAATCCATGTTTTTCTAGCTCTAAATAGCATTGCATGATACATATTTTCGTATATAAAAATTAGCATATTTTTAGTATTAAATTTGAGAGGTACTTATCAAAATTGAGAAATTCTCATCTTCTAGTCAGTAGAAAAGTGAATATATGACATACTTAGTTAAGAAGGACATAAATCTAAGTCACATCCTTCTAGCTTTTTCAACTACACAATACCACTTGTGGTAAACTGCATATATGTTATGTTATTGTGATGGCATCTTAAGTATACAGCTAATCAAATTAGATATAAATAAATCAATATTTTTAAGTCTAGTGCTTTCCTTCAGTATGTTCTGTAATGTCAAGCTAACTCTTTTTATTTTTGAATTGCAATATTTTTTCTTTTAGATTTTATTTTTCAGAGGGAAGAAAACTATCACTTAGAAGAAATATAACTTAAAATGTGTAGCAAGAAAATAAATTGATTCATACACATCAGCATAACCAGTGTCAACTGGTTTATGATTTCAATGGGAGCAAACTATGCTTTTGCTCTTCAGGTTTAATTGTGGTATCAAGAGGCGCTTCCCTAAAAATCAAAGCCAATCCTTATGCAAATAGAAGCTTATAAACACCTACACATTCATACAGAATACTACCACAGCCATAATTTACATGCCTGAAATTCTGTGATCAGAATTTTAATAGAACGATTTCTTTTATTCACCTATTTAATAAATATTGATCGACCATTTACTTTGTACAAGGCATTGTGATTGCCTAAGAACATAATGGTGATGAAGCAGAGTAGGGCCTTGTTTTGGTAGGATATAATGGATTTAGAAATGTCATTATTTTCTAAGAAAAATTGTACATGTAATTAGATGATATCTAATAATTAGATGTACTGAGTGTCCATCATATGCCTGGTTTTGTTCAAAGTATATACTTAATTTGTAGTAAGCAACAGTCCTACAAGTTGTGTTCACTAGTATCCCTTCTACATAGATGTAGAATCTGAGGCACAATAAATGTAAGTGACTTGGTCCCCAACTACATAGCTACTAGAGTGGGTTGGATGAGATTCTAGCTTAGGGTGTCTTCTTCCAGAGTCCACACTCAAAACAAACACAAAAAAATAAAAAAAAAAACCAAAATCTGAATAAACTTCAGGCCCTGGCCAGTTGGCTCAGTGGTAGAGCATCAGCCTGGTGTGCAGGAGTCCCAGGTTCGATTCCTGGCCAGGGCACACAGGAGAAGTGCCCATCTGCTTCTCCACCCCTCCCCCTCTCCTTCCTCTCTGTCTCTCTCTTCCCCTCCCGCAGCCAAGGCTCCATTGGAGCAAAGTTGGCCCAGGCGCTGGGGATGGCTCTATAGCCTCTGCCTCAGGCGCTAGAATGGCTCTGGTTGCAAGAGAGCGATGCCCCAGATGGGCAGAGCATCGCCCCCTGGTGGGCGTGCCGGGTGGATCCCGGTCCGGCGCATGTGGGAGTCTGTCTGGCTGCCTCCCCGTTTCCAACTTAGGAAAAATACAAAAAAAAAAAAAATCTGAATAAACTTCAGTAAGTGATTGACTATACCACCACCAACCCATATTTTCCAAGTAACTTTCACTGTGGAGTTTAAAGAGTAAATTCTCTCCAAGAGATCCAGTTTTCTCTTCCAATTCTTCTGCTTTTCTTCCCTAATATCTTTTCCCCCCAAAATCTAGATTCTACATTTTAGATTACTTCAATGGGTGATCTTCAGGATAAATTGCTTCTTTGTTAAAGGGGAAAATAAAATTTGATTATTTCCATAAATTCAAAATATTTACTGCTGACTCTGGATCTAAACCGAATCTAAAATTTAATCACAATATTTGTCTCTGTACTTTCCTATCCTTATCTTTTATTGAACACATAGCCCACAAAAATTCCAAATAATAATCAGAGGAAATTTGTAAAAAAAAAACATAGCAGTGAAAAATACTGGTCATTTCTTTATACTGTGCACATGTTAATAGAGAAACTTCAGCCTGCATTTTTCTTAAACATACTAACAAATGTGAACAAACTCAAGCAAAGACACAAGATTTAAGAAAATACAAATAACTCATCAAGAAACTTAACAAGCAATATTCAATTGGGAGAAAATTCTCACTGGGTTTTACGTTTCTGCACTTCTGAGCAAAGGGCCTTGATACATTTTTTTGGATTATCTTTTGAAGGATGTTTGTATAGCAAACACCTTTAGAAGTTAGTGTATCTCTTTGAGCAGAGGACAAATTTATTTCTGTACCAGTTCAATAAAGATAATACCTTTCTCTGGGGGAAATATGGGCAGGTTTGCTAGGAGTTTCCTTAAGAAGATTGTGTTTTTGCTAAGTTCAGGGTTACTCAGCTATGACTCAAAGGTACTACATACACAGTATCAACTGGAGTCCACCCCTGCATCACCCTGTGGACTTGACAGGCAATGTGAACATGGAGCTCATGGTGCCTGATATGCTGAAAGTAATGAAGTCATTTGTCTCTGACCTAGGAGTTTCATGTTCTGTCTGCATCAATAAAACCGTGATAAGACTTATTTGTTAACTTGCTAGTAGTGTCAAGTCTCAGATCCTGTATTGTTCTTGAGATATACTAGTCAATAAGAGGAATATTGGTTTTGTGTCTAGAAAGCTATTTTAGTTATAATTTATGTAAATCTTTATCTAGCTCATGTAATCCTCAGTTTTCTAGAAGAATGCATAGTGAAATACAAGCTTGCACTTGAACTTGACAAAAAATGACCCAATGGCAATCAAATATTAATCTTTATACCTAGAGAAATTTCCTTAATTGCTGAAGAATACACACATATTCAATGATATGAAACCACAAAGAAATGATAATTTATACACAATCCAACCTCAAAAGAGTTCACCTCATATTCCCATCTAATCGATCTACCAATCTGTGACTTATCAGAATTCCAGAACATGGATAGCAAATGATTACTATTTTTCAACTTATTCAAGAACAATTATACATAACATTTTCATACTCAAATCTTTCAATAACATAGAAATAGACACCCACTACTTCCACATTCCCTACATCTCCTCTGCTTTTATTCTCGAGTACCTGGCACCATCTGACATATTTTATATATCACTTCTTTATTAGCTAATTATCTGTCTCCCTCCACTAAAATGCAAGCAGTATGATCCTCAGAGCTATAATAGAGTACGATATATAGAAGAAACCCAATTAATGTTTGCTGAAGAAATTGATTACTAAATACATTAAATAAATAAACATTCAAATTAAATTATTTGCAAAATTAGGAAACTACTAAAACAATTTTATATTCTGCTTTTATAAGTTAAAATATTATGAGCCTTTCTCTATACTATTAAATATCCTTTTAAACAATTACTTTTTATGGCAATATAAAAATTCTACTTTAGCAATCCAATGTAACTTAAATATTTCCTCATTAGTAGGGACATGGCTTTTGTCCAGTATCTTGATACTATAAATAAACTGCATCATACTTCTATGAATATTAATCTTTGGCTATCTCAACCTGCTATTGGATGATATCTTCATTTCAGTAAACTCTTATATATAGAATTTTACATATAAATCAATGTGCTACAGATCTTTCCTACTTAAAAAATTTTTGGATAAAGTGTCATTATTTGTATTAGTTATAGCTTTTATTTTAAAATATATTTATCATATGAGTTCCCTGAAAATAGATTCCCTTCACCAAAGTGTTTTTTATTTTAGTTTAGGAAAAAAAAATTGCGACCGAACATCTCAGACATAGTTTTATTTTATAATACACAGTCCAGATATACCTTAAAGCTTTCAAAGGATCTTTCTGTATTATTACTCTTTCCCCAACAGTTGAAGTAACTAACTATTTAAATTACTGACTCAAAATTATCTTGGACTTAAAAATTGGAGTTCTTTTCCCCCTTGTTTAACTTACTTCCTTTTTCTAAATCTTTGGGAAAGAAAGACGTTTGAAATCCACTCTGCAGAGTGGGAGATCTACAGATCTTACATGTTCCTCCTAATGTTACTAATTCACATATTACGCTGCAGTTAGCGTTGTGGAGAGTCTGCCTCAGAGTTGAAACACACACATACCCACACTTATTGTATCACAGCAGTTTATCATCCAAGTTTTGCCTCTCCTACTTTTTTGGACTTTCTGGTTGAGCCATGACAGTGGCCCCACCAACCCCCCAAAAAGTGAAAGAGTGTCCCACACAAACCACACTCCTAATATCTATCTCCAAATAACAAACCATTTTAGGCCCACCACTCTTGAAACTAAGATGCTTACTATTTTCCAAATGTATTCTATTTTTTCCTACGTATTAAGAAGTACAATGGCTATTAAAGGTGAAAGTGGCTCTATAACTGCAAGCTGCCAACTCCATATAAATGTATTATATATATATATATATTTATATTATATATATTTATATTATTGGCCCAGAATTTTCTGTAAATGTGTCCTTCAGTATGTGTGATGGCACATGTAAGAATCTACAGCTTTGCTTCCTAGGAAACCTATATAAACGGGTTGGATGGTATGGTAACTCTAAGTTGAAAGATTTCACTGCCTTCTTATGCACACTGAGCATAGCTCTTCAGGAAGTTAGAACTTCTCTGTGGCAAAGGACATGGTAGGATAGCCCTTCTGTCTTTTTGACCACAGGGTCAAAGTCGCTCCAACACACTAAATTTAAGTGTTTCATACCAGCTATATTCAGTGGCCTGCAAACTGGCTATACGGAGAGCTGAGAACTATATTAAACATACCTGATATGTGCAATTATAATGCAAAGAGCTCTGGAATGAGACCGAATCTATACCACAGGCTGACAAACATTTTCTGTAGAGAGCCAGATATTAATATTTTAGACTTGGTAGGCCATAGGGTCTTTGTCACAACTAGTCAATTATGCTATTGTAGCATAAAAGCAGCCATAGACAATATGTAAACTAATGAGTGTGGCCGTGTTCCAATAAAACTTTATTTATAAAAATAGGTGGATCACTGGATTTGGCCCACAACCACTGTTTGCTGACTCTCATCTTCTATCAGCTTCTATTCTGGCAAGGTGACTAAGCACAGGTAAATTACCTAATTACTTTGGCCTTAAATGTACTGTCTATAAAAATATTTATAGAATTCTAGAGTCTTAATGTACTAAATGATACTGGCAATGTGTCTATACAAAAAAAGACAATCACACATTGACCTGCAAATAGTTTTGCTATAAATACACAGACACATGTGAATTTGATAAGATGCCATAATTGACGTCTGTACTTTAGTTATTCTGAAGATACCTTCAAATATCAAATCAGAAAAATGTTGTCTGTAGCCTGGGTCTGTCAACTTCTAGCTTTGTGAACACGGGTAAATTTGTAACGTTATGTCTCATATTCTTTTATACAATGGGGACAATTTAACTACATATAATGTAACCAAAATGTTCAAATCTAGATGGCCCAAGTCATTCAATCTTTTAGTCTACTCATTCATAAGCAAGACTGTCCTGATGTTCATCTTAATGTAGTGGAATGTCCCAAATTCTCACCAATATCTCCAAAAGCAAGTAGAGTTATAGTTTTTTCTACACGTGCATTTGCTGTAACTACTTCCCCACTCACTCCAGCAGTGAGCATCCTTTCTCACTGGACTGCTTTTGTCCACAGTGGAGATCACCCCTCACCTTCAATTTTCCTAAAGCTTTTGCATTTAGTTGAGTATTATAAACAATTAAGGTGTATCAAGAGTACATTTTAGAATGAGGAAGGAAGCATAGTATCAGACAAGTTGGAATAGAAGCAAGAGGGGAGGAGGAAGAAAAGAAGGGGAGGGGAAGGGAAAGGAGGACAAGAAAAAATTTTTATTATTATAATTTTTTTATTACTGGGGATTTCATGGGTTATATCCCTTTATTGCTAGTCTTCATGCCATGGACTCAGGCTCCTCTTTCTTGATATATTGTTACATCTCTCTGTTGTCTCTATTCCCAACTTCCACAACCAGACATTGTCAAATTTTTCTCACTTTACTATACAGAACAAAGCAGATCTCCTTTGAAACTATATCTTTATAAGTCAAGATGCACAACAGAGATATTTTTATTCTAACCCCATTTAGTCAGCAGCATTCACTAGTTACAGGAAAGCAGCGACTCTTGGGTAATACTCAAAAATATGAAAGCATAAACTTGAACAGATATTGGCACACCTATATTTAGAGCAGCATTATTCATAATACCCCAAAGGTAGAAATAACCCAATCATTCATTGAGGGTGGATGGATGAACAAAACGTGGTCTATGTGTACAATGGAATATTATTCAGGTTGTAAAAGGAAAGAATTTCTGGCACATGTTACAATAGAGAAGAACTGTGAAGATATCCTAAGTGAAAAAAAGATACACAAGGACAAACATTGTATGATTTCACTTATATAAGGTGCCTAGAGTGTTCAAAATCAAAATCATAGAGACAGAAAGCAGAATGGTGGTTTCCAGGGGCTGGGAGTGGAAGGTATGGGGAGTTGTTATTTAATGGGAATAGCTTCAGATTTGAAGAAAAAAAAGTTCTGGATGGTGGTGATGGTTGCACAACAATTTGAATATACTTAATGCCACTGAACTATATACATTTAGAAATGGTTAGAATGGCTAATTTTGTGTTACATATATTTTAACACAGTAAAAGAAGACAAAGCAGAGAGAATGCATTTGATTTTCAAAAGCCCATGTTTTTGAACTCTAAGAGCTGGTTTTTTGAGTTTAAAAGCATAAGCTCTAAAGGCCACAGAGTATAGAGTTTCCACCATAAAAAGACAGATTGAGAAAAATGCATGCTCATTAAGAGCTATTTTTCTCACTTCAAAAGATAACACCAATCTCTGGGGTGGGGAAGGCAGCGGAGGCAGAGAAGACGAAAACTTAAGAGTTGCCTGGTAAATAATAAGAGTCAAGCTGAGTACTATCAAGTGCTTCTTTTGAGAAAGTAGAGAACAAAAGATCTGTTTCAGCTTCAACCCCTACCTGCGACCTCCACACCAAGAACACCCAGTAACACAGCAGGAGACCCGAGAATCCTTGTTGCCATTATAATTCAGAAGCAAAATACATGTCTGCATTGGGGTGGGGGATGGAGATCTACACAAATAAGTGAATCAATCTCACAGAATTCGAGAATACTCCAGTAATGTCAAGAGTAGCACCGAAGCTGTTAAAGCTTTAGAGAGCCCCTTCAATTTCCTGAGGACCTAGAGCATCAGGGAGAAGGGACTGAATTTACACTGCTCACAAAAATTAGGGGATCAGGGAACGTGCAGATACTCCAGTACTTTCAGCCTTTTGTATAGTGCATTTTCACCAATGAAATAAAAGTTGTGTTTGCATTCATTTGCATAATTGAACTTTGACTTGTCATTTGCTTTTCTGATGTTCTTGTTGAATAAAAATAAAATCCAATGCTTCTTTTCTTATCACTTCATATTCATTGTGAAATGTCCCCTAATTTTTGTGAACAGTATATTTTAAGATCCATCATGGTGTGTAGACATAGCTGGAGGTGAAGTGACCTGTAGCGACCCTAAGTCTTAGAGTGTGTTATCCAATACAGTGGACATTTCCACGTGTGGCTCTTTAAGTATAAATAAATTAAATTGAAATGTTCAGGCATAGTAGCTACCCAATTAGAGCAGATAGAGATCATCCCCAGCACCACAAAAAGTTCAACTGGATAATGCTGGTTTGAAACAAAAAGCTACAATAGCAATATATATGGCTGGACAACCCAGAATCATACAGAATAGAGCAGCGTGCATGCCACCTACTGCCCACATAGACAGAAATGGATGCAGGCACTTCCTGCCCCCTGACATTTTTAAGACATCTAGAATATAAATAAAACCCAGAAAAGTAAAGAATATCATCCTGGAAAGTAAAGAGAAAGACTCTTAATTAATAAAAGTAGTATTCTTACTACACACATAAGAAAGTGGAAGTTTGCTCTGGCCAGATAGATCGGTTGGTTAGAGCATCATCCCAAAGCGCAGAGCAGGGGTTCCCAAACTATGGCCCACGGGCCCGCATGCAGCCCCCTGAGGCCATTTATCCGCCCCCCACCGCACTTCCGGAAGTGGCACCTATTTCATTGTTGGTCAGTTAGAGGAGCATAGTTCCCACTGAAATACTGGTCAGTTTGTTGATTTAAATTTACTTGTTCTTTATTTTAAATATTGTATTTGTTCCCGGTTTTTTTTTTTTACTTTAAAATAAGATATGTGCAGTGTGCATAGGGATTTGTTCATAGTTTTTTTATAGTCCGGCCCTCCAACGGTCTGAGGGACAGTGAACTGGCCCCCTGTGTAAAAAGTTTGAGGACCTCTGCCGCAGAGGTTGCTGGTTCCATCCTCAGTTAGGGCACATATGGGAACAGATTTAGATTCCTCTGTCCCCCCTCCTCTTTCTCTCTCTCTAAAAATAAATTAAATTTTTTAAAAAGAAAATGGAAGTTCAAAATAGATACTAAATTCAGTTTTAGGGGAGAAAAAGTAAAGTTTCTCAGCACACATAACCTTATAAATTAAATTTTATATCTCATCACATGTAAATCACACTTCCTTGAGATGAAACAGGCTACTCTGTTGTGTGAAAGTGACAGCAGCAACTTTTTAAGATACAATCGTGTTCTTATTACCACCCTTACATAAAACTAGGCCCAGTTTATAGGCCTAGTTTATAGATAGCACTTAAGAATAGTAGCTTTTCCGATTATTATACTCTCTGAACACATCTGGTTAAAACACACAAAATAAAAGCGTGTATCTGAGAAGAAACAAAATCTCAGTGTCTGAAAACAACAAAACTACCTGGGAGGATAAGCAGCCAATCAGCGCCAAGAGACCTTGAAGTCTTCTAAATGAGAAAACTCCTCATGTCTCCTATTCAACGGTCCCCGAGAAAGTTTTGCGAATCCCCAATTGTAGGATACACCAGGTTCTGGCCCCCACTGACAGTACTGGAACTGGTGACAGCTGCACTCTCAAATTTACAGTCAGTGAACAGTTGTCCAAATCCAATGGCAGCGAAGGTTGTTAAAGAGTGGCTGATAAAATAAAATAAACAGTTGCTGAGAAGGAGATGGCACATGCTGGTGAGATCACACTAGCAGCTGGACCTTGGGGTGTGAACAAGGATGCACAGGAAGTAGGAGGTTGGTTGAGACCTCTGTGACCCTCACATTTGCTGACACTAGTATAACTAACCCACCAACCCTTTTGTCTCGAATCTTCTAATGGCGGGGATCTCAACCATAGCGGAACTAATGGAGGAAGAAAGTATACATAGATAATAAGCCACAGGGGTGTTCCTGACATACAGCCTCCATTTTAAGGGTAAGACCAGGGCTTAGAAATAAATAATGAGCCTCAGAATCCAGTGGTAGGCCAAACTGGGTATTTAAAGGTAGGCTGGGAGGTGGAGAAAATAGAGCTATTAAATTAGCAGTTGATACAACTGGTATAGGAGTGTGCGTAACTCAAGAGTTTCCAGAAAAGCTAAAGTTCCTTGTGGTCAGTGACTCGCCAGGAAGTCACTAACCCTCATTCTCGGCCAAGTTTAATGCCAACAGTACCTGCACATAGGGGAAGGACAGACAGAAAAAAGGGCAACTGAACAACGGTCAAGTGACTTCATTTGAACTAGCTGTTTTGTTTTTTTCTCCCCCATTACCAAGTCACAGCTTCTGGATCTTGATGTAAATTGAGCTTGTCTGGGTGCATGTTCAGGATTAGATACAGAGAAAAACTACATTAATAAAGCTTGAGCAAATGTCTCACCAGGAAAGATTTTAGTTTTGCATTTGATTTATAATTCAATACAGGCAAATCCCAAATTTGTCTTCCCCCTGAAAGGGTGGCCAATGCCAAGAAGTGAGCGGAAATGAGCATATTGCGAATCTCAGAGAAGTGTTGCCCCATTGACAGGAACTTTTAGAAAGTAACAAAAAGGAGAGTGGTTGCCAAAGAGCACAGGGCCAAATTCAAGGCAACTTTTTTGTTGTTGTTGTTAGAGACAGAGAGACAGAGAGAGGGACAGACAGACAGGAAGGGAGAGATGGGAAGCATCGATTCTTCGTTGTAGCTCCTTAGTTGTTCAATGATTACTTTCTGATATATGCCTTGACTGGATGGGGGGGGAGGGTTACAGCAGAGCAAGTGACCCCTTGCTCAAGCCAGCAACCTTGGGCTCAAACCAGCGAACTTGGGCTTCAAGCCAATGACCTTTGGGCTCAAGCCAGTGACCATGGAATCATGTCTATGATCCCACGCTCAAGCCAGCGACCCCACGCTCAAGCTGATGAAGACTGCACTCAAGCTGGCGATCTCGGGGTTTCGAACCTGGGTCCTCTGCATCCCAGTCCGACGCTCTATCCACTGTACCACTGCCTGGTCAGGCTCTAGGTAATTTTTAAAGTAGTTCTCCTTTTCAAAAATTGAGAAAGAGGGGTACATACTGTGGGTGTAAATGCAGTTGTGGATTTGGTTATGATTAAAAAAATAAAGAGAGAGGGGAAAATGCCATTTATTAAGTATCTACTTATTCAGGTCTTTCTTAGTACTATGTAAAGTTGTTAGATTAGAGGTTTTGTGTGCCTCTAATAATGGGTGTTACACATTATTATCCTTATTTTATAGATGAGGAATTAGTCACTTAAGCAGGTGAAGTACAGGGACCAAGAGCCAAACCTGCCAAGTGGCAATGCTTGGATCTGAACCCAGATCATTATCTTCAAAGGTAAGCTACAGCTGTGAAAGAACACGTATCAGCCACAGACTTTGTTCAGTGGTCACTGTGACTAATTCATTCAGCCAACATCAAGTGAATGTTCACTGTGTGTCAACCACTGTGATGGGAAAATGGAAACCCATTAAACTTGAAGAAAATCTGAGTTTGGACAACTTTAGTCTCACCTCCACCTACATCCGAGATCATTACAATAAAAGAAACTAACCTTTCTTCCCTTTCTGCCATCAGAGGGAACGCCCCTCCATTCACTCTCCTTCCACACAGTATCTGGGAACGTTGGCAACCCGCATGGAGGGCCAACATCTGCAGCACGCTGGATCACAGAAAGCTCCAGAGAGGACTGGTTGTCACCTGACAGCCCAGCCCAGCCCCACTTTGCCTGAGTCTATGGCTTGCTGACATCAAGACCCAACACAATCGAGAGCCAGTCCAAAGTGATTCTGTAATCTGTCATTTATCCTATGCTACCAGTGATCTTTTCATTGGTAATCAATTTCTTAGTGACATAAGTAGTTTCTCATTCCTAAGCAAAACAGAATCCTCAAGGAAAACAGCAGGTATAGACAGATCTAAGGTTTTCAATGTTATATTTACAGATAATCCAACTGTCCAGAAGAATTCTTACTATATAAGTTCTGATACGGCTGTTAAGTAAATTGTTGCCATTTTCTAAGTACTAATCTTTGACAGGGATTGTTTAAGTAACATGTAGTAGAAACAACACAAAACCACAAAATGAGTTTCCTTATTGTCTTGCTGTAAATCATTTCCAGACCCATATTTCTTTGGCAGAATATTCTAGAATGACAGTGATGAATGAATCCTTCCTTGCTTCCCACTCTCTCTTTTTCCCTTCATCCTTTTATTTACTTAACCACCACAAATAAAACCATGCTTATTTTTCAAGAATGCTTTAAGTTCTGAAGAATGTCAGATAATATAGCTAATTAAATAATACCCATTACTACAGCTAATTTCCTTAAAAAATTATTATGTTTCATTTTGCATTATCTGTAAGTTTGTTTTCTTTACCCACAGAATTAATTGTGATGGTAAAATTTGCTTCTCTCTTTATATTCCTGATAACTTTAATCAAATAATTTCTTAAAGTATATCACTTTTTATTTTAAAAATAGCTTTAAAAAATAGGTGAACAACTGTCTACACATAACTGTAGATTTTATGTGCTATAATATTATGTTATCCATTACCAATTTTATAGGCTTAGTGGGATAAAATAATCATTGATCTTTTTCACATACTGTTATTAAGAAACACAGCGTAAACTTCAACTGATTAAAATGTTACTTAAGGTGCTTTATTAAAATTTATTTTAAAGTGATTTTTCTCATTAAAAGTTGACAACTCTGAAGAGCACTTCATTTAATCTCCTTTTGTGTGGGTGTTCTGCCTGCTGAAGGACTGTGAGATTCCGGAGTTGGGCGGTCTGGATTTACTGGAACCTGTAGGTAGTTATTTCTTGCAGATCTGCTGTGCAAATTGCTTTTTACACAAATCAAGGTAGGAAAAAAAAAGCAGGAAATCATCATCTTGTTTGTAGGTTCAGTTTTCTATAAACATCAGCAGCAAACGTAAAAGCAACTGTCAATTAAAATCTATGATTCTTACACATTTCTAATGATTACTGTACTTGAATAAAATAGCCCATAACAACAAGTCTACCAAGAAATAACAAAAATGCAATTATCATTGACATTTTCACAACTACCCAAGGCCCGTACACTATTCTGGAGGTCAGTTGTGTTCCCAGAAATAAAATATATGTGATATCACATTTAATCCACAAATAACCCAGGAGTCAGTTCGTAGTATTCCTTCCATTTTGCAGATGAGAAAATGAGCTATACGAAAGACCAAGTAACTTCCCCAATATTACATCGGTAGTAAGTAGGGAATATACACCATAAACCTTAGGTTCTGATTATAAAACTCATCATCTTAAACTCTACAGACTTGTTCTTCAATGTGTGGTCCTCGGACAGACGATATAAGCTTTACCTGTGATTTTTGTTAGAAGTACATACTCTGATTTAATTGCATAATGACATTTGGGAGCACTGCTCTGTACTATAACAACAACATAAATAATAAATAGCATATATTGCATAATATCTTTCTTTATGGCTTAAAAGTATATGCACATACACCACTCACCTGTGGGCGAGACAAGGCAAAAAGTCAAATTAAAAAAGAATGTTCCAGAAGAAAAAGAGTCTATTTGGATATCACTAGCGAGTATTTTGTCCTGCAGTTGATAACATAACATGATCATGCTGTAATCTTGCATGATTATGAAGGGAGTGATCATGGATTCATGTTCTCAGAACCTACTTAGTGGGTTGACATCATGGAGATTTGCCAAATTTGCCTGGGAAGAGGTGTCCAACCACATCACAAAGCTATCTTAACAAAAGGAACACAAAATGTTCTTTCTGAGGATGTAATGAAAGGAACTCTATTCATGAGTGTTTCCATTTATACAAGGAGAAATCTTGGCCAAGAAACTCTTCAGCACCAAAAACTATTTAAAGCTCCAGTCAATTTTATTGAATATTTTAAATAGCTCAAAAAACACATGTAATTAATTTATATTGAATGCAAAACTGAATATAGTTCTTTTATCAAAAATGCAGGTTAGCTAAAAAAAATTGATGGGATAAAATAATTTTTTTTTTCTAATTCTTTGACATTGTCCAAATAAGCCAATTCAATAAAGGAACTCAATCTGTCAAATTAGTAGTATCAAATTTACTACCAAAAGTATTTTAAATATGTTGATTCTTGTGCCTGCCTCCATGGCTAAATTATAAGCTTTATTCTTCATTTATTCAACAACATACTACAACATTTATGATATTGTAACTCTGAGAGTGCCTAGCATGGTATGGAGTTACATTAGTAACATAATAAATAAATTATTATTGATTCGTAAATTAAAATAAAATTTATTCAGATTTCCTGAATCAACATGCTAATTCTTTCCTTGAAGAAAAAAATTGGGTCTTTGGTCAGTTGTATTTCCCATGACTAGAACTTGACAATAATAAGACTATTTACTGGAATTAACTAATGAGCTAAAAGTTGGAGAGAGGTAGAAAGTTACCATGCTTTGAAGCGTACCATGAAATATATTAATTCCAACAAATAATGCCCATTTTGATGGCAATAATGTCAATATTTTATATTTTAAAATAGAAATTAATAATGGAACCCTATGTCTTAAACACCTATAGTTCACTTAAATAAGACAAGCTATTACCAAAGTTTTCAGTTTATATTCACTTTCCATGAGTTTATATGTGTGGTTCAATATTATCTGCTAGCAACCAAGCCGATAAGTACATTTTTATATTTGCAAATGTTTCTTTTATTTCCCCCAATTAACTTCTACTTAATACTCTCATTACCAAGAGTCAAAATTTATGGGAGCCAAGCTCACAACTATGAAGCATGCATTAATGTTTTTAATAGCAGAATTCCTTAAGTTAGGTCCTTTTTAAACATCAGCTCTATAGAATGACAATTTTTACAAAAGTATTGGTAAAATATAGGTTTTTATTACAACAGGTGTTTTTTGAGAGCACTTCACATCCATAAGATTTTTGTTTAAGTTATTCTTTAAACAATAAAAAAGAAGAAAATAATGCAGACATGCTGAGGACAGGAAAGAAATCTAAAGCCATTTATTCCTTCACGTCATCCACTCAAATATACAAGATGTCAATAGCAGTTAAAAATAATGGCAACCAACCAGCCAATACATCCATATGAAGAACGAAAACAGCTTGATGGAAGCAGGCCAATGCACTAAATATGGAATTCACAGAGCTAATTACCATATTTACAGTCAGACACTGAAGGTTGCAAGAAGATTCAAAGATATGTTCAAAGGGAAGCATCCTGGAGTACTAGTATTTAAAAATCTGAAAGTGTGGGAAAGGTGACCAAAATTAAAGCAGAATTCGAGGAGGAATTACATACATAATCAATATTTCCAAAAACCTACGAAATTGCGTATTCAATAAAAATAATTTTTTTTTTCTTTCTTGTCTGAAGCTGGAACCGGGGAGAGACAGTCAGACAGACTCCCGCATGGCCCGACCGGGATCCACCCGGCACGCCCACCAGGGGCAATGCTCTGCCCACCAGGGGGCGATGCTCTGCCCCTCCGGGGCGTCGCTCTGTCCCGACCAGAGCCACTCTAGCGTCTGGGGCAGAGGCCAAGGAGCCATCCCCAGCACCCTGGGCCATCTTTGCTCCAATGGAGCCTTGGCTGCGGGAGGAGAAGAGAGAGACAGAGAGGAAGGAGGGGGGGGGTGGAGAAGCAAATGGGCGCTTCTCCTATGTGCCCTGGTCGGGAGTCGAACCCGGGTCCCCCGCGCGCCAGGCCGACGCTCTACCGCTGAGCCAACCAGCCAGGGCCAAAAATAAATTTTAGATGTTGTCATCTTGAAATCCCCAGAATGATTCCAGGAGCCGAAACTCAACCTGGAACATTTTTCTTGACTCCTGGGGTGAATCTTTTCCTTCCAGATGTTCAGAAAGGTTTACTTGCATCTATTAAGGGTACAGCCAATGCCTCCTCCCAGCCACTATTGTAAGGACCTTTTTTTTTATTTTTTTATTTTTTTTATAAAAAAAATTATTTTTATTTATTCATTTTAGAGAAGAGAGAGAGAGAGAGAGAGAGAGAGGGAAGGAGAAGGGGGAGGAGCAGAAAGCATCAACTCCCATATGTGCCTTGACCAGGCAAGCCCAGGGTTTTTGGAACCGGTGACCTCAGTGTTCCAGGTCAACACTTTATCCACTGCGCCACCACATGTAGGGACCTTTTTAACCAGACGAAAATAGGCAGCCCAATACACAAATGAAAGGAAGTGGCTTCATTCACTTATGTTTCTTTATTAGCCATACAAGTCTTTAAAACAAATTAAAAAATTATTCCTCCAAACAGCTCACTGGCATCTGCAAAGGATATTGAGGATAATACATACAGGGCATCACACTTTCAAAAGAATTTTGAAAGCAACATAGGCCCTTCAGTTCTGCATGTTCTCACAGATTCCCAAAACTTTTCAACCAAGTTGGAAATCAGCTATTATCAAATAAGGCATTATGTTTTTCCTCCTCATTTTGTACTTAAGAGTTTCTGGGAAGAGGACATTTGGCTTTGAACAGAGTAAAAAGTCATCATACAACACTTACAGACTTAGTCACCTGAATGGAAGGTTGTTGATGTGAGTTGTTTTCCCTTTTAAGGAATATGTTAGCTTTCACATTTTTATTTTTGCCAGAAATGCGTTTTCAGGCTCTTACAATTATCTTAACAATTTACATTTTTTAAAGAAGAAAAAAAAAGTGAAGAAACATTCTGGGGCTAAGGCCTATAAAATATATATTTTCTCATTTATGTTCTGGCTCGTGTTATTTTCACTATATTCATCCAGCTAAAGCTGTATATATTCATCAGATATGCCACACAGTGTATCTAGTATAGTCACTAAATTCTACTGCGTTAAAGAAATGGTTCAAAGGTTCTGTTTGGGTTAGTAAGCCTAACAGTCTGATTTTTTTTTTTTCTGTTGGTGAAGGGGAGAGTTTCCTATAAGTTATTACTAATACTATTTATAATAACAGTATTTATATAGCAAGTTAAATGTATAGACAAGTCTGGTCAACCAACTTTAAATTAAAATTGGTCTGTTTAACCTCATACAGGAATTCTATAATAGATATGTGATAGCGGGCTCAATGATCCTTTCTTCCAAAATGAAAATTTTCCTAATACTCAAACTCAGTAGTTATCTCAAACTATAGCAAGCCCTTTAAAACGGTAGACCATTCAACAGAAGATTAAGTGTCAATTTGACATTTTAAATTTGCTGCCTGGACCACGCTTGTTTTAAGAAAGTGTAAATGAAATTAACCACTTCTAAAATGATACAAAAGCAGTGTTTGAATGGTGATTCTAATTTGCCTGAGACTCTAAAATACCATCCTTACTGTACTATGAAACTTTATATGAGCTAGAATATCATCTCAATCAAATTCCAGTATAACTGACCTTAATAAAAAACCCAGAAGTTTTGCTAACAACCTCTTTTTGATTTGCACTGATCGTCCAAGTACTTAAATGATATTTTTAATAAGTAAATTTGAATTGGATTTTAGGAGTAAGTTGCCAAGCTTGGTCAACACATTTTCTGATTGATTTTGCTATCTCAACTAAATAATAGGTTATAAGAATCAATACGGCAACCTTTCTACCTGGATATTAATCTAAAATAGTTCTCCTAGAAGGCCTTTGAGCAAGCCAAATCATGTGTGCCATAGAAAGCTCAGAGTTGAGGGCATGTTGATCACAAAATACAAACTAGCATCTTGAAGCTGCCAAATCTAAGTATTAATATCAGTGAGGCCCTGAGCTAAGAACATATTATCATAATACATAATATAATTAAATATTTTTCTGAAGACATTTGCAACTTAAAAAATTAGAAACTCTTTTTAATTCATAAATTACTCAGACTCTTATAAAGAACCATGTGCTGATCACCTAGATTAAAACACTAAATATTAATGACTCTTTACTTTTGTTACAGTTATTTTTATTTTAAACAGAGCTGGAATATTATAGGTATACTGAAGTCTCCTCTGTTCCTCTATCCAGTGCTGCTGACTCACTCACTTCTCAGAACCACTGCCACTGAGGGTTTGATGTGTGCTCTTCTAGTCCATGTTGTTATATGTAATAAAAAGCAATCTGAGGCCCTGGCCGGTTGGCTCAGTGGTAGAGCGTCAGCCTGGCGTGCAGGAGTCCTGGGTTCAACTCCCAGCCAGGGCACACAGGAGAAGCGCCCATCTGCTTCTCCACCCCTCCCCCTCTCCTTCCTCTCTGTCTCTCTCTTCCCCTCCCGCAGCAGAGACTCCATTGGAGCAAAGATGGCCCGGGTGCTGAAGATGGCTCTGTGGCCTCTGCCTCAGGCACTAGGATGGCTCTGGATGCAACAGAGTGACACCCCAGAGGGGCAGAGCATCGCCCCCTGGTGGGCATGCCGGGTGGATCCCGGTTGGGCGCATGCAGGAGTCTGTCTGACTGCCTTCCGGTTTCCAGCTTCAGAAAAAGGCAAAAAAATAAAAATAAAATAAAGAAAATAAAAAAAGCAATCTGATAAGGCTGTAAACCAGTCTCAGCCCATCTCTCTCTCTCTCTCTCTCTCTCTCTCTCTCTCTCTCTCACTTGTTCACTGTGTCATTGCCATGTGATTATAAAATACACAGATACACACACACATTCTTAAATTCCATACACATTCTGAAATTGCTTCCTTCCTACCCAATATCATTCTGTTATGCTATGTCCATGTAAAAAAAAAAAAGATTTCATTCCAAATTCCTAAGGTACATTTGATAATTGATCTCAATTTATATATCCATTTCCCCATTGATAATCATATTTGTTATATATTTTTTTCTTTTTTGCTAATAAAAACATTGCCACAATAAATCTTTTTTTTTTTTTTCCTGAAGCTGGAAATGGGGAGAGACAGTCAGACTCCCGCATGTGCCCGACCAGGATCCACCCGGCAAGCCCACCAGGGGGCGATGCTCTGCCCACCAGGGGGCAATGCTCTGCCCCTCCAGGGCGTCGCTCTGTTGCGACCAGAGCCACTCCAGCGCCTGAGGCAGAGGCCAAGGAGCCATCCCCAGCGCCTGGGCCATCCTTGCTCCAATGGAGCCTCGCTGAGGGAGGGGAAGAGAGAGACAGAGAGGAAGGAGAGGGGGAGGGGTGGAGAAGCAGATGGGCGCTTTTCCTGTGTGCCCTGCCGGGAATCGAACCCAGGACTTCTGCACGCCAGGCTGACGCTCTACCACTAAGCCAATCGGCCAGGGCCACAATAAATCTTTAAATTAAGCCTTTTGACATTCATATGGAAAATTGTGTCTACATTGGGTTCAGTATTTTAAACCATGATCCACAGTGGGAAGCATGTATACATGCATAAACATATAATACGCATGTGTGTGTATATATATTTCCTTCTTCAAAATTTTAAACTTTTTACTATGATTTTAGGTAAGTAGAATTAAAAATTCAAAGCTCAAAATCATTCTATTCCATTTCTCTGCCTCAAAACCAGAGTATGTCAATAAGACCTTATATATAGATAGTCCAAGATCTGCTAAAGTTGATTCTGAAAATCAAATTAGTATTTTCTGAACATTTTTTACTGAAAAAATAACCAGGTACATCTGAAACTAATATAATATTGAATGTCCACTGTAATTGAAAAAATAAAATTTAATTAAAAAAAAAGCAGGATTCCCTGGAGAAAAAGGAGGAGTTTTCCCTCTAGCCCAACAAACCCATGTACCTTCTACCTGAGTATATAAATTCTACATATGTAGAAAGTGCTAGAAAGTCCTGGTTACCTCTCTTGTTTCTCTTTTCCACTACAAGTGCTTAGGAAGGCAGAGTAAGCTACATTTCCATTCAGTGGGTAACAGAGTCAAATCAGCACTAAACAGTAGGTATGCACTGATGTTCTAAAGAACACGAGGATGTTTTGGTAAAAACTGACTACTTTTCTGTGTAATTTCCTTGAAGAAACTCCTTCACAAATGGCCCAAACTATTGTGCTACTAGACTATTGTTTATTCTAGTTTCTATTTTTTTTAAATGATACAAATTAGAAATCAAAACAGTAACATTTCTTACCCCCATACATAGTCACTTGAAATTTCCAAATGTTTTTAGCTTCTTAAAAACCCCTCAGCAAGGTCCTTGAAGTCAATTCCATTTAAAGATGTTCATGAAAAGAAGCTCAAGAATTAACTACTGACTCTACTGCTATGTTATGTGCCCAAACTCAAGATAAAATGTGGCGTAAGCGGTTCTGCTTTAGAGAGACAAAACGCAAATTATCTCACTTTGAATTCTACTACTGTCTTGATTTATGAGTTTCAGCGAGAGCCATTTGCCATTGCCACACCTCACCAGGATAAGGGAAATTGGATAGAGCTAAAATAATCTGAACCAAATTGTATTTGCAGCTTTCTCAACCATACATTATGCGAATTACTTGAATAACTGCTTCAAAGTCTCCTTTACTCTCTACAGATAGAGGGAACTCTGAGATCCTTAATGGCAACAGCATAGTGCCTCCCAACTCTCTTTGCTGAAGGATCAGCCTCGCCCCATCAATCACAGACCAATACTTTCATAAAATATAATAAAAACGAATTACCAGGAAATAAATAGAATGAAAAAGACATATAAAATATAAGCTTATTAAAATATAAAATATAATTGCTTATTAGTGTCAACAGATGTAATATTGCTTTCTTAACGTTGCTACAAAAATTTCTAACAGCTACTCCCTCTCAATCTCTGTCTTTACCTCTCTTCAGACCTGTAAACAGTTCTTGGGCAAGTACAGCTCTATGAACCAGATTTGGAGAAGCACTAAGTCATGAAACAAAATAGTCTTGCTGGCAAAAAGTTCTTATTCCTTTGATAAAGAGTAATAAGAAATATCATTAACCCTGTTCTTTACATTTGTTTGGGGGGCGGGGGGTGGAAAAGACAGATTTCCTCAAAAAGTCTGAGAAGGTTATTTTTTCCTCTGTACTTAAGCTGTGAAAATGAATTTTCCTGCCCATATTGGCCACAGGGGGAATGCAGTGATTTTCAACATTTAAGGGGCAAAGAAATCACCTTGGGGAGGCTATAAAAACATGCCCATTCAGATCCCAATGCCAGACGCACTGATTCAATAGACTTCCTTAATGCCTACTCTATCTGTAGCACTTGCAATCTTTAAACACCTTTAGACGCTCCTATGTGGTCAATATGATGATTCCTAATTTCACAAATAAAGAAACGTGGACCCAAGGTTTTGCCAAAGAGAAAGTATTAAACATAGAACTCAAACCTTTCAGATTCTAAGTTTAGTATTCTTTTTTATGTTATGTGTGCAAATGTGTCTTGAGCCTTAAAAAGCCTAAACCGTTACCGGGATGGGAATTTTTTCATTTACTACCACCTAAAGTGATTCATTCCCCTTTACAATGATTGCCCATATGCAACTCAAATGTTTCTGAAGCTGACACAATCTATAATCCACTGGTGTTCTTGACGTTCTTAAATTATTCAAGAAAGAGCTTACTACTGGCTTAGAGTTCAGTCTTTTAAGGCATTACAGATTATTGGATTAATTAGCTATCACAATGCGCCAAGGCCTTGACAGCTGATGAAAGAAATGACAACTTTTCAGGCAGGAGACCAGCTACCAATGTTTAGATGGAATGGCATTGGACTTGGACCACTAGACCTAAATCTAGTCATGATTCACGAACTCACTCTTTGTGTGATTTGGGACAAATTATTTTATGTCTCACCTTAAGTAACATTTCCTTACCCACACCACTCAGATAATACCTATAACATGCAAGGCTCTTATCCAATTAGATTTTTAAAAGTGAGTGTAAAATTGCCATCCTTAATAGCCCTTGTCACTTCGTTTGTGATTGATGAAAATACAGTGTATAAAAAAAGCAACATATCATGCACTGTCTTCTTCCATGGTTTACAGTGGTTACAGGGAGCCTCCAAATAAAGAACTTCCTTATAGTGTAGGAAATGCAGGGGTAGAGCTGAAGATGAGTAAAAAGGGTGGATTGCAAGTTGTCAAAAACATCATAGAGCCTGGAAAGAATCCTGGCTTGTTAGAGTAGCCGTAAGATAGTACTACAGGCCCTGGCCGGCTGGCTCAGCGGCAGAGCGTCAGCCTGGTGTGTGGGGGACCGGGATTCGATTCCCGGCCAGGACACACAGGAGAAGCGCCCATTTGCTTCTCCAACCCCCACTCTTTCCTCTCTGTCTCTCTCTTCCCCTCCCACAGCCAAGGCTCCATTGGAGCAAAGATGGCCCGGGCGCTGGGGATGGCTCCTTGGCCTCTGCCCCAGGCGCTAGAGTGGCTCTGGTCGCGGCAGAGCGATGCCCCGGAGGGGCAGAGCATTGCCCCCTGGTGGGCAGAGCGTCGCCCCTGGTGGGCGTGCCGGGTGGATCCCGGTCGGGCGCATGCAGGAGTCTGTCTGACTGTCTCTCCCCGTTTCCAGCTTCAGAAAAATACAAAAAAAAAAAAAAAAGATAGTACTACAAACTTGGTGGCTTAAACAACAGAAATCTATTTTCCCCGAGTTCTGGAGGCTAGAGGTCCAAAATCCATGTGTCAGCAGGATTGGTTCCTTCCGAGTGCTGAGAGGAAGGATGCGCTGCAGACCTCTCTCCGTGGCTTGTACCTGGTGGTCGTGAGTCTCTTCACATCATCTCCCCTCTGTGTGTGTCTCTGTGTCTCAGTTTCACCTATTTATAAGTATAACATTCTTAATGGATTAGGCCTCACTCTAATGACCTCCCCTTAGCTAATTACGTTTTCAATGACCCTATTTCTAAATAAGGTCACATTCTGTGGCACTGTGGGTCACTAATTTTGGAGAGACACAACTAAACTCACAAAACTATGGTTCAATGATTAGCATTCTCATGAGAGACAGAAGTCAGAAGTCAAGTTTTCTCTTAGTTCTGTACTTCCTAGCCATGAACCTGGAAATCTCTCAATCATTTCCAGGCTTATCAGTAAAATAAGTGTGTTAGAATAGACCCAAATTAACCCTAAGAAAAGAGCCTTTCATTTCTAAAATATCTATATCTATGTGTGAGCAGGGATCTCCAAAATAACTGCTGGGGCACAAAATGAGCTATGAGCTTAGGTATTCTCTTATTCAAATCCCCTGATTTGCCCAGAATCACAGCTGGTAAGAAAGCAGACGAGGAAACAGGTCAAATATATTCTTTTCAAGAACAGAGCTTCAGCTCATTATGATTAGGTTGACTGAAAAAGGAAAGTAAATATATGCTGTGTGTTATGCCTCAATTTTGAGTGAGAAGAAGGTATTCATGCATCCAGATATGTCTGGAAGGATAGATACAAAACCAATTTACCACTTTGTCACTTAGGAGAGAAGTGAGCAGCAAGGGAAGAGCACTAAGGGAATACTTTGTGTTCTCTTTACATCTGAATCACAGGAAAATGTGTTACCTGTTCTGTTTGATAGTTATCAAAACAGAAAAATACTCATGTATTGTGCTTTTATTTAGCCTTTTATTTTCAAGCCTAGATACCCTGTATTTAAGTCCTTTTCTGTTTGGGGGGTCATTATAAGTAGCCGTGACTTTTGCAAACTTTGAGTTTCACAGGAAGCAGGAGGACTCAGCCAACGTGCTTATATATTTGTTTCAGTGTGAAGACATATAATGAAAGAAGACTTCATAAGCAGATGTTTCTGAAGAGGCTTTTGCACTACAAATATGATACACTCAGTACTCAGAACCTGTGAGCAATCTGCTACATCTGTCTTCGAACAACAAAGAACTCAGCAATCAATACCATATTTACTGCGGAATTTTTCACACCCTTTACCAGTTGTGACTAAGAAAGACAGGCTTATTTTTCGACCCATAACTTCAACCTGGCCGCCTACCCTTTTTAGTGACAGCAGCAGTTGTAAAAGCTTCAAAAGAGCAGTTAGTAATGTATAAACAGGATTTAGTTTAATATCTTTCTGAACCAAACAAACGAAAGTGCGCTTAAACCACTGTTTCTATCACTGCATTGCTGGCTGCGGTTGGGAGAAATCCGCATACCTGGACCATGGAACAAAATGCAGAGCCACAGAGGAGAGCAACGTCAGAAACGATTTTTGAAAGAAAAGGAGACAAAATGTGACAAATGATATGATGGTGTTTGCATTTTAAAGATGGAGAAAATAAAGTTCCTAAAGGATAGATATCCAAGTATAAACAATAACTTGAATTTGAAACTTCCTAGTTGGGGTTCTGTATTTTTGTCATTTACTTATAATATTATAAATGAAATTGTAGAATAACCTCTATATTTTAAGCATATTTAATGCTGTCATTTTAGAGTCTGAAAGCGACTCACCACTCTTCTGTGGTGACGGACCTTCAGCTATGTGAAATAGTTGATGAGTAGTATGAAGAACGGATTTTAGAATACATTCTATAAGCAACCACTAGGGTTTTTACATCACTGTCCTTTTATATGACCAGAGTAAACAGATACATGAGCTAACATAAAATTATGAATGCAAATGAAGGGCATGAGTTGATGCTATGCTTGCTTATGGTTTTTAGTAATTGCTTCAAGTAATAATTTTGTTTAGCTGTAAATGATGTAATGTATAAAACCAGTGAGAAATTGGACTTATTTATTAAGATATTGCTATCAATTATGTTTATTATGGTATAACTGTAATGGCTATTTCTCTTCTATTAATTATCTGTCACGTATTTATCTATCAATTGATCAATCGACCGATCTATCATCTATTTATCTCTTCATGGATCTTACTATCCTCCACTCATACATTCAATAAATGTGTGTTGAGTCTTTGAGAAGTTTCAGGCTCTATCACACATTATGGTGACTATGGTTACATTAACAAATCAGATAAAGAGAGTATCACCACCCAAATGAAACCATAATCCTTACCCTCTAGCTTCCATGGACACCTCCAAGGGACCTTTTCTTTTCTTTTCTTTTTCTTTTTTTTATTTTTTTATTTTTTTTTCTTTTTCTGAAGCTGGAAACGGGGAGAGACAGACAGACTCCCGCATGCGCCCGACCGGGATCCACCCGGCACGCCCACCAGGGGGCGGCGCTCTGCCCACCAGGGGGCGATGCTCTGCCCCTCCGGGGCGTCGCTCTGTTGTGACCAGAGCCACTCTAGTGCCTGGGGCAGAGGCCAAGGAGCCATCCCCAGCGCCCGGGCCATCTTTGCTCCAATGGAGCCCTGCTGCGGGAGGGGAAGAGAGAGACAGAGAGGAAGGAGAGGGGGAGGGGTGGAGAAGCAAATGGGCGCTTCTCCTGTGTGCCCTGGCCGGGAATCGAACCCAGGACTTCTGCACACCAGGCCGACGCTCTACCACTGAGCCAACCGGCCAGGGCCGGGGACCTTTTCTTTTCTTAAACCCAGGAAGCACTTACATTTCCAAAGAATTTAGTTAAGCATTTGATTACAGAGTTCCTTATGAAGTTACTTATCTACACCACACTATTTGTAAATAAATGAAGCAAACTCTATAGACAGGGTTCCTGCATGCACAGAGTTGACTGTCTCAGGTAGTGCATTGACATTTAGACGGTTTCCTAGTGGCAGACAGAAGAGTGTTTTAAGGAGTGAATAATGAACTATGTCAATGCCATAGATACCAGAACCATTCCTCCCCTTTGCCCTCTCTTCCTCCTGCTCCCTTCACATCCTCCGCCTCCTCCTCCTGGTTGACTTTGCATGTCCAGTGTCTCCTATAGTGTCAGACACAGAGCCAGTGTTTAATAAATGCCGAATGTGTGAACCACGGAGTAAGAGATGAACTACCTCTCCTTTCTCATGCTGTCCATTATATTTATTAGTGCTGCCGTTATAACAGACACTTGTGATGAAGTCCAAGGCACTGAACCACTCTCTAGACTTCCCCTCCCTCCACCTACATAAGTTTAAAATCTCAGGCCCCACCCCTAAGCTGATGTATCTCCCCATGTATAAAACACACCTTATTTTGAAAAATTTGGAGTCTAAAAACTGGGTGCGTCTTACACAGTGGTTGTAGATTTTTTTTTTTACTTGTATTTCCCGCTTTTTCATGCAATGATGAAGAGTTGTATGTATTTTAGGATGAATAAAACTTGAGCTCAATAACTTTATGTAATACATTTTTTTTTCAAATTTCAGGCCCCAAAATTAAGGTGCATCTTATACATGGGAGCAGCTTATACATAGGTAAATACAGTACCTTCTCAGAATCTGCCTTTTAAATATTATACTTTCCCTGATGATTCGTAGGCTCCCTAGAGTCTGAGAAGCACTGCTCCAGCTCACACCAAGTTCACTGTCCTGCCTCCGACTAATAAAACTTCTGTCCCCAAACTAACACTACATTCCAGTTTTTAGGGAAACTGGTTTTTGAGAAATGGGAAGAACTAGAATAGAGTCACATGCAAGGCTGTGATCTCTTCTTCTCTCTCAGTCTTTCTCTGTCCTCTTCCTTCCTTCCTTTCCTCTCTTCCCCCTTTTCTCCCTCTCCCATAATGAAATCTTTTTTTTTTTTTGTAATTTTCTGAAGCTAGAAACGGGGAGAGACAGTCAGACAGACTCCTGCATGTGCCCGACTGGGATGGCACGCCCACCAGGGGCAACGCTCTGCCCACCAGGGGGTGATGCTTTGCCCCTCCGGGGCGTCGCTCTGCCGCGACCAGAGCCACACTAGTACCTGGGGCAGAGGCCAAGGAGCCATCCCCAGTGCCCGGGCCATCTTTGCTCCAATGGAGCCTTGGCTGCGGGAGGAGAAGAGAGAGACAGAGAGGAAGGGGGGGGGGAGAAGCAAATGGGCGCTTCTCCTATGTGCCCTGGCCGGGAAGCGAACCCGGGTCCCCTGCACGCCAGGCCGACGCTCTACCGCTGAGCCAATCGGCCAGGGCCAATGAAATCTTATTATACAGAGCAGCAGCACAGTCAAAATTCTATGCTAATCGACCTAGCTTAATCTTTATAGACTATTAGCCAAAGCTAGCTGAAAGCAAACCAGCCCCTCTCCTGGATTTTCCCATCTTCCTGCCTGTGTGTGTGACCCCCTTACTCATCTGTGTGCGTCTCCTGGAAGGGGGGGGACTTACTATTTATTATCAGATACCTGCAGGTGCATCAGGGCAGTTTATTCATTTAATCTTTACGCCAACAGGAAGCACAGCCACGGATAGGAAAGCATGGAATCAGGTTCAGTCAGTCCCCAAAAACACAGCCCAAAAGTTGTACTTTCCAACCACATTTTGAAGGTTTGTTATTGTCATAGCTATTGATCCAAGTATGCAGAAAAGATGTTAGAGAAATAAAAAACGAAAGGGATACTGCGAGACCCGGGGAGCAGGGGGTAGACTGTCAGGAGTATACTCACTTTTTAATGATTAGCTACCATTCTATTTTTTATTTTCAATTTTTTTTTTTGTACCTTTCTGAAGCTGGAAACGGGGAGAGACAGTCAGACAGATTCCCATATGTGCCCGACCGGGATCCACCCGGCACGCCCACCAGGGGCGACGCTCTGCCCACCAGGGGGCGATGCTCTGCCCCTCCAGGGAGTCGCTCTGCCGCGACCAGAGCCATTCTAGCACCTGGGGCAGAGGCCAAGGAGCCATCCCCAGCGCCCGGGCCATCCTTGCTCCAATGGAGCCCCGCCGCGGGAGGGGAAGAGAGAGACAGAGAGGAAGGAGAGGGGGAGGGGTGGAGAAGCAGATAGGTGCTTCTCCTGTGTGCCCTGGCCGGGAATCGAACCCGGGACCTCTGCACGCCAGGCCGACGCTCTACTACTGAGCCAACCGGCCAGGGCCGATTAGCTACCATTCTAAACAACATCCCAAGGTCTTACTTATTTAAGCCCATTCTCGGCTTCAGTCTCCAGCATTTTAAAACTCAGCCATCCCCCAGATAACAAGCCTACGAAAGAAACATTTAGTCCTTCTCATTTTACAGGACAGGACACTGGGAGGCCAATGGCTTTCGCCTCTTGCCCACAACTGCAGACACGCTCAGGTTTGGCTTATCCCTCACAGCATTCTGCATCCCGCCATTACGCTGTCTTCTGTTGGCAAGTCAGTACTGTATCCCCCTTCTGGGTGTCTTCCTTCCATCACAAGGACTGGAAGCCTGAGACGGTCATGCCTACACATCTCTGCCAACAGGGCTCATGTTGGATTCCACTAAGAAGAGGCATTTCATGGGATTTGGATCAAAGTGACTGGGATTACTGGGTATCCTGTATTTCTGCAACTTCCTGAAAGCAAGCAGAAAAAATGGGGTCATCAACAGCCTTCTCTAACCTCCAATGGTTTTGTAAGTACCTAAATCCTTATTTGAAATCCTTTCCTGTTTGCATGCCTAAAATAGTTTCTATTTTTCTCACCAAACCCTCACAAAGACAAACACATACAGCCTTTCACAGCTTTCCCCAAACTGCCATCCTACCCTACATACATCTTCTTCTATAATAGCACCTGTATTTATAAATATGTCTTTAGTTGTCCTACTTGTCCTTTATAAACTGAATTATTTCGTGGCAGAAGTCACAACATAATTTTTGTTATCCTTCCACGTAATAGATGCTTAATACATTGTGGTTACCTACATGGAACAAGATCACACCATGTCTTAACATTTTTTTTTACTAAATCTCATCTACTTTTTTTCCAGTATTTGTTGCCTAAACATCATCCGCTTACTTACAGGATTGATTCCTGTCAAGAAACGCAGACTCAGGCCCTGGCCGGTTGGCTCAGTGGTAGAGCGTCGGCCTGA
Source organism: Saccopteryx leptura (assembly GCF_036850995.1). Lineage (NCBI taxonomy): Eukaryota > Metazoa > Chordata > Mammalia > Chiroptera > Emballonuridae > Saccopteryx > Saccopteryx leptura. The sequence goes on along the minus strand of NC_089512.1, from coordinate 28,455,293 downwards.
CGTGCAGAAGTCCCGGGTTCGATTCCCAGCCAGGGCACACAGGAGAAGCGCTCATTTGCTTCTCCACCCCTCCCCCTCTCCTTCCTCTCTGTCTCTCTCTTCCCCTCCCGCAGCGAGGCTCCATTGGAGCAAAGATGGCCCGGGCGCTGGGGATGGCTCCTTGGCCTCTGCCCAGGCGCTAGAGTGGCTCTGGTCGCAGCAGAGCGATGCCCCGGAGGGGCAGAGCATCGCCCCCTGGTGGGCATGCCGGGTGGATCCCGGTCGGGCGCATGCGGGAGTCTGTCTGACTGTCTCTCCCTGTTTCCAGCTTCAGAAAAATACAAAAAAAAAAAAAAAAAAAAAAAAAAAATAGAAACGCAGACTCAGAATGGGACCACGGGGATCAGAATGGCCCTAAGCACTGATACTCCAATGTCTTAAGAGATTGAGGAGCAGGGTGGGGTACATGAGAAATTCAAGAAAAGCTATTTCTTGTCTGAAAGCTACTAGAACACCCAGTGATACACTATCCCTAGGTCAAGAGAACAGCTTCTGTTGCTATTTTTTAAAAGCTGGCTCTAGGTAGTCTAGGAGATCCTAATAATTTCATCAAATGCCCTCGTTTTACATTCACATCTGAGCTCAGGTCCCACGTCTGTTCTCCTTTCCTCTCCAACTGTGCTTATTTTTACAGATTTTTTTGTGTTTGTTTTGTTTTTTACACAGAGACAGAGAGAGAGCGCCAGAGAGAGATAGATAGGGACAGACAAACAGGAACAGAGAGAGATGAGAAGCATCAATCATCAGTTTTTCATTGTGACACCTTAGTTGTTCATTGATTTTTCCTATGTGCCTTGACTGTGGGGCTACAGCAGACTGAGTAACCCCTTGCTCAAGCCAGTGACCTTAGGTCCAAGCTGGTGAGCTTTGCTCAAACTAGATGAGCCCGTGCTCAAGCTAGCGACCTCGGGGTCTCGAACCTGGGTCCTCCACAACCCAGTCCGATGCTCTATCCACTGTGCCACCGCCTGGTCAGGCATTACAGATGTTTTGTTATTCTTCCTGACTCACATCCAAACCCAATGGCCTATACTCTTGGGGAAGGACGATAATTAGAGATACCTACTTTTGTTTTCAGGTATTTTATTTTATGTGTATATATATTTTGAATTTTCCTTCACTATTCTGCCTCCCCTTTCCCAAATGGATAAATGGTCCCTACTCCAATCCTCAGAGGAGACATATAACAGGCAGATGGTCTTCAGTTTTTACCAACATTGCTTCAAAAAGGTCAGATGGGGTGAGGTTTGTTGGGTGGCAATGTGGTTCATCATTTTCTTGGCAAAGAAGTAATAGCAATATGGCACATCTAAGCAGGAGGGACCACTGACGGTCTCACATAGTTTGTATGCCCAGAGTTGAGAGCTGGGGACTTGAAGGGTCCTGCTAACCAGGTGCAGACCATCACATGAGTCCCTAGGTGTTTAAGTAACTTGATGACCAGAGGAAGTCTCCCATCAGATGCTGGGTGAGTAACCTATTGATTCGTGAACCTCAGTACACCCTGAAGCAACATTCCATTGAATTCCCCTCCAGTCTGATAAAATGAGCTCTTGCACCAGATAGAATGTCAGTTCACAGAAATAAAGAGCTATGTTGCATACACCCTGAATGTGTGGACTGAGATTCACACAAGAACTCAGGGTGTTACTGAAAGAGACGCTCTCTGCCCTAATTCTGAGTCTGAAACCGCCCGATTCTGGCTTTGCAACCATTCCCTCAGCTGAGAGCAAGGAGCGGCTTCCCCCATGGCTGCCTGCACCCTGGCTTCCCCTGGAAGGAAATAACCAATAGATGGAGCAAGAGAGGGTTGCTTGATTTAAATGGAACAAGTGCCAACACGCGTCAAAATCCATCATAGGAAAAACAAAGAAAAAAAGAATCAAGTCAAACTTTTGCAATCAGTGCACCAATGAATTTCTACATTCAAAATAAGAAGGCTTTACACGCTATGATACCTATCACTCAAGTAGTGCTTGTTATATACTGAGCCCGGTTTTAAGGGATTTAACCCACACACATGTGACCATACACCTATAAAGCACGTTAATTAACAGCCCCATTTTATAGATGAAGATATTGAGATTCAAGGGGTCATGCGACTTACCCACGGTCATATTGATAGTAAGTAGCAGCTCTGAGAGCTGAACTTAGTCAGTCTAGCTACAGAATCCAGCTTGATCACACACAACTCTGCCTTTGCCCACAAAAACTCAAATATTTGATAGTTCAGCCCCCAAAGAAAGGGGTCATCAGGTTCACTCCCTTTACGGGAAAGAAGAGGGAAGGAACGGTAGTAAAGGAGGTAAAGAAATTGGCTCAGTGTCCTATAACTCAGCATATCGCTCATCAAGTTAATCATTTTGCTTTTAATGTTTCCCAAAGGGCAAATCAGAAGTTGTAAACCGGGCCTTTACATCTAGCCTTCCAGGAATTTTACTTCATCTGCTGTCAAGCTGACATGAAACCTGAGTGACAGGATGCCACGTGGTCCCAGAGGCCAGGTAAAGCACCTGACTGTGCATCCCCAGGGGTCCGCGAAGCGAGACTGTACCAGGAAGCTACTTAACAGAAGAGCAGACAAGAAGCTCAGGGCAAGGAAACTCAGGGGACTTTAGTGTGGTCATTTAAGAATCAGGGGATGCTGAGCAACTGTTTTCTACTTTCATTGAAACACCTAGAATTAGAAACCTTTACTTCGGAAATCTGATCTCTTCTTCATGCTGTCCTATTTGGGCTCCAAGGATTTCAAATTAAGAGTCCCATGGGAAACTCCCTCAACCCCCCTAAAAAGCAAATTAGTCATTGTGATTCTCGTGTGCCCTGAAGTCAAGATTAGCATATATGGGTACCATCTCACTGATGTGTCCAAAGTATATCCATGGTGAACTTTTATTAAAAAGTATAGGACCCACTATACTCTTCTGAAAGAGAAAGATCTAATTTGGGGCAGATTGAAAAAAAAAATCCACCATGGGTACACAATACTGCAATGAGGAATCTGTACTATTAATATCATTGGGCACTCAGTGACCTCCCATCTTAATCCTCTTTGCTTTCCTTGTGTTGACATGTCCTGTCACTGATAAGCTCAGACCTGCATTCTAATAACCGCTGACAGCTGAATCAGATGATATTAGAAAAAAAAAAGGTCACTTACTGGCTTCTAACCTTTTCAACTCTTATTTCTGTTTCCATCCTAAGAAGACGATCACTGTTCACACACAAAAATGATGATGAATCTGAGGAATCCGCCAGCTTACAAAGGCATGCTTAAGAGTGAAAACAGAGGCAAGGAAGTAATCGAACTTGTGTTAAGAAGGCTGTTGACAAAGTGACCCCCAAAACAGGGTCACTTCAGAAAGACAGCTGAGCAGAAAAAAGAAAAAGAAAAACTCTTGCCACCAGAACCCTGAGCTGTTTGAAGGAGGCAAAAATGTTCTATGCACAGAACAGGACGCATCACTGCTGGTGATTTGCACGGTTACCTTTATTAGATAAGAAGTAACAGATTTTAAAATTAAAATAGAGGGTCCATACAGATGAAACATGTTTAAGTGTTTAGACATCTGTTTGAATTCTAACGTCCTAACAAATTCCTTCAACTTCAAGGTAGATACAGTTCAACAAAATAATAAATGTGTTCACGTTACCCAAAAAGACACTAAAGGGGAGACATGAAGTTATTATGGTCAATCTGATAGACTGAATCTCTTTTTATTTTCCATTGAAGGAATCTGGCTCCAGGAACCTTACATAACCAGGAGGCAATTAGTTTCATTGTGGCTTTCAGACAATCATGGAATAAAAAAAAAACATAGCAAAATAGAGGTAGTGACCGAGTCACCCCTGACCTTAATCGTTTCCCAGTACTTACCACTCTGGTGCCGTCAAATTTGACAGCGGGACTTACCGCATTAAAATTGGGAAAGAGGTTGACTGCGGCTGCAGTGTCAAGAGGAAAAGGAAGAAACGGCTTAATATCCAGCGAGGGCTGCAAAGGAGGGGCTGGTGGACGGACCAGGGCTGGGAGAGCAGGGCTCTGGCATGTGCCACCTGCAGAGAGGAGAGCAGAGGGAGCAATCAGGGACATCCAGCACATTACACACACACACACACACACACACACACACACACAATCACCAAGGTCTCTCTTGAGACCAAAAGGCCAGCTTTGTGGGTCACTGGAAAAAACAAGACATGGAGTGTACTGACCTCCATTGGGAACAGGCCAGTGGGCAGATTGACCATTAGGCAGAGGAAACTGGTTGAACTGCTTCTTTCTCCTCCTTGGATTATAACTATCTGGTTATATAAATAACAGTTGACATTTCCAACATTTCATACTCCCTAACCTGGCCTTCTTCTCCTGCCTAGAGCTCCGGATTGGGTCAGCAACCAATCTGCTACCCAAATCCCACGATTCACAAGGAAAACTTCTCCATGACACCCCATCCCTCTTTACAAACGAATTTCCGCTTAGAATAAACATCCAGTCTGAGTGATTCTTTCACAAAACTGCTCCTTTCAATCACATCCCAAACTCCGGCAGCCAGATGCCATGAACCCCGTAGAGCAAAGAAACTCAACCACAAATACAGGCAGCTGCTCCTTCCTCCTGGGCGACTGGAGGGTTAAAACCAGCGAACCCAGCTACAAGTCCGCAGGGGTCTCCAAACTTTTTACACAGGGGGCCAGTTCACTGTCCCTCAGACCATTGGAGGGCTGCCAAATACAGTGGTCCTCTCACTGACCACCAATGAAAGAGGTGCCCCTTCCAGAAGTGCAGTGGGGGCTGGATAAATGGCCTCAGGGGGCCGCATTGCAGCCCGCGGGCTGTAGTTTGGGGACGCCTGATTAGAGCAATCCCTGAGCTAGTCAGCAACCCCATAGCTCTAGCAGTCAGCCACTACCTGCATTCTTCCCAATCTTGAGCAGGTGGACTTCAGAAGGTCACCAATGAGCAGGCAGTGGAGTATTACACCAACAAAGACACCCTCTCTGCGTACAGTAGTCCGTCTACGGGTGGTTTGCAAGGAAGCGCGCACTTGCCCTCCATAATAGAAATCCGCTGCACTCAAAGGCTGGAAGGACGGACGCCCACTTCACTGTTCCATATTTTGTTAACATTCCAAAACATCAACTTTCTGTTAATCAAAGGCTGTTGAATCCTAGGAATCTTAAAATATGCGAGCATTCTTCTCATCTGAGAGGCAAGCAACAGACTGTAACAACCTGCTGGTGAGAATCCAAGAAGCATCAGAAAAACAAAATGTAATTGAGTATTTTTTTTCTTTCTCACCGACAAGAATTCTAAGAGAGAGAAAAGAGAAAAAGGCTCCTGCCTGTGCCGCTTACTCGCCTGTCATCATGTTGGTAAGACAGGGTGTAGTGAGACCCCATACGAATAACCTCGACAAATCTCACAATCAACTCTGTCCATTGTACACAGACCACCAGCTGGTCGCCATCAGTTACCTGAATACTAGGTAAATGTTTTAAAAATGATTCCCCAATCAGGACCGGGGGATCCAAGCCTACTGGACCAGAGGATCATGCTAACAAGGTGAGTGACTTAGGACCTAAACCAGAAGCCATCAGCACAAGATTTAACTAACCATCCCGAAAAATCATCAGCTCTCCTGCTTCCGGGTATAAAATCAGCTGGAGCCAAATTAGCACAAATAGCATTTTCCCCACTCATTTAATTTCCTTCTTGAAAAGTTTTCTCAGCAACAGCAAGGACAACAGTAGCAAGTGTAAATCTGCAGAGCAATTAAAATAAAAAGTAGCACGAATCAGAAAACAGAGGGCAGCTATTAAAACAAACAGAGATAAAAGTAAAATATAACAAGTCCACATTTACCAGATCACACCATAAACTTCTTTTATTGTCCACATGGTACTATATTGAGTGTGGGTGTGTAAACTTTCAAAGAGAACATCCATAAAACTTGTGTGATAGACCTGTCATGAGTTTAGTATTGCTAAAAATTTCTCTTTTGATGAAAAGTTCAAGAACCAAAATAAATTTTTCAGTGGGTGCCTGTTTAGAAAACTCAGAAGTAAAACTAAGTTTTGGTTGAAATCAGAGGTATGGTTTAATATGTCCACAAATAATAGTAAGCTTTCCTAAATCATTTCAAGTTATTTTTATTTGTGTCACATGTCATGCGATGCAGAATGTATTTATTATCTTATTAAATCCTAACATCATGAAGAGAAAAATAAGTTGGTAAACCCTTTAGGTATTTATGCTGCCTCCACAGAAACATTCCATTCTTTTAACTACAAGAATGTAATTTAGCACGAATAGCATATTCTGTAATGATTTCATTTACAAATCCCCTCTCATTCAGGATATCCAAAGAGAATAAGAGAGAGTTCAAGTTTAGTTTCTCAACCAGCACAATGCTTGGCAGAAAGAATAAACAGATGTTGATCTGAGTGCTAGGTAAAGTTGATCCTCGCTTTCTCACTTTTTCCAGGATATATATATATATATAGTCTACCGGAAAGTTCTGTCCGTTTTTGGAATAAAACGAAATACAAATTTTTTTTTACCGTCAATAAACTTTATTAAATAATATAATTGCCATTATTGTTAATGATTTCTTGCCAGCGTGAGGGCAATTTGTATATCCCACTTTTGAAAAATGTTTTATCTTTTGATGCGAAAAATTGAAACAGTGCTTGTTTGATATCTTCTTCATTTTTGAATTTTTTGTCCTTCAAAAATTTTTCTAAGGACAAAAACAAGCGATAGTTGGTATTATTCCTTCACCAAACACTTTCAATACATTTCTACATGCTACTGTAGCATTTCTTCCTTGTTGAAATTCGTAAAAATCACAGTGGCGTAAATGAACTTTATCAGTAGCCATGGGTACACTATTGCTTCACACATAAGACTAACGTGAATCAACTTTGTTTTAGTTAATTTGCTACGTCAGTATGTATACATTAAGTGATAAAAATAGAGAGGCACACACGCGCCAAATAAACATGTGCTTACGTGTCAAAACTTGTGATAAAAATGGACAGAACTTGCCGGTAGACCTTATATATGGTTTAGGGCCTTTCTCAATAACGTAAGTGGGATTTCCTTCCTGAGGATTAAAAAAAAAAAAAAATTAAGGAAGAGTCATCAAAGTCTGGGAAGCTGGAGAAACTATTTGAGTTCATTTCTTCCTACCTGTCTGAAGAGAGAAAACGAAAAGATTATTGGGAAGCAGAGGATGTGTGACTACATATTCTTTGAACCTTCCTGTGCAAATACAGGCATAGTGGATGCTGTGGTGTGCTTCCCACAGTCCTTTTCAGGACTGAGAACTCATTCTCCCCACTGATGGCAGTACTGGAGCTGGGGACACACACTTAAAGTGCTCTTCACAAGTTGCCCCAGACCAAACAGGGCTGCCTCAGCTAAGGTCACACTGCCTTCCAGTGTGCATTGGGTTGGCAGGCCAAGGCAATGACTTACCGTATTTCCCCATGTATAAGACTCCCCCACATATAAGAGGCACCTTAATTTGGGGGCCCAAAATTTGAAAAATAATATATTACATAAAATTATTGAACTCACGTTTTACTCATCTTAAAATTCATAGAACTCCTCCTCCACGTGCAAAAGCAGGACATGTAAGTTAAAAAGAAAAACAACAAACTACAACCACTTTATAAGATGCGCCCAGTTTCTGAAAAAGTTTGCATCTTATACATGGGGAAATACGGTATTCATGGAAGGATTTAACTGCTTCTTCCCTTGCCTCAAAAATGAACAAATCTGAAACTGTATCTCAGCCTTAAAGGTCCTCCCAAGATCTAGAACAGACTCGGATCTCCTTTGTAATCGCCTAGTAGCACAACTTCTCCCTCCGCCCAGTCCTGCACTCCTCACTCCTTGTGGCAGATGTTCCCAATGGCACTACCAGTCAAGTCCGAGCCCATTTCCAGAAGAACGTGACCTGTGACACCAGTGTATAACAATTCATGAGACTAAGTGAAATGTTGAATCACTGTAAATCTACAGTGTTGATACTGAAGCACAAAACTGAGGCTACCTCTTAAAAATTATCTGTGACTAACATTTCTGCCTTTAAAATTTGGGTACTTGTACCAACCTGTACCGGTTCAGCAGTAAGAATATTACGTCAATAGTGCAGAATAAAAACCAGCAAAAAAATCAACAAAGCAGATTAAAATACGTTCTTAAGGTAATAGCTATCTCATTCCTTTGTTTCTTAATAGAAACTATTGCCTAGAAGATATAAATACATGTTTATTACTATTTTCCTTATTATAAAATTGTCTTGAAAGTAATAAACATCAAACACATAGAGTATTTATAGACATTTCTGTAAGTTAAAAAGAATTGTTGTTACTAGGTACAAGCAGTGCTGCTTCATAGAGTGGAATGTCACACTTCTGAAAATACTGATATTCTTTTTTTTTGTTTTTGTTTGTCAGAGAGAGAGAGACAGAGAGACAGAAACATCGAGCTATTCCTGTATGTGCTCTGACCGGGAATCGAACAGGCCACCTCTGAAATTCGGGACAACGCTCCAACCAAGTTATCTGGCCAGGGCTAAAGTTTGAATTTTTGATACATTAAAATGTAAACTTGGAAACGTTTAACAATTAATACAGACAAAAAGGAATTCTAACCAGTGGTTATCAGTTAAAGCTTATTGTATAAGAGATCATGTATATAAAGTGCCTAGATAATGTCTAGCCAATTGGTGCTAAGTTAGGTATATCTTTTAATTGAACCTAATAAACTCTAAAGGAGCTGTTTAGGTCAGTCCAGACTCTAATACAGGTTCTCTGAAAGTAGTCAATCAAGATAAATTTAAAAGAAACTGCAAATTATTCACTTTATTTTGAATCCCGCAGAAAGAGACTCTTTACAGTAATAGGCTACTTTTAAATCAATCTTTTGAAAGATTCCTTGAGAGTAGAATTGTCTTCTTTCCACAGTACAACACATTTAACCTTGAATTTCTGCACTTGATTCATTTAGAGTTCATCAAACAGTCACACAGTCATAGACTTGCTGTCTGACAGCTTAACCTACTACTTAATCTTTCATTTTCAAATTGACAAAACCAAAGTTCAAAATAATCAGGGGGTGCTGCTGTTAAATATTCATGCCACTGTGTGCTCATGAACTGTGAATCACGTGTGTGTGTGTGTGTGTATCTATATATACATAGAAAATCTACATTTACAGAAAGCAGCAGAAATCTGTTACTTCCCGGTGGGGAAGTAATTCCTATAGTATCTTCTTTCTTCACCACCAATTTAATTATATCTAAATTATATATATGTAATATATAGTGAGCTATTATTAAATTATAAAACTATTCAGAATATTCATACCTAACAGGAAAACATTTATAGCATTTATATAACATCAAGTCCTAAGTAGTTACTTGCAAAGCAACTAATTTCATAACACTAAGTCTATGCATAATGACTCCCAACTACTTTGCCATGTCCTTGTGGGAGAGGTAGGCACACTAGTTTTGGGAGCTAGGTGATGGTAGGAATAAGGAATTTAGTTCTGATACTACAAATAGGAAGTAGAAAAGAAATTATGGATTTAGAGTATTAAGGCAAAACTTCATTTGACACAAAACATGGCCATAGAGTGCTCTAGCTAGTAAAAGTGACCACCCAGGGTAGTAGGAATGATTTTAAAGAATATAGCTAAATTTTATTTTTTAATTTCTTTTATTTTTAAATTTTATTTATTTATTCTAGAGAGAAAGGTAGGGAGAGAGAGAGAGAGAAATATCCATTTGCTGCTTCACCCATTTATGCATTCACTGGTTGATTTTTGTATGTGCCCTGACCAGGTATCGAACCCACAACCTTGGTGTATCCAGATGATGCTCTAACCAATTGAGCTATCTGGCCAGGGCAAAACTATAACTAAATTTTATACATCTACCCATTAATTAGCATGAACTAGGACTGCTATCCCTTAAATCCCTTTAAAAGCACCGTAGCTCTGCCAGGTATCTATTTACCCAATTTGCAAACTCAAAGTCAAGACCCTAGGAAGCAAAATACATTACCTAAAATCATACAGGTAAGAAACGGCATTTAACGAGAACCTGAGAAAACTTAGCAATTTCCAATGCACTGATGAAAATAGCTTTTACAGTGAAACAAGAACCAACAAATGCTAAATCAACAAAGTCTACTAAGTCAGTTTTGTCATATCAGGCACACCAGCTCTCTTGCACCCAGAATGCAATGCAATTTAAAATCATAAATCTTGTGAGAATCTGTTACTATGGTTCAAAAGGGGAAGAGACACATTCCTTATAAAGGAGATGATAAGGGAACGTTCAGTATTTATAACCAATATTTATCTTCCATGGGGACATGCTGGCACATGCTGGATTTGAGAAAGAATCCAGAAAGACATGCCTATCATATCAAACTTGTTTCAAAAGCCCTTGACTTTATATTCTTTAACATCTACTTGACAAATCAGAAAGAGGAATGTGTATTCCTGTGTGTGGCTGCCTCTCACCTACTCAAGGTTGTTAGCTGGGTATTATACTGGCAGATTATTGCTATTTTTTACTCCTTGACTAGGAAAACTGTATGTTTACCATGTTCCCTAAAACTTCAGTGATCCGCCGGACCAGGTGGTGGCGCAGTGGATAGAGCGTCGGACTGGGATGCGGAAGGACCCAGGTTCGAGACCCCGAGCTCACCAGCTTGAGCGCGGGCTCATCTGGCTTGAGCAAAGAGCTCACCAGCTTGGACCCAAGGTCGCTGGCTCCAGCAGGGGGTTACTCGGTCTGCTGAAGGCCTACGGTCAAGGCACATGTGAGAAAGCAATCAATGAACAACTAAGAAGTCGCAACGCGCAACGAGAAACTGATGATTGATGCTTCTCATCTCTCTCAGTTCCTGTCTGTCTGTCCCTGTCTATCTCTGCCTCTGTAAAAAAAAAAAAAAAAAAAAAAAAAAAAAACTTCAGTGATCCAAACTCTCATTCATTTCCTATCTTTGTCCAAATGTTCTCAACTGAATGATAAAACTAGAAATGTATTTTAAGGTAAAATTTAAAATTTTGTGTAAACTGGACACATGTTTTCTTTTTAAGTTTCCTCTCTGTTCTGGAGTGTTAATTCACCTACTAGGTTTTGAAAAGTTGATCCGGCACTTTCTACTTCAGGAAGAAGGTCCCCATTGGCTTAAAGTGACTTGCCCTTGGCAGGTCAATTCCAGTGTTAAAGCAAGGTCTGATCAACAGGGGCAGTTGGTAGCATTAAAGCCAAACAGGACGATGACTGCTGTCTCACACACCCACTCCTGACCACAGAAAGGAATGAGGTAAGAATGGAAGCCTGAGTCAGGGCAGCCAGAGCACCATTCTGGAAACACTGATTCAAAACACCATTTGCCGCCCTGGCCGGTTGGCTCAGTGGTAGAGTGTCGGCCTGGCGTGCAGGAGTCCTGGGTTCAATTCCCGGCCAGGGCACATAGGAAAAGCGCCCATCTGCTTCTCCACCCCTCCCCCTCTCCTTCCTCTCTGTCTCTCTCTTCCCCTCCTGCAGCCAAGGCTCCACTGGAGCAAAAAGTTGGTCCGGGCACTGAGGATGGCTCCATGGCCTCTGCCTCAGGCACTAGAATGACTCTGGTTGCAACAGAGCAATGCCCCAGATGGGCAGAGCATCACCCCCTGGTGGGCATGCCGGTTGGATCCCAGTCGGGCGCATGCGGGAGTCTGTCTGATTGCCTCCCCTTTTCCAACTTCAGAAAAATACAAAAACAACAAACAAAAAACAATACCATTTGCTTGAATCTATGGTCAGTGCCTTGATCTTTCACTTGACACGTGAAATAAAGCACGTGTCAGTGATTCAAGTTTTCCATTATCCAAATTCTTTATTTGTTCATAATAAGTTGTGGTGTTTACATAGTCCAGTAAGTCACCTCAAACCTCATTTTGGAAGGCAGCTAAGAAAGTGAGACTAACTAATCTTGTTTTCTTTGTTACTGTCATTAAATGTTGTGACCAAAAGCAAAATACTGCTATTGTCTATATCCTGAGTCAAGTCTTCACTGGATGAAAAGTGGAGTCTTTCTCTTCTTTAACCAAGTTTCAAGGCAATTTCCGGTACCTGGGCAACACTGGAGAAGATTCTGCTAGGAATGCAGGAGCCCAGAGGTTTAGCCATTTAACCCTACGTCTCCCTTTATACGCCAGGCCCTCTGTCCAACAGTGCCTAAGTCAGGACAGGCACCTACTCATAGGAAATCAAAAGATTTGCCTGGAAACATCCTCTGAAGTCAGCAACAGGGAAGGTAAAATGTAAAATTTCCCTCCTGGGGAATTTCCCAAGATTTAATCATTTAATTAATCACAAAATCAATTATAACTAATAAAAGAAGGTGCTCTAGTGCTGAGCTGTCCAATATGGTCATCATTAGCCCTATGTAGCTATTTTAAATGAAAGTTAAATAAAATTTAAAATTCAGCGTCTCAGTCACATTAGCCATACTGTAAATGCTCAATAGCCACATGTGGCTAGAAGCTACCATATTGATATATTGCCGTTAAAAACACAACATTTCCATCACTGCAGAAGCTTCTATTGGGCACCACAGCTCCAGTGCAAATCCAACCTTCTCAAGTGATGAGTAATGTACAGATAAGGTTGCCTTACGCAGTCTGTTTCGAAACACATTGTAGATAGGAGAGGAAGTCTTGCTTTCTCCTGGGTCCTTCTCCATTTGGGCTTGAGGAGGAGAGCATTCCCTGAGCCAGACAAGGACAGTGCCAGACACTGCAGGGATCATGCCAGAAAGGATCAGTTACCCATTCCTAGAGAAGACAGTGGTCTATCTCTGAATCTTCATGTGTGATCAATGATGAGAACAGTCAAAGGGCAACCCAATTTAAAAAAAAAAATTGTTAATGCTGAAATCAATATTAATAAATGAGTATTTTGGATAAAAATGATACCATATCTTCAAGTAAAGTATGCAAAATAGAATAGTCATGGAATAAATGGGCATTTCTTAATATCTGATCATCCTTGAGTGTGCTATCACAAAGTTTTTATTCCATCAATGTGTGTCATAAGCTGGTCTCACTCACAGCCAAGTGTTTAAATCCGGCTAATACAGGCAATTAAACCTGGCTAGATATGTCTGCATCTGAAGGTAATCTTGACATAATATCTAGGCTTTAGTCATCTCATTCATTAAAGAGATTAAAAGATCCTGAAGTCGTGTTACATGGTCTCCTTCTGTGATCTCTGCCTTTCAACTGGGACCTGCCTGCATGATCTTCTTTATGCCAGTAAAGCCAGGTGTTGTGGCTTCTCCAGAGCCTGATAAATATCTTCTTTCCCCCATGTTCTCCCACGTGATAACTGTGTCCTATTCTTTGCTTCATCTACAGGCACTTGCCAATCTATGTAGGCACTAAATGTGATCTGAGGTATCAGTGAAAGAAAGACTTCCTGAGCTTCAGGGGTTGAGTGTAGCTCTCCCAGTACAACAAGGAGAGTTGAGTAGGACTCACACAAAATAGGGCACACCTTCATTTCTCTCACTTAACTGCCCTTACCATGTAGATGGTGAGGCTACTGGCTGAGACAGAGAACAGCAGAGGAAGGGCAGGTCTAAGAGAAGAAGACAAGCTAAGTTTGTGACATATGAGTTTGAGGTGGAAGTGGAAGTGTGGCCATTGGGTAAGTGGGACTAGCGCGTAGAAGACAGTTCTGGGAAGACTTCATTCAGAGTCAATACTGGGGAGAGTCACGTAGGCACCTGAAGTCATGGACAGGATAAAGATTTCCTTGGGAATGTATAGATAGAACAGACCAGGGCTTAAGTCTTGAGGACCTTTAGCCAGTGAAGAAGACTGAGAACTGGTAAAGGAGCCAAAAGGGGGTCGGAGGGGAGAATGTGCTTGCTCAGAGGAAAAAAGGGGCAGACTGGTTAAAAAAGGAAGGAGAAGTCAACAGTGTCTAAGGCAGCCTGCAGGGGGATCAAGAAAGACAGCAACATCTGTTAGATTCAATGTCTTGGAAATTTTTGGAGACTTTTATGAGTCATCTAAGTGCAGTCATGTGAGTTGAAAACATCAAAGAGGAGCCACTTTTGAGAAGGATCAGGGATGATGGATCAGGGATTCAGAACGGAGATAAATGAAGAAAATTATTTTGAAAAATTTGACTGGGAAAGAAAATAAAGCAGGTTACCAGAGATATGGGTAAAAACATTTTAAAGGCAGGAAAAGAAACTGATTCAATCCAGAATTGCTACTATAATTCACTTGTGGAATGGTACATATCAACTAATTAAGCCCAGAAAATGTGAACCTATGACAGCATACTAAGCATTGTAATTTAGATTTGTCTCAGTACATCCCTCCCTATATATTCTCTAAACCAGCGGTTCTCAACCTGTGCGTCGCGACCCCAGCGGGGTCGCCTAAAGCCATCGGAAAATACATAATGCATATCAGGTATTTACATTCCGAATCATAACTGTAGCAAAATTACAGTTATGAAGTAGCCACCAACATTATCTTTTGGTTTGGGGTCACCGCAACACGAGGAACTGTATTGCGGGGTCACGGCATTAGAAAGGTTGAGAACCACTGCAAACCTACATCAAAGTGTGGCAAATAACCAATCATGTACTTCTGGTTCAGGACACACCTCAAACATGATGTCCACTGGGTAGTATCTGACGTCACTGCAGAAAGATCGCTCTTGAAGTGCCCTACTCTGTCTACCCAGCATGCGCTGCCATCTGAACATACATCGCTGGACTCAGAGCATCCACATAAGGATGCTGGGTCTTGAGGAGTATGTTATTGTGTTCCTCCTTGATGTCAATGTATTGGGAAGTTTTTGACACCCACTCAGTGATTGTTTTAGAAATGGATAGATGAACAAAGAGTTGGATAAACTAACAAATGACTGACAGTGAATCACAGGCTTCTGAGATACTGTTCCCTCTGTTCTATTGAGCCCAAATTGCCAATTTCTGTCCATTTCAAAAACCAGAAACTCTCTTGCAGAACTAGAAAAGAAACAGGTAATAAACAATCAGAAAGTTTATTGGAATACATTGATAAAAGTTGAGAAACAACTTATCATAGATAATGGAAGTTCAATTAAGCTTCCATTGTTGATTTTTTTTTCTTAAAAATAAACAAATGGCCTGACCAGGCAGTGGTGCAGTGAATGGAGCATCAGACTGGGACCTGGAGGACCCAGGTTCAAAACCCCGAGGTTGCCAGCTTGAGCGAGGGCTCATCTGGTTTGAGCAAAGCTCACCAGCTTAAGCCCAAAGTCACTGGCTTGGGCAAGGTGTCACTCGGTCTGCTTTAGCCCTTCGGTCAAGGCATATATGAGAAAGCAATCAATGAACAACTAAGAGGCCACAATGAAGAATTGATGCTTCTCATCTCTCTCCCTTTGTGTGTGTATGTCCCTATCTGTCCCTCTCTGTGTCTCTCTCTGTCTCTGTCACAATAAATAAATAAATAAACAAAAGGACCAAACACAAGAAAGCTCTATTTTTTTATATTATAATTTTATTAACATTTTTCTCTACATAAGTTACTTAAATATGAGTTCATTTTTAGGTGTAAATTTATTCTCTCTTTGTAAGCGTTCCCTTTCCTCCACAGGCTTAAAAGCAGTAACATTTCAGTGCCTGCACACTAGGCGCTGCGCTGGATACTCTATGTAATATATCTCCTGCGTCCTTTCATATCTTATGCATAAGGAAACAGAGCAACGGTGAGATTAACACAATTGCTCAGGGCCATACAGTTAATAAGCTGTAGAGCCAAAAGTGACACCAAATATTCTGCTTCCACAGTCCAAACTCTTATAGCAGCATTTTATTCAGAGATTGCCATTTGCCAATAACAGGGGTAGAGAAAAATAATTTTATAAATGCAAAGCTTCAATTAAACTTTACCAAAGCAAATCTCATTAATGCATACTAAGAGGCACTCTTTTGTAAGGGACCAGACAGTTCAAGCAATTTCATCTATTTCTTGCCTCCACTTGGGGCTTACACCATAACACTACAGACTCAATATTTGTGTTCCCCAAAAATTAATATGAGAAACCTAACCTCCAATGTGATAGTATTTGGAGGGGAGGCCTTTGGGAGTTAATTAGGTTGTAAGGGCAGAACCCTTAAGAATGGAATTAGTCATACCCTTATTAAAGAGGTTCCAGAAAGATTCCACACCCCTTCCATCATGTAAGGTGGCCATCTAGGAACCAGAAGTGAACTCTCACTAAACACCATATTTGCTGACACCTTGATCTTGGGCATCCAAATCTCTAAAACTGTTACAAATACATGTCTGTTGTTTATCTGCCACCCAGGCTATGATATTCTGTTTTAGCAGCCCAAACAGACTAATAGGTATATACACATATATGTTTATCTGCAAGTACCAGATTTTTATTCTATTTGAATTAACCTAATTTTGGTTCAGCTCTACATTTCCCTTTGTTTACATAATCCACAAGAGTATAATTAATCTTATTGAACCTAATGGTAATAACTCCTAGAGCAGGGGTCAGGAACCTATGGCTCGCGAGTCAGAGGTGGCTCTTTTGAGGGCTGCATCTGGCTCACAGACAAATCTTTAATAAAAAATAATAATAACATTAAAAATATAAAATATTCTCATGTATTACAATCCATTCATTTCCTACCACTCATGTTCCTGGTTGCAGGTGGCTGAAGCCAATCACAGCTGTCCTCCGGGGCAACACCAAATTTTTATTGGATAATGCGTAACGTACACGGGTCGTTGTATGGCTCTCACAGAATTACATTTTAAAATATGTGGCGTTCATGGCTTTCTCAGCCAAAAAGTTTCCCGACTCCTGTCCTAGAGCCTCTGCTTGATTGTACATGTTTTTACCGAATGTTTCACTATAAATTTTCCCCACGATTCAATTAAATTTTCTTGCATAGCCATGCACAAAATTCCTAGAAAAGGCCATTAGAGTTAGCACTGGGTGACACTAAGAAAGAACCATACAAGAAGAGACTTTGTCACTATCAACATCATCAAATTAAATACGAGGTGTTAAGAACAGTGAAGATCACATCAATGCTATCTTGAGGAGCCTCTACTTAACACGTCCTATATACAGCATCCATTAGCTTCCAAGGTGTAGGAACTGTTAGTTCTGGTGTTCCATTTTGGTGAACATTCTTACCAACTCTGTAATAGCAAAAAGAAATTCTGACTTCAGTTGCTCAAGAACATTCCCTGTGGAGCTGACATGGGCTGTGTTTAGTCTCAACCTGAATGGGATTGTTTCTTCTGGCAGATTTTGCTTAAAACAAACCTAATTTTAGATTTTCTTTTAATTCTGAAACATTTGGTCCTTGGAAAAGCTGTGAATCGGTCACTAATGGAATTGCAATAATTGTGGTATCCTGAAAATGGGTGGCTTTAAATGGAAGAGAAATAAAATGCTTGTTAAGTGACTGCAAGCAAGAAGATGCTCATCACCATATTTCTTTTTCATAAGGAGTCCTGTCATTTTGAGCACTGGCTTTATTCTAGACTCTGTGCTAGATGGCTTTACATACATTATTTATATAAACAGTGAAGGTATTCTTATTCTCATTTCACAGGTGAAGAAATGGAGGCTTAGTGAGATCATTGTACTAAAGATAAACCACCCTGTTAAATGGTAGAGCCAAGAAGAATTAGAAACCAAAGAAGTCTTATTCCAAAGCCCATATTCTTTGATTATATTACAGCCTTCTCCCTCTCCTACCAAGCTACAATTCCCACCCATTTAAATGAGGAATTGATGGAAGCAGAAATTCCTCTGAGAAATGAACCTAAGTGTTCATATTCCCACAGCCAGGAGGCAGCAGGTACAGGATTTACAAATCCAAGGGGCGGGGGGGGGGGGGGGGGGGGGGGGAGAAGTTGCTTATAGCCTCTGGGAGGAGAAAGTCATCACACCAAGGTTATGGAGTCATCATCAAGATACAGCGCACAGTGAAAAGGGACAGCTATGTTGTGATAAAATAAAAGACATCATAAAACAGTGCAGTTAAATACAGGATTAAAGCTAACCTAGAATGAAAGGGAAGCAGATAATTCGGGAGCTGTCATTCTGGGGAGCCATGTTGGTAGAGAGGATGAGCACTTAAGGTTGAATCCGGGGAGTCCCTGAGCTCAGAGAATACCAGACATTCACTGAATGTCCAGGATCAGAGACTGAGGTAATCAGAGAACACAGGTTCTTCCGTCTCCATGATCAAGTTCTTACTTACTGTGAACTGAAGCCTAAAATACACAGTTTTTGAGTTGCCATGAGGCACCTATGTTTCTTGACTTCTGCTACTAATTCCCACTGATTTTGCTCAACACAAACTGAACCAGAATTAACTGGCTGATGTACGAAATCAGAGAAATTGTCTCTGATTTTTATTTTAAATGCAAGTTTACAAGAAACCCATTTCTTATTATTGCTTAGAATTTGGGTGTCCAGAATAGCACAGGCCTAAATAAATTTCTAAGAGAACAATTTAATATAGCGATGAGAACAAAATATTCCAGTAATAAAATTATGCTATGCTGGCATGTGGTGAACCATATAAACTGAATTACTCCAAGTATTCTCAATTTCAAAAAATAATGATAACCACTAAAATAATAATTATAACCACAATTACATACATATGCATATATATGATTTTAATTTTCACAATTACATTAGGTCTTAAAATTTTAGTTTTTTAGCAGTGGAAACAGGACATATGAGAATAAGTACTGTATGGTAGTTAATTCAACGTAGGGATGCAAATCTAGTTGACTGATTTCAATCCTCTTATTCTTTGTAAAAATCATATTTATCCATTGTCCCCACTAACGATGGGCAGAAATCCATAATGCTGCTTTCCTTTAAGGTACTCAGAGCATATGTCACCAATTAATCCATTTGTAGTGGGACTCAGAATCTAACACAGCATACCAGTATCTACTGTAATTCAGTTGGTCGGAGTTTGCTATCCCCAACATACATGTTCAAAATGATCTCAACATGACAACATTAGGGCATCTGAAACTACGCATATGCTTATCCATCAGGTTAGAGAAGGCGTCCCCAAACTATGGCCCGCGGGTCACATGCAGCCCCCTGAGGCCATTTATCCACACACACACACACACACACACACACACACACACACACACACACCCCGCCGCACTTCCAGAAGGGGCACCTCTTTCATTGGTGGTCAGTGAGAGGAGCACTGTATGTGGTGGCCCTCCAATGGTCTGAGGGACAGTGAACTGGCCCCTATGTAAAAAGTTTGGTGACCCCTGGTTAGAGGATTTACGGAATTCCTTTGCAAGCAGTGAAAGATGGATAGCGGAATAACCCTCATGGATTTTTTACACTAAAGCAATTGACAGAGCGCGCAGCATTCTTTCGGTTAGAATCTGGTGAGAGGACTAAGAAGAGAATTTGAGTTTCCTGACAAAGCGTGCCCAGGTTGCAGGCTAACTGGAGATTTGCATTTGCTCCTCAATAACTGGAGGCTTCTATTCCCTGGCTCTGTGTAACAGTGGGTGTTGCCATAGTAAACATGTTTTCTAAGACTCCTCATGAGTCAGATGTGATTGACCGTCTTGAGAATACAGAGCTCCTTTGCTGTTATTCTTCCTCATTGATCTGTCTTAAGACAGTGGAAGTCTGTGGATTGACTTGATCAATGTAAACCCTCAAAATTCTGTGGAAAACAAAACAACTACTGGTCCCAAAATAAAACTTGAGGAGGGGCTCTAATCACAGGCCCCAGGAACTGGAGTTAGTAGTTTCGAATTCAAGGGCCTGTTTGCCTTAAATTGTAAAGATTATTTTGTGCTTTTGAAGGACATTCATCCCAAAGGAAGAACGAAACAGAATGAGTCCAATTGCTTTGAACAGGAATACCTGCTGAGAATGGAGAGAAATTCTGCAAAAAATGTCTCATCTGAAATTGGCCCTTATTTTCTAAGTGATTCTGATCTGTCCTGCATATCATTTTCAAAAGTCGTTATGCCTTCCAAGGGCTAACGATATGTCTCCTGTGCTATCAATGTCATTATGATTTTTTCTTGCCTACTCGTACTATTTGTTGACCTCCTCATATAACTAAGATAAGAAAATGGTTTTTAATTTTTTTTTTTAATTTTGTGCCATATCTTTAACTCCTCCCTGCCCTTCAAGGTTTAGCTGAGACACCACCACTTCCTCCTCCCCCTGCCTCCTCCCGTCCATGCAGCATGGTGATCAATTTTCTCTTTTGTAAACCTCCACAGGCTATTTTAAGTGGTTTTGGGAACAGGCTTTGTCATCAGAAACCTGAATCCAAATTTCAACGTCTTTATGTCCTCAGGAACTTGGCAGCTATTGAGTTTCTTCCTAAGTTTAGGAAAAACAGTACCCGAATCACAGGGATTCTTTAAGGATTCCACGAAGAAATAGTTCACAGAGTAAATACTAAACTAGAGTGACTATTGCTTACTGCTTCTTTTATTCAGGATTATTTTGTTTAAATTAATCTATAGTATTACATTTGATTTTATTAATGTGATTGTTTAAATATTCAAACATTGTCTCTTTTTTTTTTTTCTTTTTTGCATTTTTCTGAAGCTGGAAACGGGGAGAGACAGTCAGACTCCCGCATGTGCCCAACCGGGATACACCCGGCACGCCCACCAGGGGCTACGCTCTGCCCACCAGGGGGTGATGCTCTGCCCCTCCAGGGCGTTGCTCTGCCACGACCAGAGCCACTCTAGCGCCTGGGGCAGAGGTCAAGGAGCCATCCCCAGCGCCTGGGCCATCTTTGCTCCAATGGAGCCTTGGCTGCGGGAGGGGAAGAGAGAGACAGAGAGGAAGGAGGGGGGGGTGGAGGAGCAAATGGGCGCTTCTCCTATGTGCCCTGGCCGGGAATCGAACCCGGGTTCCCCGCACGCCAGGCCGACGCTCTACCGCTGAGCCAACTGGCCAGGGCTAAACATTATGTCTCTTATAAGTCTTATTTTTTGTTTAGTTATTTGGTTGTGGCTTAAACGTTTTTGAAAAGAAGTGCCCATGTCTGTATTGCTTTAATTTTTTTTCCATGTTGCCTAACAAAATACTTTGAAAATTACAGGCATTTGAGTGTTCCTGAGTGAATAAAATAGTAAATGAATGCATAAATAAGACAGTGTTTATTGGAAAGTGCATCTAAAGAGAATAAATGGAAATGGTAAAATACATTTAATTTCATTACTACTATTTGGTTGATTCCTATTAAAAACATGAAGTATTATTCATTGATGCCTGTTTCCAAAATATGTAATGAGTATAGAAAAACAATATGAAAATGAGAGAGAAAAAATAAAAAGGAAGGAAAGAAGGAAGAAAGGAAAGAAGGAAGAGGGAGGCAAAGAGGGAATGAAAGAGAGAGGCTAGGAAAAACAGTTATCTGGTGAAACGATCAAATCCAAGTCAGACAGATACGCAGTTGACTCCCTCAACTTGGACCAAACTGTAACTGACACAGCCTCCTGTAAACAAGATGGCAAATGTCTCAAAAGATATCTGATATGGAAATAACCAATACAAAATATCTCATCGTGAATTATGGAAGTATTTCCATCTTTTAACGTGGGCAGTTAACCAATCAAGGACATAACAAAGTATTTATATTATACAGACTAGAGACTAGCTCAGTGCCTGCTACCCTGTGGCAACTTAAAACATGACCACTGACTAGGAATCTGGAAGGACACATTTACTAATATTCTTTTTTGGTCAGGAGAAAAATAAACACACACTATTTCATAATCATCCTTTTTTAGTTCTGTTCTCAAATACTTGCTCTGCCATCTCTCTTACTGCCTCTCACTTCTCCTTCCTCTTGGATTTATTTCTTGGTTCATTCATTCTTTCTCACAAACATGTATCAAATATTTATTGGTTGTCTACTGTTTTGAATGCACTGTGTAAATTTCAATGAAAGTAGATATTATCCTAAGCCCTTTAAACAAAGATAAAGTAAAAGCAATAGCAAAGAATAAGCAAAACAAGTTTCCCCCCACTTCTATTCTTTCTGGTTTCCCCTCTAGGATAATAGTTTTCTCCTATTTCATAAAATGAAATCCTTTTCTGAACCATCAAGTAAAACAAATGCAATTTGTTAATATTAGCATATGTCAACAAGAGCAAACTAGCTTCTAACTGGACACTGATTGGTATCAGTTTGGTCTTTCTTCCATATTTTCAAATAGTTCAAAATCTACTTCTTTAGCGAAGAACCATTACGTGCTGTTTAATGAACAGTATCAGATATGATAACTGACACTTTTTTTTAAAGCAGTATGTGACAGGCTCTAGCATTCAAATGGACTAGAAGCAAGGCCACTGGACTTTATGAGGAGCTCTCTTGTCCATTTGCTACATTTCCATTGACTATTTCAGGCAAAGTTTCAATGTTCTATGGGCACTTGGGAAATCTCGGTAATAGTTTTTTATGCCAGTCTTGCCTGTAGCTGAATTCAATTAGCCCAGCCAAAATTTCAGTGGGCTCTTTTTTTTTTTTTTCAATTACTCCTAGCCAAATCACGAGCACTGCACAGTTCTGCACAGAAGTATTCTGTCTTCTCTACCCTTCATACAAGCTCAAAATTTTACAGTCCCTCTTCCCGACTGCTGCATACACAGTCTTTCTTCAATAACCACTGCCACGAAGCCAAGGGACATTTTGGATTTTTTTTTTTTTTGTAATTTTGTTTTTAATTTTGTGTTCCAGTTTGAATTGCCCTAGGCTACATTTTCATTTGGCCAGTTTGGGTTGGGTCTCACCCAGTTGATAAATTCCAGTTATAGACATGAACACAGTAAAAACTGTTTGCCAAGAACGCTCCCATCACATTTCAGAATATAATGAGTATAATGCTGTAATAAATTTCTCAAGTCCTTCCCTGATAACAAAAGAATGTGGTGAGGCAAATCTTCTTAGGAAATGGTATTTTTATTTTAAATCAGCCGTACATTTAGAAAGCCTCTGTGAATAGATTCTGTGAGTAAAAAATCTACATTTTGGCACAAGGGATGCGAATTTGATTGGCATGGAGCAAATTATGTTATTCATTATGTTTCTGAAAAGGTAAAGGCTGTACAATTGGTAAATTAAAAGTGATTATTTCGGTAATGAGATATTTCAAACAAGCAGGCTTTAATTTGCTCAAGGAAATAGCAGGATGTACCTCAAGGGGCAAGCTTAGGAGAGCTGGCTGTCCCTCAGAGAGGTCTGGAATACCAAGAGCACAAATGTACATCACAGATAAAGTTGGTGGAGTGAAAACTAAAAGGGAACAAAGCAACTGCTCCGCATATACACTGCTCACAAAAATGAGGGATATTTTATCGCATTAACGATGAAAATTTTTGTGAGCAGTATATTTGGAAGATGCATACACACCCAAACACACATGTACAAATATATACATATATACATATACACATAAGTTTCCTGGAAGAATCTAGACTAAGAATAATAAAAGAATACCAAAGAAAATGTTGAAACAACAATCATGTGTATTTTTAGTGCCACAAGTCGGAAAATATGAAAACTGAAGACTAAACTCAATGTAATAAAAAGAAAGAAACAGAAATTTCACTGACTTCATTGACTGAAGAATTTGATTGACTGCTCTGCCAGGTACTGAAAATATGGACAATAATAAGAAAAAGACTGTAAAATTAGAGTTGGATACCCTAGAATATGTTGAACTAATTATTGGCCAATTAAAAATAACAAATGCCAGTGTAAACCTTCACTATGCCAAAAATGTTTGACATCATTGAGCCCAGCCTCAAAAAGTCAGAATTATCCACAAGAAACTCATCACTCAAATCTGATTGTTGGACTTGTTTTGGAGAGAAAGGATTTGAAGTAAGGGATGAAGGTCACATTTGGTGAGCTTCAAGCAAAGGAAAGCTGAGAAGATACACAATTATGTATGTAGAACTCCAGAAAAGAAAGAGCTGAAAACGAGACTATTAAAGCGTTTGTTATTTCATTTTGTTTGGTTTTCATGTAGACGCCAGGAAGATGGGCTAAATATGTTCCTAGTCTAATAACCTATGAAATATCCAAGGCAGAGAAAAAAACACGACTAAAAGGTATACAAATAGAAAAAGGAAAAGAATGGGGAAGAGCTAATGGTGCTGTACTGGCGATGTTGGCCTGAAGACTTGATAGCCTTCAACTCTTCACAAAGTAATGTGGGAAGGATGGTGAACAGATATTCTCCGTTTCAACTTAAGACAGCAAAAGCAGACAGAGCACTGGAAGTGCACAAGAGGGATAAAAGAAAAACTCACTGTAGTTGCAAACATATCTAGAGAAAATGACACACTTTCAGGCCCTCTCACAGGAATGACATGACCGCCAAGGGTTCATCCTATTTAGAAGAATGAGCCTCTACCCCGGGCGCTGGGGATGGCTCCTTGGCCTCTGCCCCAGGCGCTAGAGTGGCTCTGGTCGCAACAGAGCGACCCCCCGGAGGGGCAGAGCATCGCCCCCTGGTAGGCGTGCAGGGTGGATCCCGGTCGGGCGCATGTGGGAGTCTGTCTGACTGTCTCTCCCCGTTTCCAGCTTCAGAAAAATACAAAAAAAAAAAAAAAGAAGAAGAATGAGCCTCTAAATCTCATGCAATTCTGTAGGATTCATATGGGAAGATGTGCAAAATCAGAACAAGTTAGAATTGGATAGGACTTAAGCAATCAAGTAACCTACTTCATTGGTTTTTTTTTGTTTTGTTTTTTTTTTTAGAAAAGGCCAAATAATAAATATTTTAGGCTACATGGCCGTAGGCTTTATACTACAATTCTATCACTGTAGTGTGAAAAAGAGCCATAGAGAATATGTAAACACATGGGCATGACTATGTTCCAATAAAATTTTTATTTACATCCTGACCAGGCGGTGGCGCAGTGGATAGAGCATCAACCTGGGACACAGAGGATCCAGGTTCAAAACTTGAGGTTGCCAGCTTGAGCACAGGCTCACAGCTTGAGCACTGGGTCTCTGCCTTGAGCATGGTCACTGGCTTGAAGTCCAAGGTTGTTGGCTTGGGCAAGGGTTCACTGGCATGGCTGGAGCTCCCCTGGTCAAGGCACATATGAGAAAGGAATCAATGAACAAACTAAGGTGCTACAACAAAGAATTGATGCTTCTTATTTCATCTCCTGTCTCTCTATCCCTCTCTCTCTGTCTCTTTAGCCAACAATAATAAATTTATTTACTAGTCATCACGTGAGATTGGGCTCTCCAGCACCAGCCTTAGTTTGCTAATCCTGGCCTAAAATGTGGGGTCTCAAAACTCTGGTAAGCATCAGAAATACCTGGCAGACTTGTTAAAGCAGCGGGTTTCAAGTTTTTTCTTGTGGCACGCATAAACTAATTACTGCCGAAAAGGAGAGGCCCTGATTTCTTCTCCCTTACTAACTTATTTATTGGTGCCATGAGATGAAGACAGTTGTATTTAGTCAGGGGCCCTGACCTCTTCTCCTTTAGTAATTAGTTTATGTGCGCCATGAGGGAAAAAAAAGGTTGAAAATCACTGTGTTAAAACACAAACCGCTGAGGATTGTTCCTATTTACAGTTTTTTATTGGGTCTTGAGTAAGGTCTGCTAATTTGCACTTCTTGCTAATTGCCAGGTAATGCTGACACCTATTGGTCCAAGAACTGACTATATGTTAAGATCCCTGAGGCTAGAGAATGGAAATGATAAGCCCAAAGTCCAGGTAAGGGTGTGCGCATGCACACATGTGTATGTCTGTGTGTGTTGAGCAGAATTCTAACATGGCCCCTTAGAGTTCCTGCCCCTTGGTGTGCACACTGCATAATCCCCAGGACTGTGCTATCACTTTTATGTTTAGGTTATGCTGACTGACGTGGCTTCGAAATTGAGAGATTATGAGAATAGGCCTGAGTTAATCATATATAACCTTTAAAAGTAAACATTTTTCTGCTGGTCACAGAAGCACTCAAGGATGGATGGATGGATGGATGGATGGATTTATTTATTTATTATTTATTTTTTTTTTTTATTAAGTTAGGCAGGCAGAGAGACCGACTCCCACATGCGCCCCGACTGGGAGGTACCCAGTACCCCTACCAGGTGATGTTCTACCCATCGGG
Organism: Saccopteryx leptura; assembly: GCF_036850995.1. NCBI lineage: Eukaryota > Metazoa > Chordata > Mammalia > Chiroptera > Emballonuridae > Saccopteryx > Saccopteryx leptura. Next base: position 28,429,020 of record NC_089512.1, on the reverse strand, counting down.
GGCCATTGCTCCATTGCTCGCCAACTGAGCTATTTTAGCACCTGAGGCAAGGCCATGGTGCCATCCTCACAGCCAAGGATCAACTTGCTCAAATGAGCCATGGCTGCAGGAGGGGAGGAGGAGAAAGGGGGAGAGGGGAGGAGAAGTAGATGGTTGCTTCTCCTGTGTGCCCTGACCAGGAATCAAACCTGGGACTTCCACACACCAGGCTGACACTCTTCCACTAAGCCAACCAGCCAGGACTGCACCCATGGATTTAATGTACTGGTGCTGGCTTGAAAATGGAGGTCATGTGTTTAGGAGCTAAGAGTAACCCCTGGGCTGACAGTACCAATGAAACAGACCTCAGTCCCACACCCACAGGATCGACGGAATTCTGCCAACAAGAATTAGCTGGAAAACAGATTTCCCCCCCGGGGTCTCCAGATCAGTACTCAGTCCAAACACTATCTTGATTTCAGCCTTACGATGCCCTGAGCAGAAAACACAACCACACCCCTGCTGGACTTTAGAACAACCAAATTCTGAACTAATAAATGAGTGCTGTTTGAAGCCACCAAGTTTCTGATAAACATAATCCACAGGAATAGAAGCCTAATTCTGTGTGTGGTATGTGTCCCACCTTAGACCTAAGCCTCTCCAGGGGAAGTGTTATATATCCCCGACCAAATGTCATTATTAACTCCAACAACTTCCAGGCGTGCTCTGCTCTACCCACTGCCCTCTTTACACGCAGAGTCCCCAAAGCACTGTGCTCAGGAAACATCTCTCTTTGAATGAAAACATCCTCCAACTGCTCTTCTGGTCAGGGGCTCAAAGAAATCAAGGCAAAAAACAGCTTATATGTTTGGCAAACTTAATAATACTAAACCTAAAAACACTTGCCTGTTCTTTCTTTCTTTCTTGAGTATTTTTTTTTGTATTTTTCCAAAGCCAGAAACGGGGAGGCAGACAGACTCGCGCATACGCCCGACCGGGATCCACCCGGCATGCCCACCAGGGGGCGATGCTCTGCCCATCCGGGGCATCGCTCTGTTGCGACCAGAGCCATCCTAGCACCTGAGGCAGAGGCCACAGAGCCATCCTCAGCGCCCAGGGCCAACTTTGCTCCAATGGAGCCTCGGCTGTGGGAGGGGAAGAGAGAGACAGAGAGGAAGGAGAGGGGGAGGGGTGGAGAAGCAGATGGGCGCTTCTCCTGTGTGCCCTGGCCGGGAATCAAACCCAGGACTCCCGCACGCCAGGCCGACGCTCTACCACTGAGCAAACCGGCCAGGGCCTCTTTCTTTCTTTCTAAGTAGCTTTACATTCTCTAGCATCTCATTTCAAGCCAACTCTATTTCAGCAACAGACCCCTTTAAGAATCTTCAATAAGCCCCCAAATTCATAAAAAGTTCAGAAATACCCTCAGCAGTTAAGTATTACAAAATTACATTAATTTAAAAGCATTATATTTTCTGACATTTAAAAAGTCTCTGACATGGCGTATCCATAGTTTGATTTTTCTAATGTTTTTATAAAGGTCATGTTTATGGTATAATAAGCACACATTTGCAAGGGTTATTAATCAGAGCAATGCTAGGTTGCAAACAGATTTCCAACAAATATCCCATTTTTATTCTGAACATATTAGCTACTTAAGAATGTCACATTTTTCAAGAGCCTACTTGGAAAAAAAATTAGTGATTAATTTTGTTCAAAGGGATATCTTCATTTTAAATGAAGTGGAAGTGCCGCTTAAGAAAATGAATGATACAGGTGTATTTTGCTAGTTCAGCAAACTTCCTTGGCAATTTGGAAAATTCTGATTTTTAAGCTAATGCTTTAGAACAGGTATATTGCCAGTTAGTGAGAAACTGATGGAGTCTGTAAGCTTCATAAGGAATCCGCTGGGCATCTGTCAACAATACACTACTAATTTCTATGCTGCAAGAAATGCTAAGAAATGCAGCAAAGTCTTGTTCCATACAGGTGTTAAACTTTATTTTTCAAACAATTACCTTCCCATTTTGTATTTTTTTTTTAGGTGAGAGAAGAGGAGATAGTGAATCAAACTCTCACATGCACCCTGACCAGTATCCATTTGGAAACAACATTTTGGGCTGATGCTTGAGTACAGAGCTATTTTTAATGCCTGAGGCTGATGCAGTCCAACACAACCATCCTCAGTGCTTGGGGCCATGCTCAAACCAATGAAGCCACTACCGTCAGGAGCAAAAGAGGGAAAGAAGGGGGGAGCAGAAGGGGTAGAGAAGCAGATGGTCACTTCTCCTCTGTGCCCTGACCAAGAATCGAACCTGAGACATCTATAGCCAGGCCAATGCTCTATCCACTGAGCCACTAGCCAGGGCCCCTGTTTTGTCTTAGCAAGAGAGGTATTAAATAGATTCCTTCTTGATGAATCTAAAAAAAATACTTTTTATAATATTCATGAAATGCCCAGAAGAGGAGCGTCCCTATACATTTTTGGCTGCTATCTATTTGGAAACATTATTTGTCTTGGTGATAAGAATTCAACCTACCCTTAAAATATAAACACACTGTCAACATACTTAAGCTTGGCAGAAAAAAAACAACAAAAAAAACCAACTATATGGCATAGCCTCACAGTTCATGAAAGAGAGCACAAGTAGAAGTCTTTTAAGCATCTGATATTTAAATTTCCGTATTTCTCTTCAGTTTTTCCATATGAATGTCTCTAACCTTGTGTGTGATGAACTTTACAAACCAAACAGATGAACTGGCACATGCGATTTTGCTCCAACAAGAGGAAGTATCAGCTTCAAAGAGCTGTTTCCCTGGAGGGGTGTTTAAACCAAAGGCTACAGCCAGATTTCAAGGGCTCCAAATAGCACGGCACATAAGAAGACAAAGTACAAACCCAGTAGAAAATGATAAAATTTGTCATTGGCATCACCAAATTACCAACGACACGGGATTTCTGGAAAACGCTTCTCCTATGGAACAACACCTCTTCCTCTCCTACTTTAGAAAATGAAGTGTTAGAGATATTGTACAAAGAGTGAGCCACCCGGAGGTTTTGGCCAACGGACCAGTAAAGCAATAAGCCAAGAGTGACACCAAGACAGGTGACTTCCCCAGGCATTAATTCCTCAACTGAGACAATCAGAGCAGGGACAATGGGTCAACCAATAAAGCAGAAAGAGAACAACAGGGAAAATTGGCAGGCAGGCCTCGTGGGTGTCACGGATTTCCATCTTGAGTTTCCATGTGGACAAGGGACAAAGGCAAATTGAAACATTCTAGCCTTTCATGTGACCCACATAAAAGTAGTTCAAGATAAGTAATACAGAAAAAATGATAAAGAAACAATAAAAACGAAGAAATTCTCTTCAGTGTCTAGCCATTTGGTAGTTGTAAATATTGTAACAGTGAGCAAAAATGTGTATCGATTCGCCATAGTTTATTTCTAGTTCTCTTCACCAATATACCACGAAATAATTATTGTGTTTGGATTATAGGGTTGCTATAATTAGTTCTGGCAAAGAAACAGGTGAAATTAGTTTAATAATATCTTATATTTAATTCGATATACAGCAAAGAGCATTTCTACATATAAGCAATCTAAAAAAAACAACCCATTTTACATCCCTTTTTTCTCTGTTAAGTTTTCATAAACCAGTGGGGACTTCACCCCTACAGCGCACTTCACCTGACACTAGCCAGTTCTAAGTCTGCAATAGCCACATGTGGCCAGTGGCTACTGTACCTGACAGTGCAGACAAGAAGAAATACATCGGGCTTCGGAGTCAGACTTTGAATTTAAATCCTATTTCCACCATTAACTAGCGGGGCCCTGGGCAGCATGGTTAGTATCTCTCAACCTAATCTCTCTTATCAGTAAAATGAAAAAAAAAATAGTATTGACCTTTAGTGTTATTCTGTTGATTAAATGAGATAATTCCCACAAAATAACAGAAATACTGACTTCATAATTACTAAACATTTGATTCTTTTGAATTCTAATAATATTTTAACAGGACACTGAAAACACTTAAGAGTTTCAAGATGTGAGAGCTACAAACACCTTTTATGAATAACTATGGGATTCTGCCTTTAACAGTTTGATCATCCCTCATGACAAATTAGATATGGCCACTAATATTTTGCTTATCCTCTTATCATAAAGAGACGCCTATTTTATCATCCCACAAGTCATCACTGGACTCGTGACCTGCTTTCCCAATAGACTATGGCAGAAGGGATGCCGTGGGCAGTCCACAGCCTGGACCTCAAGAGGCCTTGCACACCTGCCCTTGTTCTCTGGTAACGGTGTCTGGAGAGCATCAGGTAAGGAAGCAAGTCTAGCTTCGTGCTGGAGGACGAGAGACCTGAACAAGCAGAACCAGGGTCCGCAGTCAACAACTAGTACCAGACTCCTGAAAGGCGAGTATAGTCACCTTGGACCTTACAGCCAAGAGGACCCTCCAAATAAATGATGCTAAATGAATAAGCCAGGCAAAAGAGAGGAAGTGCCCAAACGCAAAATACTGTGAGAAATAAAATAATACATTGTAAATAGCATAAGCCAGTTAGTTTTGGAGTTGGTGTATTATGCAGCAATAGCTAACAAAACTATTACCCATAATCCATGAATTGTGTGTGTGTGTGTGTGTGTGTGTGTGTGAATAAACAAAAGGCACTTCTAAATTCAGAGGGGATAAACACAAAGAAGAAAATGATGATCCTGTATGTACTGTTTTGATTTGTTCCATTTGAGAAATATATGATAGCTAAATGGATTAATGAAGCTTTATGGTTATTGTAGAAAAGTTAGAAAATATAAATCATCAAAGAATAGAAAAAAAATGAAATTACTATAATCTCACTAGCAGAAATCACCTCTGTTATTTTTGGTATTTCTATGGCTTTTCTCCTTTAAAAAATATATATATTTGAGGGAAGCAAACACATTAGTTTACAGTAACAGAATCATTTGATGCTACCTTTGTCCTATTGAACATAAGTGCACATCTTACTAAATATCCTTCTAAAACATCATTTTATTATCTTTCATTTTTTCTTTTATTTCTTTTTTAAGTGAGAGAAGGGGAGAAAATGCGACAGACTCCGTCATGTACCCTGTCTGGGATCTACCCAGAGACCCCTGTCTGGGGCCGATGCTCAATCAACTGAGTTATTTTTAGCACCAAGGCTGTTGTGCTTGGACCAACCCAGCGTTCCTTAGTGCCTAGGGCCAACGTTTGAACCAATTTAGCCAGTGGCTGCAGGAGAGGAAAAGAGAGTGATGGGGGAGAGTAGTAGGGAGAGAAGCAGATGGTCACTTTTCTTGTGTGGCCTGATCAGGAATTTAACCTGGGATGTCCATATACCAAGCTGGCACTCTATCCACTGAGCCACAGGCCAGCGCCTAAAATATCATTTTAAATTATGAAAAGTACTATACAATATATTTTAGAGATATAACATAACTGATTTAACCAAGGCCCATCATTGGCAATTTTTTTTTTGCCATTTTAAGTAAAACATATATAATACTTTTACATCATAAATAAGTTATTTCAAATAAAACAAAATAAGGCGATCAATAAACTGAAGGGAGATGATATGGCATACCATGAAACATATAATGACATTATTTGTTAATTATCTTTTTATAATAAACGTTGGAAAACAAGTCTTTATCACAGCTAGACATTAACTGCATTTTTTTCTAAGTCTCAGCTACTTTAAGTGTTTTTACTAATGTCTCTACTCCCATAGGGTGTGCATACTGATAAACTGTTTTTAAAATTCATGAATTATATCAAAACTATTATAATCTCATGAAATTCTAGTATTCAAGTAATAATCTAATGTTCAATTAACAACTCCAGAAATACAACATAAAAACTAAATACCAAGCCAAATAATTATCAAAATGACAAAGAAAAATTTCTCAGTTCCCACACAACAGCTTTTACTATACCATATGTTTAGAAAATCATTAAGAGCACACCAGGGTTTCTGAAAACAGTATTTGAATACCATGACATTGTTATAAGTGCTTGTGTTCCCAACAACATACTTTGATAATGTATAGAGAGATAGTTCTTTGCCAAGAAGTTCAAGTCTAGTTAAATAAATAAGCTTAAAAAAATGAAAGGATACTTACTTGCACGTACAAATTTTATATACTCTATACTCCCCTGGCTGAGACTGTGTAATCTCCAACATCCAGAGAATTTTCTAATATCCAAATATTTAGAACCATCTGGCCTGCACTACCTTCTTAAAGTACAAAGTTACTATCACATTTAAAGATTGAACAGTGAAATCTCAGAGCGGTTAAGACAAGTTGTGTTCTAATACAATACTATAAAAGTAGAGGTTAGAAAGAGAATGTTGTCATGTTTATCTATTACTATCCAGAGGAGAACACCACCAAATTTATGAACCACTGGAATTCAGTCACTGGGGAGGTGTGTTCTGTTGTGGGGTAACATAAGCCCCTATTAAAATTATAATACCTACATGAACTATCACTCAAAGTGATCAACCGCCCATTATCTCCAATACTCACCAAGCAACCTGCATATTGATAATGTTTTTTTTAACAACCTGGAGAGTAGACTAGAAAAGCAGTTATAAATATAATTCTTACAGGAAATTCAGTGTGGACTCAGTTACGTATTAATAGTTAGATACACTTAGGTTGAGATTTCATGTGGATTTAGTTCGTAGGTATCAATCTTTGAGACCTGGCTAGCTTTTTGTTGTAGTAATAACATTAGAGGGAGATCAGTCAAGGAGCTGTCAGAGGCTTCGATCTATAAGGAGCTCTGAAGCAGTGATTCTCAAACTTTTTCAGAATCATCTGGAGGGTTAAAAAAAACCCCACAGATTTCTGGCCACCCCCACCTGATAATTTGCATTTCTAAGACCTCCCCAGGTGATGCTGCTGATGTTACTAGTTTGATGGCCTTGAAAGTCACTGCCCTAAAATATCCCTGGATTACCTTGGGAATGTTACAGCAGTTTGCATTGGTTTCTAAATATGACTCTTCACAGATCCAGTGAAATATAAGTGCTTCTGCTCTTGCCAAAGTAGGTAGTGACCTTGAGTGATGTCTCAGACCTGGTTCCTTAGGTAGCAGACCTAAGCTGAGACTTAAGTGTTCAGGCTTTATTTGGGAAGGGCAGGGCCAGGGCAGTAAGAGCGAAGAAAAGGAATGCGAGGCAGGGAAGAAGAGCAAACAATGCGAGGTAATGCGCTGACACACTGACCGCTGCTTCTGGACAGTCTGTGAGGAGACACAGCCAATTCCGCTGCGACCCACACGTGACATCTCTGGACAAGTCTATTCAGAGAAGCTGTACCTTGCAGGCGTGTGGCAGAGAGGGAAGGGCGAGGGAATTTAGCTGCCTTCCTTCTCTGCGTACAGTGAGCTCCACAGGAAGTTATCACCCTGCCCTTCCAAGTGGCACCATCTGACCTCCTTGGGGGAAAACCACACTCCAGTTTTCAAAAGGTGTGGCATCTCATCCCAGTCTGGAAGCTTGAGGAGAAAGTAGAAACCCTGGACTTAGCGCTGACTGTACTAGTCTTTTAGCAGAAGCCTAGAAGGGTTGGGCCCTCCCAGCTAGCTGCTAGACTGCACCAGCTGACGGAATGGATGAGAGCCCAGGCAAGTTGAACTGTGTTGGTGGGTAACGGAGAGCAAGAAGTAGAGGGTACTTCTACTTCTTGTACTGAAGTATAAATGGGGGTACTGAGTATTTCCAAGGAAGGCCATAAAAATCTGTCTAATGCCAGTGAACACTGAAAACAGTACCTCATTTCACCTACTTACCTCGAATGAATGGGGCAGCATAAGCCCCACCCAACTCTGAAATGACAGATGCTGCTACCCAGTCTGTGATCAATGATCTCACAGTTGCCTGAAAATGCTAGACACCAGCTGCAATTCTGAGGCTGAACAATGCTGCTGGCTGGGGATGAGGAGATTATTCTCGTTATTGTTGGAGATCTACATGTAAAACTCTTTCACGCATCTTCTAAAATGTTGGCTGGGTCAAAAAAATTTTTTTTAATTAATAAAGAAAAAAAAGAGGAAGTGCTATTTGTATTTTTAAGTGAAAAACATTTGCCGGTAAGAAAGAATGAGGGCATTTAAACATGTCTGAATGAGACTCGACAACTAACTGTCTTAAGAAGTGTGATCCAATAAACATTTGTGAGTGACAGAAAATTAAATGGAAAGTCTGAAAATTAAATATATCAAATATATGAAGTACGTGTTTAAAAAATCCTTCACTCGGCCCTGGCCGGTTGGCTCAGCGGTAGAGCGTCGGCCTAGCGTGCGGAGGACCCGGGTTCGATTCCCGGCCAGGGCACACAGGAGAAGCGTCCATTTGCTTCTCCACCCCTCCGCTGCGCCTTCCTCTCTGTCTCTCTCTTCCCCTCCCGCAGCCAAGGCTCCATTGGAGCAAAAGATGGCCCGGGCGCTGGGGATGGCTCTGTGGCCTCTGCCTCAGGCGCTAGAGTGGCTCTGGTCGCAACATGGCGACGCCCAGGATGGGCAGAGCATCGCCCCCTGGTGGGCAGAGCTTCGCCCCTGGTGGGCGTGCCGGGTGGATCCCAGTCGGGCGCATGCGGGAGTCTGTCTGACTGTCTCTCCCTGTTTCCAGCTTCAGAAAAATGCAAAAAAAAAAAAAAAAAAAAAGAAAAAAAATCCTTCACTCTAGACATAAAATTTATATCCAGTTTTTTATTCATATGAAATATTTATTTTATCAGAAAGATCTATTCTTTATTCTCTTCACTAAACATGGTTTTCATGTAGAATAAAAATATACATGGATAAACATACACGTTCACTAATAAAAAGGATTTGAAGGGGCACTAAATCATTGAACCATCTGGGATGCATATATAACTCAACCCAGCCTGTCTAGGGGTCCTTAGGGACGCTGAGTCTGCACACTCAGTGCCTGCCACACCGAAGTCTGAACACTACGAAAGCCTTGATTGCAGGGTAAAACAGTCAACCTAGCAGAAATAGCATGTGTCCGTCACACTCTCCTCATCGTCCTCTTCAGACCCCTAGGTCATCTCCTCATGATCTTTGAAAACTTTAGCACCTGGAATAGATCCCTCCTTCTCCACCTTCTGCCATGTGGAACATCTATAATGAAAATCCACCCTACCTTCTACACCACGGGTCCCCAAATTACGGCCCACAGGCTGCATGCGGCCCCCTGAGGCCATTTATCCGGCCCCCGGCCGCACTTCCAGAAGGGGCACCTCTTTCATTGGTGGTCAGTGAGAGCATCTGCATCCTGTGCTCCTGGAGTGCTATATGTGGTGGTGTGGCAAAGTGCGGTGTCGCTCACGTACAGTACTACTTCTGGTAACACGGGACGCATGCAGAAGCTCCGGAAGCATGTCATATCACTTGTTACAGTTAGCAGTGAATATGGAACCGGACATTGACTATCTCATTAGCCAAAAGCAGGCCCATAGTTCCTATTGAAATACTGGTCAATTTGTTGATTTAAATTTACTTGTTCTTTATTTTAAATATTGTATTTTTTCCCGTTTTGTTTTTTTACTTTAAAATAAGATATGTGCAGTATGCATAGGGATTTGTTCATAGTTTTTTTTATAGTCCGGCCCTCCAATGGTCTGAGGGACAGTGAACTGGCCCCCTGTGTAAAAAGTTTGGGGACCCCTGTTCTACACTCTACTCCAGTGGTTCTCAAAGTACGATTCCCAGGCCAGTAGCATCAGCATCAACTGAAAACCTTTTAGGAATGTGAAGTCACTGGCCCCACTCCTGTCCTATGGATCAGAAACGCTGGGTGCCCAGCAAAGCATGTGTTCAAGGATCTCAGGTCATTCTGATGGGCCTAAGGTTTAAGAACCACCACGTTGCATCATTCACCAGCCACGTGCCTTCGTCCTGAGCACTTAGCCGATCAATATCTGGAACCACTCTGGCATTCTAATCCTTGGTCACAATCCATGTTTACTTCAGTTTCCCTTCATTAAAATCTCTGATCACTTGAAAGCCATCCAGGTTTCCTCTCAGTCCCTCAACCCCTCCCTCCTTCTTTGCTTTCTTTCCTCTCCAGCCTGGACCACACGGTCAGTCAATTACATTGTATTCTCAGGAGTACCCTCAATTCCCTCGACTCTTTAACTTTCAACCATAACTGTCCTGCCAATGCCATCCCCTAAATCAATCCCACTGCCTGCTTCTCCAGGGGGTTGTTGTGTGGCGGCCAAGTTCTACTACAGAAAATGACCTACCCATGCTCACTGGCCCCATTACAAATGTCTCACAGCCAACTTCAGCTGGTTCCTCTCTGCTACTTAGCAATGGTTTGATTCTTCCCGTTTCCTTTCCTTTCTACAGCTTTGTGACGTTCCCCGTGCCTCCAACCTTACCTTCAACTTTCACATTCCTTCACCAAGAAAAGAAAGTCACCATGCAGGAGTTCCTTACACCACCTTCCCCTCTGTATCAAAAAGGATTCCAATATCTGTGTCCATCCTTTCCCCCATTCCTTCCTCTAAGAAGAGGTGTCTTGACCTTCCTTCCTAAGCCTTCCCACCCATCTCTCCCTTTGCTCTGAGTCCACATTTGCCAAGATCCAATGCCTAGCTATTGATAATTCTGATCATCATTGCCATGAAACTATGTTATGTATAGGCACTACCCACCTCAATGCTCACAACACTTTCTTCTTTATGGTGGTAAAATCGATAAAACAAAACTTACAATTTTAAGCACCTTTAAGGGTTAGTTTAGTGGCATTTAGTACATTTGCACTATTGCTTTATTGGGGGATGCTTTTTATTTATTTATTTTTTAATTTTATTTATTTTTTACAGAGACAGAGAGTGAGTGAGAGAGAGAGATAGACAGGGACAGATCGACAGGAACAGAGAGATGAGAAGCATCCATCATTAGTTTTTCATTGCGCGTTGCAACACCTTAGTTGTTCATTGATTGCTTTCTCATATGTGCCTTGACCGCGGGCCTTCAGCAGACTGAGTAACCCCTTGCTGGAGCCAGCGACCTTGGGTTCAAGCTGTTGGGCTTTTGCTCAAACCAGATGAGCCCACGCTCAAGCTGGCGACCTCGGGGTCTCGAACCTGGGTCCTCTGCATCCCAGTCCAACGCTCTATCCACTGCGCCACCGCCTGGTCAGGCTATTTATTTTCTTTTAATTTTTATGAATTTACTGGAGTGACATTGGTTAATAAAATTAGACAGGTTTCAGGTGCACAATTCTACAAAACATCATCTGCATAGTGCATTGTTTGTTCACTACACCAAGTCTATCCCCCCTCTACCCGCTCTACCTCTCCCCAACTCCTTTTTCTTCTGAAATCCCCACATTGTTAACCATCACTGCTACCCACCTTCAAAACGTCACCATCTCAAACTAAAACTCTATTTCCCTACCCTAGCTAACTGATATGAATGCAATCATGCAACATTTGTACTTTTGTGTCCAGCTTCATATTCCGTTTAGCATAACGCTTTCAAAGTTTAACCATGTTGTAGCATGTATCAAAATTTCATTCCTTCTTAAGGCTGAATAATATTGTATTGTGTGTATTTAGGCTGTTCCAAGATTATGAACAAGACAGGGTCTGTAGGTTTGTTCTTAAGTTGAATTTGTGTGTAGTTGAAACAGACACATTTACCTATTAAATAAAAGCAGTTTAGATGTTTGTCTTACAATAGCATTTTTACCTTTCTGTGCATATAAATACTTAAATATTTTCAAACCTACAAAACCTATCTCGTTCATAACTCCAGGACTGAGTGTATACCACATTTTGCTTATCCATTCATTCATCAGTGGACGTGTGATTTGTTTCCACTTGCAAAACTTTTGTGTGATGTCTCTTTTTTATCTCGTATTTAGATGAATATCATGAGGTTTAGAGAGGTTAACTAAATTGTTCACATCCACACAACTGTTAATCAAGTGAAATAATCACATCTAAAAACGTCTAACTTTGTATCTCTGGCTTTTTTGCACTATCTCCCAGAGACTTGATCACAAACACTTTCCCATCTCCGGTGACTGTACTGCATCAGTTTTCACCCTCAGTCAAGCTGACTCTCCCTCACTACCCACTCCTTTCTAAAATCATCCTCAATTCTGTTCAATCCTTTAAATCATTGACTCCTCACATCCAATTTACTGCCCAAACTCTCCCAAATTTGGCCATCAACAGTCACTAATGATATCCTAAGGGTCTCTTCTCTCTCCTCTTCCTACTCAACGTTGTTCATTCTGTGCCTTTACAACCTACCAACAATGTCCTTTTCAAGCCTCATCTGCCAATAACACTCTCACTGCATACTCTACGCCACAGGCATGCTGAATGCTCATCCCTCCCAAGCAGTGCACGCCTCCATTCTCCTCCCTACACTCCCCTTAGAATGTCCTCTTTGGCTATTGCCCCTTCTGACAATCTCCTGTTCATGCCCAGGACAAAAGTCACCTTTGTGGAGACTCCCAGGTCAGCCCAACTCGCACCTGTCTCAGGCACATAACCACACCTTTTTTTTTTTTTTTTTTTTTTTTTTTTGCATTTTTTCTGAAGCTGGAAACAGGGAGAGACAGTCAGACAGACTCTCGCATGCGCCCGACCGGGATCCACCCGGCACGCCCACCATGGGGCGACGCTCTGCCCACCAGGGGGCGATGCTCTGCTCATCCTGGGTGTCGCCATGTTGCGACCAGAGCCACTCTAGTGCCTGAGGCAGAGGCCACAGAGCCATCCCCAGCGCCCGGGCCATCTTTGCTCCAATGGAGCCTTGGCTGCGGGAGGGGAAGAGAGAGACAGAGAGGAAGGCGCGGCGGAGGGGTGGAGAAGCAAATGGGCGCTTCTCCTGTGTGCCCTGGCCAGGAATCGAACCCGGGTCCTCCGCACGCTAGGCCGACGCTCTACCGCTGAGCCAACCGGCCAGGGCAACCACACCTTTCTTTGAGCTACCATTATTTACCCTACTGCCCAGCATTTTCTTACCATTATCTGAACATCTGTCAGCCTCCTCCGGTACACTGTGACTTCCTTGAAAGCAATCACTATTTTTAAATAGAGCAGAAAAGTTATATATTAGATATTTCTGGTGACCTCCTCAAAACCTCTTAGCCGTTTATTTGTCCAGATACAGTTGTGGCAGCTAGCTTCACGCTGCTATAACCAACCAACTCCTTGCCTCAATAACAATGGTTATATCCCAGGGCTTTTCTCGTACCTCAATGAGACATGCCAAGGGAAGGCTGAATTTGCACACATATTCAGAACTGAATGCAGGCAGGAGTTATCCCATGTTGCCACCTATACCCAAAGGGAAACGGGGAGCTGGTAGACTGCCTCCGTCTTCAGTTGCTTGAGTGGAAATTTCTAAGGCTACTGAACACAGAGACGAGGGGTCCCTGTCAGACTGAGCCTTGTTGCCCATATCAGTGATCAGCTTGGTAATATACCTTTCTTTTGCTCTTTCCAGTTCTCCGTTCCTGATCCTTGTGATGCTTTCTAAAAATAAAACTACAGTTCGCCTTTGAACAACAGGTATTTGAACCGCACAGGTCTATGTATACAGAATTTTTTTTTTCAATAAATACAACATTGGCAAGTTTTTTTGTTTGTTTGTTTTTTTGATTTTTTTTTTTTTGTATTTTTCTGAAGCTGGAAACGAGGAGAGACAGTCAGACTAACTCCCGCATGCGCCTGACCAGGATCCACCCAGCACGCCCACCAGGGGCGATGCTCTGCCCACCAGGGGGCGATGCTCTGCCCCTCCCGGGTGTCGCTCTGCCGTGACCAGAGCCACTCTAGCGCCTGGGGCAGAGGCCAAGGAGCCATCCCCAGCGTCCGGGCCATCTATGCTCCAATGGAGCCTCGCTGCGGGAGGGGAAGAGAGAGACAGAGAGGAAGGGGGGGGTGGAGAAGCAAATGGGCGCCTCTCCTATGTGCCCTGGCCGGGAATCGAACCCGGGTCCCCCCGCACGCCAGGCCGACGCTCTACCGCTGAGCCAACCGGCCAGGGCCAACATTGGCAAGTTTTGCATCTGCTGGAAAACTATTTTTGCATTCCCAACTAAGTACTCCCAACCCAGTTTGAAAATAATATTTTCAATCCACACTTGTTTGAATCTGCAGAGATGCAAGACCCACTATAGAATCAGAAGCTATGACAGGATTTTCAACTGCCCCACCCTTTTCTTCCACCACCATCATTCAAGGGTCAAGTGTACTTGCATTGCAGACCCTTCTCTCAAGCTCTTTCTGGAAGTGGGGGGATCTCTGATTTATAATCAGAATGCTAATCTTGAGCCCAGCTTTGCCAATTATAGCTATGTATCCTTGGACAGGTTACCTGAGCTCCCTGTGATTCATATGGAAGAGATGCTAAGAGGAATTACACTATAAAGCTCATAAGCTGAAGAAGTCTATGGCATTTTGTAAATTATAACTGGTTTTAGAAATAGGAGAATTATCTCCATATTGTTATGTTTCAAATTTAAAAATAAATTCCCAAAGATTTATGCAAATTAAAAAAAGCCAATAAACGGCTGATAAATTTTCAAAAATAAGAAAATAATGGTGTATCACCTAGCTAGAGAGAAGTAGAAATTACAGTCAAAATGATTGACACTGTAAAATTGTAGGAAATGTTTCAGTGGGCTCTTTAAAGTTATGCCCTCTAATATAATAAAGGCTCATGGGGAACACCCTGCACCTTGGAAACAAATTCGAGAGCATCCCAACAAAGTGGAAGGAGCTCAGGTTAGGAGGTTATCACTTGTCCAAGTGGCCTGAATCTGCTTTCTCTCAGCCTTTCCAAAATACTACCTGGCCCTACAGCCAGATCTAGGCACTCTGGGAAAGATTCTTGTGTCTTGGACTATCCTACACTGGGTAGAGGATGACACTCTTGGGGCAAAAAGAGAAATCTGAACGATGGTGAACTAATTCTCTAGATCAGGGGTTCCCAAACTTTTTACACAGGGGGCCAGTTCACTGTCCCTCAGACCGTTGGAGGACTGCCACATACAGTGCTCCTCTCACTGACCACCAATGAAGGACGTGCCCTTTACGGAAGTGTGGCGGGGGGCCGGATAAATGGCCTCAGGGGGCCGCATGCGGCCCCGTGGGCAGTAGTTTGGGGACGCCTGCTCTAGATGATAACTTGAATACTCATTTGTGTACAATATTCCATCTAGATAAAAGACAGAATATCCAGTGTTTGAACATATGACAATGAATGGGATAACTTAGAAAGTTTTTTGTGATGAATTTCAATTATTCAGTCTTGTAATTACAACTAAGATCCACCTCTTATTAGAATATATAGTTTTTTAGATTTTATTTATTCATTTTGGAGAGAGAAGAGAAAGAGACAGAGAGAGAGAGAAAGGGGGAGGAGCAGGAAGCATCAACTCCCATATGTGCCTTGACCAGGCAAGCCCAGGGTTTCGAACCGGCGACGTCAGCATTTCCAGGTTGATGCTTTATCCACTGCGCCACCACAGGTCAGGGCAGATCCACCCCTTATTAGCTATTCAGGGTCAAACCAGTTATTTAAGTTCACTGAGCCTAATTCAAAAAAACCAAAAAATGAAACAGAGAATTTTTCAAAGAAAAAGAAAGGGGAGAAAAGGAAGGGGAAGGAAAACAGGGAGAAAGAAAAGAAGAGAAAAAAAGGAGGAAGGGGAAAGAAAGAATTAGCTTAGCTTTAGAAGTGAGGCCAACCTGGGCTTAGATGTTAGTTCCACCACAGAATTGCTTTTGTGATTTAACACATCATTTAACTTTTCTGTAAAAGGAGAGTATTATCTCGGAGATACAGGGTGTATAAATCTCCTGAAACACAGGAGTTGTGCAAAAAAGGATGTCATCTTCGCCTTCGTCATCATCGTCATCATCATCATCATCATCATCATCATCATCATCACAATTAGCATCATACGACTTCCCAGAATGCAAAAGTGCAACGCAAAAAGCCAAGGGTCAGGCAGCCGAAAGCACATCAAAAGAAGAGCAGTGTAATGGAGTTATTTTTCTCTTCCAAAGTAGCTTTCAGAAATTACCTCTCTTTTCTCTTTTAAATTAATCTTGGAATGCCTCTGGAGACAGGTAATTTTCAAGAGCTGAGCATAAGTGAAGCTGATCCGTAGTGGATGGCAATACCCAGGGGATATGGTCTGGTTTGCAGAATGTAGATCATCAGCAAGATGCACCCTATGAAGCTCTTTTAGTTCAAAGGTTGCAGCGCCAGATGATTTTAAGATCCCTGCAGGACACAGGATGTATTATATCTTAAATACAACTGACCAATAGACCATCTAGCTAACACCAGGCTGCTTCTTCAAATGATACCAGATGCTTCAATAAAAACTACAAAATGCATCAATATTCCTCAGCATGCTCTACAACACCATCAGAGAACATAGTCTTGACCTCAGCAAGTCACAGAGCCATGCCTAGGAGCGTGAGATGAGATCTTACCGCCCTCCTAATAATTCTACCCTTGTAGTGAAACTGCACGCTATTAAGAATATTTATATACATATAGAGTCCATGTAGGTATTTCATTTCATTCCTTTGAAATGCTCTCCCTTTTAATTCTAATTGCTGCTACCTCCTGTTAGGGTAAAAAGTTGTAGTTTAAATAAGAACAGCCTTTTATTCTCCTGAAGTATAATTATAGATCATTTCCGTTACCGTGGTTCCTCAACACCAGTCCTTGTGCTATGCAACTTTCATATAGGACTTTTCATCATATTTGTTCTAGTGGCATCATGGCCCCATTCTCCAAATTAGAAGAGTGAGGCTCTCAGTGGGTAAATCACTTCCCTCTGTTTCCTAGAGTTCCTAAGTGTCAGAGCTGGATGGGAATCCATTTTTGTCATCTCCAAGGCCATCATAGTGTATTTTTAAAGTGACTTCAGAGAGTAGAGAGAGGCAGAGGCCTGGTGAGTTCGGGTACTTAAACTGTCAGGGTGGGGGTGGGAAAGTTGAACATGGACTTCAGAATCAGGTCAGAGCTCCGACACTTAGCAGGTGTGTGACCATGGGGAATTTGCTTAATGTTTTCATGCTCAGTTACTCTCTCTGGAATGGAGAGAGTACTGCCTAAACCTGCTTGAGATATCCACTCGCCCCTTATATTAATATATGTGGCTTAAAGAATACACACAACAAATATTAGTTGTTATTTTGATGGTCATTGTGTTATGACAGCATATCACCATTACGTGCAGTCAAGTAGAAGCTGGCCCACATGAGTGAAACCAAGATCGTAAATTCAGCCATCGTTCAGAGCATTTAAACATTTTTCTCTTAAACCACTTGATCAATGAGTAAGAGGCTTTCTGATCTAATCAGCAGAGCTGTGTGTCCACATAGCCTACCACATCCATCAAATCGCAGCCCTTTAAACAACTGATCATTGTCTATCAAGCCCATATAATGCATTTCCAGTGAATTATCCAACGAAATAATGAGAACTTAGCTTCTACAGAACAATGCTTTATTATGAGGGAAAAATCTGCTCCTGAGCCAACCTCCCCACAAATCAGTAAAGCCTGCAATTACTGGGATCAGAAGGAAGCGAGGGCATTACCACTGAACCAGTCCTCTCTGGCGAGCTATAAAAGACCTGATGTTATTTTATTGATCAGTTTGTGTCTTGTTAATATTCCTTTGTTTGAATATTACTTAATACAGAAAACTTATGAGTTTATCATTTTCATCAATGTGTCTGTATAATTTTGTTAGTTCAGCAGAACAGCTTAGAGTAAGCTTGTGCTTCCGAAGAGCACGTGGCCTGGGTAGAAAGCCATTAACTAGTCGTGCAACCTAAAGACAGGTTCTTGTCTTCCTATGTTACTGTCTCCTCATCTTACATTGGTGGGTGCAGCGATCAAAGCTGAATCTTCTCCATAAGATCACTATTCATCCAACAAAATCTTTGAGTGTTTCCTTTCAGCGAGATACTGTTCCACATAATGCAGGTATAATAGTGAATCATTTTACTGCCCTTAAAAGAAGTTATAATCACAATAAATCAATATGTACTACATTTATATACACAGATGCACAAAAAACATTTATAGAGTAATGTTTTCATAATATAGTTCTCTCATAGAAGTCCAAAGTATATGAAACAAAGCTACTAATTAGAACCTAATGTGAACCTTAATGAAAAGTGAACTGTACTGTGTGGTAAAAACTCAGTGATCTCAAGGATCCCAGGATTTTCAATTCATTTGTAATGTGGTTCTTCTTACTCAATGGGCATGGGAGGGCACGGAACACAAGTGTAGAAAGTGTTCCTTAAAACACATTTTGTCAATTTCATCCTATCACAGATAAGGAAATCAAAGGTGGTCGAATACGCGACCTGCCAGAGGTCACGTGACAACAGAGCTGAAATCAGAACTCACTTCATGTTCTCCTGTCTCTTTCTATCATCCCAACATCCACTTGCTCCTGCGCCTCTCCTGTGGTCCAGGCCCTCTCTTTGCATTAGATGTGGGCTTTGCTGTTCTATTCACATGTTTGGGTTTGGCTCTCCCGATTGTCCTTTGCTTTCTGCCCCAGAAGTACTCAATGGCCCAATTCCTGCCACTCCCACATCAAGCCCCGGTTGCCAAAGCCTCAGCCTGGGACATGTGCCCAGATGAGCTCAGTCACCAGGGAGAAAGCATAACCTGACTAATGATGGCGGAGGTGGGGGTGGCAAGTGGAAATTTACCATTCCCGTACACTGCAGAACATCTGATGCACTGTTTTGCTTCCTCTAACGGTCTAACTTACTTCCACACAGTGACTTGTCCTTAAAATAACTACTCAGTGGTCACAGGACTAACAATGACTAAAAAACCATCCTAGTTTCCCCTAGGACCAAAATAGAAGAGACTTCAGCAAGGCCATAGAGCATTACAATGATTATACATTGATGTATCGCAAAGCTCTTTATTGAGAATTTTATCAGCTTTTAAAACTGTTTTTCTAACAGTTTGATTAAGATATTGTTCACATACCCATATGATTCATCCTCTTCACAATAACTATGTATGAATTCAGGTGGGTACTTGAAACATCAGAGTACCACTCTCTAAAGTACATTATTTTTCTACCTACTATGCTATACCTCAGAAACTAATACAGAATAATATTTGATGTAAACTATAATTGAAAAAAAAGTTTTTTAAACAATCAACTTTTGATAGCTCACCTCTAATTTCTTACACTGGAGTCAACAGAAAACCATATATCTCTATAAACAAGTGAATCCTTTGGTAGAAACGGCAATGAGGCCAGGCATTAAGTACTCACAGCCTATTTATGACTTGATACAATAAAGAAGAGTTTCTGACTTTTACTAAGCTATAGCTGTCCTCTTGAATAGAGGCAGAAATTAGGGCTCCAAGGACAGTTGTTCAAATTCATATCTCTTAGCTTTAAAATGTTAGGATCAGAAGTGAACATGAACCAGGCTTTATTCCAATTTCTCATCCTTTTAGGTGTTAAAAAGTCTATTATAATTAAGGCTGACATTCAGAAAAGCCTATTGCTTTGCATGTACCATGAAGGCAGCAGTTAGGGTAATAAGAGTACCATATCCCCTAATAATCAATTTCTGGGGGAGGGCTAGTAAGACTAATGCTAGAAATAAAATCAAGTTTAGAGAGCTGACAGTTTGGTTTTTTTCTTCCTCCTTCAAGTGGCTGCCTTAACTCGCCTTCCTTTGTACACAGACATATCCATAGAGACAACTTGATAAGCTTGAGGAAATTTCAGTTCAGACTCTCAGCAGCTTACCTTTAATAAAACACCCAGATGTGAGTCAATCTTGAGTGGATCTTAGTTGCTAAGAGTATTTGTTATTATTTAAAAAAAATTGAGTGAGCTGATGATCTGAATCACACTGCCGGGGGGGGGGGGGAAGAGAGAGACGCTCAGTTTAAATAGTTATTATTCTTTTTAAATAACTCCTCGTTAGATCGGCTTCAAATCACATCATCTTTATTAAAGACACTTAAAATATTCAACAAGAAAGGAAATTCGGAATGCTTGATTTACTACAAATCGTGCACAGGTGTGGGACTGTTTACGGTCCTTCGGTACAGCAGGAACTCCAGCTTCCTTTTACATTGCGTGGTGCAGGAAGTACCGTTTACCTCACAAATGTTAGGATCACTACCAGAAGGCTTTAAAATGAAGTCATGGTCAGTACAGACTAACTTTAAGACTCAACCATCATCACGGTCTCTCTTTAAAACACTGCAAGTGCTTCTCTGTTTGAACCCCAAAAGGGATAGATCCCTACATATAGAAAACGTTTAAATCACTAAGTGCTCTAGGGAGATAAAAAGACAAGATTCGCCTGACCAGGCGGTGGCGCAGTGGATAGAGCGTTGGACTGGGATGCCGAGGACCCAGGTTTGAGACCTCGAGGTCGCCAGCTTGAGCACAGGCTCATCTGGTTTGAGCAAAAAGCTCACCAGCTTGGACCCAAGGTCGCTGGCTCCAGCAAGGAGTTACTCGGTCTGCTGAAGGCCTGTGGTCAAGGCACGTATGAGAAAGCAATCAATGAACAACTAAGGCAGGGGTCCCCAAACTTTTTACACCAGGGGCCAGTTCACTGTCCCTCAGACCGTTGGAGGGCTAGACTATAAAAAAAAAAAAAAAACTATGAAAAAATCCCTATGCACACTGCACATATCTTACTTTAAAGTAAAAAAACAAAACGGGAACAAATACAATATTTAAAATAAAGAACAAATAAGTTTAAATCAACAAACTGACCAGTATTTCAATGGGAACTATGCCCTTCTCACTGACCACCAATGAAAGAGATGCCCCTTCCGGAAGTGTGGCGGGGGCCAGATAAATGGCCTTAGGGGGCCGCATGCGGCCCACGGGCCGTAGTTTGGGGACCCCTGAACTAAGGTGTCAAAATGCGCAATGAGAAACTGATGATTGACTGCTTCTCATCTCTTCGTTTCTGTCTGTCTGTCCCTGTCTATCCCTCTCTCTGACTCTCTCTCTGTCTCTGTTAAAAAAAAAAAAGAAAAAAAAGAGAGACTGGAGATTAGACAGGTGTATGCCAGTATGGACAAAACCTGAAACAGGCTCCCCGGGACAGCAGCGTTTGGGAAGGGCACGTCCGATCTGAGTACAGCTATAAATTTCTTCTGAAGGTGAGATCATTTGAGAATGTACTTGTCTCTTTAACTACGTCTTGGTTTAATGTTTCCAATTAGTAAGCTCTAGTCCCTAATCAGCCCTGGGAGACTGGAAAAACACAAATTGTAAAAGATGACACATCAGCTCTTTTAAAATTTTAACAGATGAGGAGTGAGTGAGCAGGATTATATGTGTGTATCCGCGCTTAGTGACCTGAAGTGATTTATTCTGTGAAGTGGAGGAGGTCTGGGCTGGGAACAGACAGCTGGGTTTTAGTGCTGGCTCTGGAAGGAAAGGCAGGAGGGATATTGGAAAGTAATAACCTCTCTGTGACTAAGTTTTTGGATCTGTCAAAGGAGCAGCTGGAAATTCACCTGGACTTCCTCCTTGCTCCTAAACCCTATGACAAGGGGAGTTCTAATATTAGGTCAAAGCTCCTGAGTATCAGCTTAAAATTGTTGGTGATTATAAGTAAAAAAGAAAAAAAACAAAGTCCCTTTGGGTTAATTGTGGTTACTGTTACTAACATGGGCTGCAGCAATAACAATGGAACACTGAGTTATTGCTCCCAGGTGCTGAGCTAAGGAACTTGCAAGTTCACGTCATGCTTACAACAATGTTAGGAGGAATCTGATATGTCCTCTAGGATACGATGAAGTAACTTCACCAAGATGCCTCAGCTCCTAAGTGGGAAAAATTGGATTTAAACTCAGGGTAGTGTGTCTCAACACCACTGCTCTTAAGTAAATACTATCACTTCCTCATGTAATTTGGGATCTAGAATGTTTCTGCTAATCTGTCAATCTCATAGTTGCCTCCCTCCCATGGACATTCGAGCAACCTTCATATTTTACCAATTTTCTAGATGAAATTATTTGTTCCAAGTACCAAAGTACGGAAATAAATTTCATATTAATGTTTAACATTACTTACGATTAAAAACATGCTTTTATTCCTTCCTTTTAATTTCATTTTTTTTTGTTTTGCATTTTTTTGTATTAAATGTTAAAAACCATTTTATTAAACTACGGTTTGAGTCCCTTCGATTCCACTATTTATATTTCATCACTATTAAAAAGAAACATATTTTATTGTCTAACAGTTTCAACTGATTTGTGTCCATAGCTTTCATTGGCTCTTCTTTTTACAGAGGACCAGTTTAATTGAGCCAATGATTCAAACTTCTGGAGTGTGTTTTACACATACACAATAGGGGAGGGATAGAGAGAGAGAGAGAGAGAGAGAGAGAGAGAGATAAAGCAATACCTTGATCATAATGTCCTTACCAGAACTTGCCTGACCTGTGGTGGCGCAGTGGATAAAGCATTGACCTGGAACGCTGAGGTTTCCGGTTTGAATCCCTGAGCTTTCCTGATCAAGGCACCTATGGGAGTTGATGCTTCCTGCCCCTCCTTCTCTTCTCTATTTCTCTCTCTCCCCCCTCTCTAAAATGAATAAAATATTTTTTAAAAATTTCCTTAGTAGGACTTGAATATCATAGAGCAATTTTTCCTAGAAGGGAAGGTTTCTGTGATAGAAGAATGCATAGTTAACAGTCTTGAGACCACACGGGTTAGACTGGGATTCAAGTTGTGATTAAAATCCTTCCCTTCATATTTCTTAAAATAAAAAGTGTACAGACCACAAACATAATGCACGTCAGTGACACATGACACATTTTACATTCGTGACGACTGACACCAAACTGCTGGCCCAGCTTGACCCCTCTTAGGTACTTTCACACTACTTCTGAATGTCTACAGTGAAGTTACTACTTGTAATCACCAAAGACTGGAGGCAAGAAAACGATCCTTCAACAAATGAATGGATTGAAAAACTACAGTTCACCCATTCATGGAATACGATATGTAAAATAGTAAATAAATAAAATTAAATAAATCAGATCAAATTGTTGATGCACAAAACAACATGGATAGATCTCAAAAGCTTGAGGTTCACTGAAAAGAGCCTGCCTCTAGAGATTACGTATTCTGTGGTTTTATTTATGTGATAATCTGGAAAAGACAAAACTACAGCGACAGAAGTCTGTAAGTCTTCCAGAGTCTGTAGCTGGAAGTAGGCATTTACTCTTAGACAGCACAGAGAAATTCAGGGAGAACAAATGGAACAGTTCTACGTTTTAATCACAATGGTAGTTATGAGATTATATGCACCTGACACAATTCACAGATCGACAGACTAAAGGGAGAAGTTATACCTTAATAAAAATAATCAGACTTTTTAAAAGTAAATTGGGGCCCTGGCCAGTTGGCTCAGCGGTAGAGCGTCGGCCTGGTGTGCGGGGGACCCGGGTTCGATTCCCGGCCCCTGGCCCCTGGTGGGCGTGCCGGGTGGATCCCGGTCGGGCGCATGCGGGAGTCTGCCTGACTGTCTCTCCCCATTTCCAGCTTCAGAAAAATACAAAAAAAAAAAAAAAAAAAAAAAAAGTAAATTGGGTCTGCCAGACCCAGTGCTCTGGTGAAAACAGGTATAGGGTGATACGGGTTATAAAATGTCACACAGGACTGCAAGGAAAAAATGTCGGTCTTAGAAATGACAGTCTTCCTCTAAAGGAAGAGTGACACGTTCTGCATCTCATGTTTGACCTTGTCTCTTCCTGGCCACAGCAGAATGGACCCCGTGTGACAGTCACTGCCAGGGCAGGTTTTTTGAAGTTTTTATGATGTAGACGACAAGGAAAGAGAAAAATGCTGTAGGCTTTAGCTTGGGCTCTCATAATTGCTTTGGAGAATTTAAACTAAGAAAAAAAGAGAAAACTGGGTAGTGGAGAGCGAAGATTGTGCGAGAAGCAGTAGGCGAGTCAAGTCATGGGAGAAGGGTGAGAACGAAACCACGTGAACCGCTGCTGAGGAGACATCAAGCCGAGCTACCCAACCCCTGAATCCCACCGTGTCTCCCCAAGGTCCAGCTGTCCGACTTTCTCTGAGTTCCTAGGAGGCGCTTGCTCGGACCTCTGTCTCCTAATCTTTATCACAAGCCTCCATCACTTCACGATTAGACCGTTCAACTCCGAAATGCCTATTATTGGGCAGTGCCTAACTGGCACTGAATTTTTTTTTTTTTTTTTTTGTCTTTTTCTGAAGCTGGAAACAGGGAGGCAGTCAGACAGACTCCCGCATGAGCCTGACCGGGATCCACCTGGAATGCCCACCAGGGGGCGATGCTCTGCCCATCCGGGGCGTCGCTCTGTCTTGACCAGAGCCACTCCAGCGCCTGGGGCAGAGGCCAAGGAGCCATCCCCAGCGCCCGGGCCATCTTTTGCTCCGATGGAGCCTCGGCTGTGGGAGGGGAAGAGAGAGACAGAGAGGAAGGAGGGGGGGTGGAGAAGCAGATGGGTGCCTCTCCTGTGTGCCCTGGCCGGGAATCGAACCCGGGACTTCCGGACACCAGGCCGACGCTCTACCACTGAGCCAACCGGCCAGGGCCCTGGCACTGAATTTTTAAGTTAGTATTTCACAGTGCTCCTGTTTACCCAAGTTTGTCCCCTCAGTCATTATCACCTATGCTCAGGCATGTTTGTGACAGGGTTCGTTAAGTTCCAGTGAGGAGCAAGCAGGCGTCTGTGCTAATTCCGACACTCTCCGTGTTGGGAGAGGCGTAAGGCTTAGGAACCATGGATGCTTGACTATGGCCTCTGTGATATCTCCTCCAAGAAGTTATCTAGCCTGTGCTCCACTCCCCGTGGGGAGGGAGGAACTCCTCACTATGTAGCTAGGCTGATTACGTTATTCCTTCACAGCCCTGATGTTGAGAAGTTCTTTGTAAAATTCAGTCACTCCTCATGAACCAAAATGCTCAGATTTTTTGTGCTATTCTAAAGCCTCTCTCATTTTCCTTTATCCCCTCCTCTACCATAGCTGTGTGACCCTTGTCCTTGGGCAATTTGAGTTCCTCTGGGTCTAACTTTCCCATCCATCCAAAGGTTATCTAGCAATAAAATTTACAGGGGGCGGCAAAAGTAGGTTTACAGTTGTGAGTATGCAAAACACAGTTTATTCTTGTGCTGTTAGTTATTATTTTTCATACATAGTACTGTCAACCCACTTTCGCCCCACCCTGAAATGGGATCCTCTGGTATCTCCTCTTAGGTAGTCAAGTCACATTCCTACATGCTCCCTGGCACTGTCTGTGCTGTTAGTGCTAAATATCATACTTGGCAACTGTGTGCTCAACCCCCATAATGATTTTCAGAACTTCTTATATGCTATTAGTAAGTGTGTCAAGATGAGAGCAATGGTTGGGATGTCTGGAAAGGATTCACCTCTATCTCATTTCAACACTTTGTTTTGTGTAACTGATCACAGGACGATTCTGGTAAGAAATCTAGTTCCGGCAGCCCCACTGCCCATGCATCCCTGGCACACAGTCCGTAGTTACCATGTGGAGAAAATAGAATATTTCCTAAAAGATTCATACCGCCTTTGCAAATTTTAAAACAGTCAAGGAAGTTGGGCTTTATATTTAGCTTTACTGACATGTGCGTTTCCAAAGATATTACAAGGAAAATAAACAACATCCAAGGCCAATCCTATCTCCTCCTGGAGAGGGCGAGAGGATTCTGAGAGTCTGGGAGACGGATCACAGCACTGGGGCTGGAACTCCGCCTGGAAAACCCCATTTTTCTACCTTCTTCATATCACTGGGCATGACAGTGAGCATACAGAATTATGAACCAAACAGCTACTGTCTGAAAAACATACAAGGATATGAATGTCATTTTGCTAATTAAAACTTTCTATAAGGGCCTAATATCCAAAATATACAAAGAACTCATAAAACTCAACAACAAACAAACAATCCAATAAAAAAATGGGAAGAGGATATGAACAGACACTTCTCCCAGGAAGAAATACAAATGGCCAACAGATATATGAAAAGATGCTCATCTTCTTTAGCTATTAGAGAAATGCAAATCAAAACTGCAATGAGGTACCACCTCACACCTGTTCGATTAGCTGTCATTAGCAAGACAGGTAACAGCAAATGTTGGAGAGGCTGTGGAGAAAAAGGAACCCTCATACACTGTTGGTGGGAATGTAAAGTAGTACAACCATTATGGAAGAAAGTATGGTGGTTCCTCAAAAAACTGAAAATAGAACTACCTTATGACCCAGCAATCCCTCTACTGGGTATATATCTCAAAAACTCAGAAACATTGATGCGTAAAGACACACGCAGCCCCGTGTTTATTGCAGCATTGTTCACAGTGGCCAGGACATGGAAACAACCAAAAAAGCCATCAATAGATGACTGGATAAAGAAGATGTGGCACATATACACTACGGAATACTACTCAGCCATAAGAAATGATGACATCAGAACATGTACAGCAAAATGGTGGGATCTTGATAACATGATACGAAGCGAAATAAGTAAATCAGAAAAAACCAGGAACTGTATTATTCCATACGTAGGTGGGACATAATAGTGAAACTAAGAGACATTGATAAGAGTGTGGTGGTTACGGGGGGGGGGAGGGGAGAATGGGAGAGGGAAAGGGGGTGGGGAGGGGCACAAAGAAAACAAGATAGAAGGTGACAGAGGACAATCTGACTTTGGGTGGTGGGTATGCAACATAATTGAACGACAAGATAACCTGGACTTGTTATCTTTGAATATATGTATCCTGATTTATTGATGTCACCCCACTAAAAAAATAAAATTATTAAAAAAAAAACAAAAAACTTTCTAGGCCCTGGCCAGTTGGCTCAGTAGTAGAGCATCAGCCTGACGTGCAGGAGTCACGGGTTCAATTCCCAGCCAGGGCACACAGGAGAAGCAGCCATCTGCTTCTCCACCTCTCCCCCTCTCCTTCCTCTCTGTCTCTCTCTTCCCCTCCTGCAGCCGAGGCTCCATTGGAGCAAAGATGGCCTGGGCGCTGAGGATGGCTCTGTGGCCTCTGCCTCAGGCGCTAGGATGGCTCTGGTTGCAGCAGAGCGACACCCCAGATGGGCAGAGCATCGCCCCCTGGTGGGCATGCCGGGTGGATCCCAGTCGGGCACATGCGGGAGTCTGTCTGACTGCCTCCCCATTTCCAGCTTCAGAAAAATACAAACAAACAAACAAAAAAAACCTTTCTATATTCCCTCTAACCTATTGTGACAATAATACCTGAACCTTTAGTTGATGGAGCATTTGAGGCCATTGCTAAAGGCCCCATCACCATTTCTGGTCTCCTCCGCCACCACCTACCACCACGATGCTTACTCTCTGGGGCAGTGGACCAGTAATGGCTCCCTGAAATCACCGTGTTCTTTCACATCCTGCAACCCTGTTCACAATGATCACTCTGCCCTAAAATCAGTACCTCTTGAAAAATCACTACAGGTATCCTCAATCCTCCCTTCTTCCCTTGGATATGTCTGTTTCCAAGGCATCACTTCAGGATTGTGATGCCCACATTATGAGCCAAGATCTCTGCCGCTTAAGGCCAGGTGTCCTCCATTCCTTATTCCCCAGTGAGCACCTCAGCCACTTGCCCTAGTGGAGCTCATGGCCTCTTCCTGTCTTCCTTGTTTATGTGGAATATCACTCCCATCCCCATATTTCAATGTGTACTGTTTCTAAAACTTGTAACATCTTTGCACTTTCTTGGCTTAAACTGCCACAAAGTAATGTCTTAAATAATGAAAAAGTACAGATGTAAGAAAAATATTTCTCAGTAGTATGTATACCCTTGCAAAATTCTATTAAATAAAATTCTTATTTGGAGATATTTCACTCCGTACCACATTGGTATCCCATGTGAAAAACACACGCTGAAGGAAATAAGAATAGTTCATAAAGAGCGTATTCAGGTTTGCAAATACACAAGCTCTTAAAAACATGGATTTGAATGTTGGCTAAGTACCTAAGACCTAGTGACTGCCTTTACCAACTCTGAGCAAATACAGTTTTCTCTACTCGATCAAGAGTAAATTATTTCTTGAATCCATCATATACCTTCAGCCTCTACTGGCAGTAAGTTAATCCATTCTCTGTATCTGATGAAATACTGCAATGGATTCCTAAATGGCACTGATGCTTCCAGTCTGAACCTGCCACATGCACAAATACAGACATGCGCGCACTTTCTCTTTTCAACTTCCCGATGGTGCCACATTTTTTTTTTAAATACACTAGCCTCTTGAACAACAGGAGTTTGAACGGTGCAGATCCACTTCCATGCACATCCCCCCCAAAAAATACAGTCAATCCCTGCTATCTTCAAATATGTTATCCGCAGATTCGAGCAATCCCAAATGGAAAATAGTATTTTCACGTTAACATCACAGTTTCACAACCACAGCTTCTCAGTCACAGATTCCCAGCCTGAGTGGAAAGTACTATCTGTGATCCCTGGGTGGTTGAATCCCGGAATAGAATGTGCTGTGACTGAAGTTAGGTTTTGGGGGGAGTCAAAAACTATAAAGGGATTTTTGACTCAGTGAGGGTCCACGCCCCTAACCCCCAAGTTGTTCAAGGATCAGTTTTTTCATGTAAAAATAATTTTCTTTTACTTCCTTACCATGCCACCTTGACCAACCTTGGAGCCTCTAATAGAAAGTCAACAGAGTAAATTAATTAAGATGGCCCCTCTATTTCCATCGTCAGAAGCTATGGGCAAGTCTACTAATAGAATAATCCTTTTGCAAAGACACCAAGGATTCTACCAGGTGAGTATAAGCCAAGTCCCATTCTAGAGAAAAGATGGCTCCTTTCCTCAACTTCCGCTTGTCAAAGTGGCAGCCCCCATTCTCTGGGTGCTCCTGCAAAACTCATCCGTGGTTTTCCTTTCAGCGTCTTCCCTGAGGACACTGCTTCCACTTTAACCCTCTCAGGGACTGGCTTTTCCCTCTTCCCTCCTCCTTGTACCAATGGGCAGAGAGTTGTCTCTCATCACCATCCCTGAGGAATACTCAACCTCCCTATGCCCAGCCTCAAATTCTATACAATTCAGGCAACCACTGTCAACACTGACCCAGTTTCTCTTCTTTTCTTCATGGTGTCAGCACGTTTCTCTACCACCTACATTACTTTTGACATACGCCCTGTAATTATTTCAATACACCCCTAGCCGATACTTCTAGTTCACTGGCATTTCTGTGGCTCGGCTTCCTCTTCTCCAACAATCTTGTCTTCCACTCTACCTCCCGACCTCCCCGACTCTTTACCAGAGTCATCAGTTAGACCCTGCCATTGACAAGGTCATCAAGACCTTGCCATTCACAACAACTGCAATTTCACCATAATCCCAGTTTCAAACATCGGTCTTCCAAACACCACCATCATTATTAACAGATCACTCCAATTATATCAACTCAAACAACCTTTCATCCCATGAGTATCTACACTCTGCTCATTTTACCACCTTTGCAGTCCTTCGCCCTGTTCATGCTTTTCTATCTCTACTCAGCTTAAATATTTGGTTAATCATAATAACATTTTTGCATGTATCCTCAACTCCCATGCCCTTTCTTGCTTTTTTTATCCCCCTGACTAAATGAAACCATGTTTAATCTCTGCCTACTTTTGCCTACACTCATTCAGCTGAATTGGACAGGAGAAGAAATTAAATGGGCCATAATGATTATTCTCAACTTAAACCTATGTTAACAACAAGTGGACCATCCATGCTGCCCAGTAAATAGTCTGTTTATTCACCCCCCTTTTTTCATAGATGAGTGTTTTATTTTTCCTTTTTTCTCTTGAAACTTCCAAACTCTTCACCAACTCAATCCTTGCTTCACGTCCCATTGAGTAAATGGAAGTGAAAAAAGTAAATACTAAAGTTCGCACAATCTCCTCTGTGCTCATCTTGCTCTTGACCCCTGCCCTGATGTCTGACACAAACTCCACTCCTTCACTCTTCCCTATTTCCTGCATCCTTAAATTTCCCTCCCTGAATCAGTCCTGTTAATATTCAAAGGTTTTGTTATTTCTCCCATATTCAAAACAGAGCAAAACTGTTTCCTGATCCCACATCCTTTTCCAGCTGATATTTAATTCTCTTCCTTAACAGCAAAGCTGCTTGACTGTGGCACGAGTGGGGTACAGGTTATCTATAACAGCTGTCCCCAAAATCCTCATTCCTGTGCTCTCTTAACCCCAATCCAACCAAGCCTGTGCTCACAGCATGGCATGCAAACTTCTCCAACTCAGATCACTAGAGGCAGTGGTCAGTCCTCATTTTACCTAACCCACTTTCTCTTTGGGTTGTAGGTCTTGGCTTTTCTCCTCCTACTCTAGCTGGTCTTTCTTATTCTCCTTTGCTAGTTCTAACTCATCCCCACAGTTTCTAAATGTTAAAATAAAAACAAAATCAAAAACAAAAATACTCCTCAGAGTTGGGTCCTTATAACTTATTTAATTTCTATTTCTTATTTGTACTAATTTCTTTGGCAATTTCTTCCAGTCTCATGTTTTAAGTAACCTCTATATGCTGATGGTTCCCACATTTACATTGCTAGCCCAGACCTTTCCTGTAGACTTCTGACTCAGCATATCTATCTGCCTACTCAATATTTCCCACATGCATATCTAGCAAACATGTCAAGACGTTCATGTTCAAAACCAAACTCCTGCTACTCCATCCTTCAAATCTGCTCCTCCTAACATTGTCTCCATCTCAGATAATATGGAAGTTCCCCATAATCTCAAACCTCCCCCCAAGAAAGAAAAATGAAACCTTTGAATCAACCTCCATAACCACACCCAACCCCTCAACAAATCATGCCAACTCTACCTAGAGAACAGACATTTCCCATTGTCTCTGCTCTTACCACCCTTGCCCGGGGCACTGTCATGCCCCAGCTAAAATAGTTCCCCAGCTTTCTAACAGGTTTCCTTGCTTCCACCTTTGTCCACGTTCAAATTATTCCCAATACAACAGCCAGAATAATACTATTGAAACATTATTTCAGGTCATTTTTGTCCTGTCCTCAGAAACTGTTAATATCTTTTACTCACAGTCAAGTCAAAGGTCTTACCATATCCTAAGGTCCTTATGTAATCACTCTAGTATCTATTTCCCATATTATCTTTACCACCACCACCCTCAACCACTCGAAGTTCACCCTCTGCAAGTCTGTCCCCCTCCACTGCCACTCCAGCACACTGACTCCTTGTCATTCCTCTAACGTAACAGGGACAGTTCTCCCTCAGGCCTTTCACATTTGCTGTTCTCTATGCATGGGACAATTTTTGCCTATATATATGCCTGGCTCGATTTCTGAGCTTCTGAAATATATTACTCAAAGTTCACCTTGTTATTGAAACCTTTCATGAATCCCCAACATTTCTCTTCACCCTTCTTTTCTTTATTTTTCTATTTCAAAATGTATTCTTATATAGCATAGAAAATGCTTTACTTATTTATGTTGGTGTGTATCGCTATATCCCTACTAGAATGTAAGTTCCATCAAGGTAAGAAACTTTATTGCTTTTTGTTCATTGTTCTGTCCCCAATGCCAAGAAAAGTTTCCAGCACATAGACATCCTTACTAAATATTGCATGAATAAATGCTTTATCTCCAGCTATCAACTGACTGAGAAAATGCATGGTGAAAAGATTTTCTTAGATACATTTATGCCTTTCAATGGATTCATCCTTATCAATCATGAAGTCCCTTAATACATACAAGGAAGGGTAAAATGGATATGTACAAGAGAATGTTCTGAGCCCCCTCTGAAATTTTCAAACTTGCAGATAATATTGGGAACCATGTGAGATTTTCAAATCCCTTGTGATGACTTCCTGGATCTATCTGCAGTCCTGATCCAGAGACTGGAATCTATGCTCCATCGTTCTCCTGAGAGGGTCTTTCCAAAATATAAAGCCACATCACATCAGTCCTGGGTTCAAGTCCTTCAGGTTTGCCTGTGCCTAGAGCAGTGCTTCACAAATTGTCACCAGCAGCAGAGTCACCTGGAGGAACCCTTAAGGTACAGACTATTGGGTCCCACCTTATGGTTTCAAATTCAGTCCGTCTGAGGGAAAGGCAGACAATTTGCACTGCTAACAAGTTCTCAGAGACTCGGCTGCTATTAGTGCTGGGTCCGCACTTTGCAAACCACTGAGTTAAACACGTTTGCTTGCCATAAGGTGTCCCCACAGATGAACCAATATTATATATTTCAGAAACAGGAGTTCTGGGCCCTCCAGGCCAACTCACTGGGACTTTCCTGGAATGCTCACGCAGTTTGCTCCTGACAACTGCTTCTGGGGACTCCCGACTCAGATTACTCCACTCTGCAATTTCATCCCCTGGGGCTGATATGAAGAAGGGTTCTGATTTGGTCTCCTGAGAAAGCCTTCCAGGGACATTTCTGACAGACAAGCCAGAAGATGAAGTCCTGGGAAGCACAGGTGTCCACACCAGTCATTTGGTGGTAGCCACCACCCCATGAGACAGGATAACAACGAAAGCCAGGGTTTAAGTGCTTACAAAGTGCCTGAATATTTGCTAAGAACTTTCCACGTCATGGTTTATTCAGTCCTCTCGAAAACACTACTACTATAAAGGCAGGTACCATTATGATCTCCATTTTATAGATGAGAAAACCGAACCTCCTCAAGATGAAGTGCTGTGCTCATAATGAAACTTAGTTAGTGGCAAAGCCTGGGCTTGAGCCCAGATAGTCGGACTCCAGAGGCCAAAGTCGTCAGCAGGACGCAATAATACCTGCTCCTAAATACGGAATCAGGAAGGAAAAACTAAAACAATCAAAGCATTTACTTTCCAACATGATACAGGAATTCTGAGACAGAACGGGAAACTGAATTGAATCACTTTCAAAAAATATTAGCACGGTGGAGCTTAGTTGTCTTCAAATCACTCAATTTTCATTTTTCTTACATATAAACTTTATTTTCAGCAGAAAGCTAAAAGGGTTAAAATGATTAAAATTCTTACCCCCAAAATAAAGGAAAAAAATTATTCAAAAGCTTCTAAAACTCTAAATGGCTAAAAATTGATCTAATATAGTTGCCTAAGCTGTGCCTATTTTCCTTATAGTACCTATTATCTTATATTTGGGGTCACAGTTTCTATTATAGGTGAATTTAAAATCCTGATAACGCCCAGGTAAAGGTTCATTCCAACCTCACCACTGAAATTGTGTTCCATATGGAGCAAACCTGGGGCTTGTTAGATATGCAGACTCTCAGACCTCACCCTTGACCTTCTGAGACAGAATCCACATTTTGACAAGATCTCGGGCGACTCTTATGCAGAAGTCACAATATGCAATTGCTGCTAAATTTTAAATCTCAGTATCCTGTTAAAGAACTGCTATGTAGTGAAAGTGCCCTGCTCCAGATATCAGGAGATTCTCCACGACTACCTGGATAACCAAGAATGTTTTTATTTCTTTTGGTATCATTTCTTCATTGAAAAACAAGAAGAAAGCCTGACCAGACAGCAGCACAGTGTATAGAGGGTCAGCCTGGCATGCGAGGACCCAGGTTCAAAACCCCAAGGTCGCTGGCCTGGAGCCCAAGGTCGCTGGCTTGAGCCCAATGTCACTGGCTTGAGCAAGTGGTCACTGGCTCAGCTATAGCCTCCCGGTCAAGGCACATTAGAAAACAATCAATGAACAACTAAGGTGCTGCAACAAAGAATTGATGCTTCTCATGTCACTCCCTTTCTATCTGTCTGTCTCTATCTGTCCCTCTCACTAAAAAAAAAAACAAAAAAAAAAAACAAGAAGTCAGATGGACCTAGAATATTGGCTTGCAAACTTAGCTGCACATTGGGGTCCTCTGGGAATCTTGAAAAAAAATACTGATGGCCTACTTTGCACTGCTAAGGAATCTTATTTAAATTACTCAGGTGTACGGCCTGAGCACTGGGATTTTAAAAACTTCCCCCAACAATTCACATATGCAGCTAAGAGTGAGAACCACTGGCCTCAAAAAGAAGCTCTTAACCCTTTTAGTACAAACATTCATGTACGTCCTCGTGCCTCCTGACCATCCAGAGTATGATCGATTTATTTTAAAAATGTGTAAGGTGACATTAAAAAAAGGCAAATGTATGTTCTTCTTGTTTCCATAAATTGGTTATCAAACAAACATGATTTTAAGTTAATAAAACTATAACTGGAACTAATTTCTTTTTTGAAAACAAAAAACAAAAAACTCATTCCCTGTAGTCAGCGAGCATGAAAAAAATTCACTATTCAAAGGGTTAAGGTGTTTTCCTTAGACCAGCAGCATCAGCATCACCTGGAGACTCCTGAGAAATGCTGGTTCTCAGGCCCTCCCCCAGACCTTCTGAGTCAGAAGCTCTGGAGTGGAGTCCAGCAGCCTGCATTCAACAAGTCCTCTGGGTGAATCCGCTGTGCACTCCAGTGGCAAAACTCTGGCCCAAAGAAACCATCAAGGCCCCTTTCATTCTGTGCAGCTACTGTAATTTTTGCACATATCTCTGACAGCAAATATTAACAATACGTTATCTAATGATACCTAATTTGAAAACCTTCTCTTTGAGGCCAGTGAGTGAGGAAGAAAGAGGAGAGGCCCAGGAAGATTTCCAAATGGTGACAAGAACCATCCCAAAAAGCCATGCAGCTATTTGTACCTTTTTCCTGTAAGATGGACTTCACAATCGAGGGGGCAACGAGCATACGCCCATATGCCAAACGAAGTGCTCTATTTAGATGTTCTTCATTCATTGTCTTAACATACCTCTCAGGATCATGAGAAAATTGAAACAGAATTGTTTCTAATGAGTTGAGTTCAAATGTAAGTATGACCCTGTGGTCTATGTTCCTGGAAAGGGACACATCCATCTCGCCTGCTCCATTGTTTGACTGGTTGCCTAGAAGTCCCTTACAAGATCTCGGCGGGTATTGGTCCTCACTCTGCCTGTTCCAACATCCGGGATCAAAGAATTTAAGATGTCCACCTGCAGGCAGAGAGCTGAAGCAGGGTAGGTGAGATCTGAACATGGCTGGATATTTCGATGCATTGGGAAAAAGAGCAAGTGAAATCCTTTGGTCCGGGCTCTGTCTCTCAACAGTCTGAAACAGCCTTCCCATGGTTATAAAAAGAAAGAAGCCAATAAGGAGAGTACCAAAAGTTGGCATACCCTAAAAAAGATTCCACCAAAAAAATTCCCCTCTCATTAAATATGAAGAAATAATTTTCTGGTGCTTTGGGTTTCTTTGAGGTTTTATAATAAAAATGAGGACAAGAATATCCTATTTTAGAGAGTACCTAATTTATTTTGAAATGCTTTTGATCCTTAAATCCCTTAGCAATGACGGTAATATTAATTCAGACTATTTTAAGTGATACAAGGGTAATGTTACACTTTATGGAAAAGATGTGTTTATAAATACACAAAGCCTGTCAACTGTATTTTACAAAGATCGGGATGGAATCTGAAACTCAGCCTGGTGTTTTATCTCTGAATTGTAACAGTGTCCCATCTCCCAGAAATATTTATGAACATATGGGGCAGCAGGGGTGGCTCTGGGTCCCCCAAAGGGACAAGTAATGTAAGTGGCTGTTTCTTACAGACATGAGGTACAACAGCCGTT
Source organism: Saccopteryx leptura (assembly GCF_036850995.1). NCBI lineage: Eukaryota > Metazoa > Chordata > Mammalia > Chiroptera > Emballonuridae > Saccopteryx > Saccopteryx leptura. Next base: position 28,393,277 of record NC_089512.1, on the reverse strand, counting down.
CCTTCCCTGTGGTTGTACAAATCCACAAGCATCTCCGAATAAAAATTGTTTCTTAGACTCCACAGTATGTGCACAATAGATATTTTGTATGTTATGTCTATATAGCCCTCTTCCTCTCTCTCCCTCTTCCTCTCTACCTTTGAAAACACAATGATTTTCGCTACCTGGTGTTTAGGCCTTATCTGTCTGCCTGGCCTTTTCTGTCTCTCTGCGTTAGGAAATGCTATGGTACCCATGCAGCAGGCCTGAGAGCCCAGGGCCTGAGCTCTCAGGGGTCTGGGTCCCTCTGGCTGGAGGCACTTAGAATTCTACCTTGCTCCCCATGAGGGAGGCCACAGTGAGCTGTGAGATGCAGCTCTGATTTTCCTCATCCCACCTCTTCCAGGGGCCTGCTGGGGTTCCATACCTCATATTCAGAACTCCTTCTATCTCCTGAAGCCTGCTGTGACCTAAATCCTCTGGCCAACAATCAGACCAATGAGACCAGATCCTTTCCTCCAGGTTTCTAACCTATTTTGAAGCCCGTTGACCTGAACAAATGCCCTAAACCCAGCACATAAGTAACCCTAACCAGCTCCCACCTACAGCGTGACTGTTCTCCGTCAGCAGACTTTCTACCATCCCCTCTGCCATCCCACATACCTTTGTGACTTGCACACCTTCAGAGAGTGGGTCTCTGCCTGGCTGTCCTCCGTTAGTGTCCCAGCTCCATGCAGCCCTGGCTCAACCTGCTGCCCACCCAGCTCCTGGGTGCCTTCTGGTTTGATGCCTCACATCAAGCCTGTCTGGGTGAGGACCCAGGGGGGTAACCCCGATATTATAGAAAAGTAAACAGAAGGAAAGTTCAGATTGCCACCCAACCAGTATGGTGGCATTTTCTTTCCCAGTGTCAGTTTACAAAAAAACAAAACAAAAATAAATAATTAAATAAATAAGACATGACCAAGCTTTTCCTAGATCATAGAAGCTCAAGGCCTGTGTGGCATTGTCACAGCACACACATCCACTTAAAAAATACATGTAATTTTAAACAATTTTATTAACCTTTTAATAAGTGTTAAGACCACCTGGATATGAACTAAAACAAGCCACAACCCTACACTGTCCGAGGATCTACCACAGGACAGCTGCGTCCCTGAGGTCAGCTGCGTCCCTGGGGTCCGCCCATGTAACTCACTCCGTAGCACAAGTCACATGCTTTTCTGCCACTTCCCAGGTAAGATATCAGTGTGTTCAGATGTTCTGTCCAACATACTCAGCAGGATAGTGGCAGAGGAGGGATTCAGCTCATTCAGATCTCTGCTGAGCTCTGACCTCCATGATGAAGCCCCCTCTGGCCAGCTGCCAGCCCCTCCAGTGGGTGGCCGGATCTCTCCTGAACTGCAGTTCCCACACACAGCCCATCTTATATTCTAACATCTACTTCCCATGTTTGTGGTTTCATATCTGTCCCTTGCCAAGAAAATGTCAATTTTTCAAGGGCAAGGATCTTTGTTTTTGTTTTGTTTTGTTTTTTTCACTGAGTTACGTCTAGTATCTAGAACTGTGCCTGGGACATGGAAGAACTCAGGATATATGTGAGGAACCTACTAATCAAATTGCTGGTCACCTTTACTGCCTATGTCTCAGCGACTGCTCTCCACTGTCTCTGTTCTGAGTGCAGAAATAGAAACTCCATTTCATTCCATCCTAAGCTACTCTCTCCTGCTAATAATTCAGGAAGGGTGAATGGGAGATCTTCTCCCACCATTCAGGTCTCCCTGGTGGCAAAAATCAAAGACATAAGTATTCAAGTCTGCCTTGAAGGCATCAAGATTTATAAATAATGAAGATTTAAAAGCAATAAAATCCTAAAAACAAGTTACTCATTAAGACATATTTATTTAAATATTGGTTTGCTAGTCATTGGCTAAAAGACCTGCATTCAAGTTATCTTAAGACATTTTAAAAAGAGGCAGCACTTATTTCATAATCCACAGTGAAAATGGATTGTCCTCACACTCCAGTGTCTTTGAAGATAACACCGTTATTTCCACAAGCTGTGGAACTTAGTGTGTCTCAAGGACCTTGGCAATCTTGTCAATTTTAAGGAACTCCAGTGGGATGGAGGCATCTCCCCTCAAAATATTTAAAAGATTTTATTAAAAATTTTAGAGGGAGATAGAGAGAAAGAGAGAGAGATAGAAACATCAATTTGTTGTTCCACTTACTTAATGTATTCATTGGTTGACTCTTGTATGTGCCCTGACCGGGGATGGAACATGCAACCTTGGTGTGTCGGGATAACACTCTAACCAACTAAGCTACCAGACCAGGGCTCTCCCTACAAAGAATTTTAAAGAATAAAGTCTTTGGCTTATCAGTGATTTACCAGGCTTCTGTATCTCTCAGGATACAGAATTGGGCTGTCAACTGACGGACTGGGAAATCTGGCAAAAAATGAAACCGAGGGAGGTTTAAGAAAGACAGCAAGATCTCAGAGAACCGGGTTTAGAAAGACAGCAAGATCTCAGAAAGCCAGGCGATGAAGACACCACTCAGAACACCTCCTAGGAAATACACCTGCAATAATAAGTGACTTGGCTAAGGAACAAGAAATGGAGACTAGGCCCCCCCCCATTTAGATTGAAGGGGATAAACTGGATATCCAATTAGGAATAAATCAGGTAACTTTTTAAAATTAAAATCCTTCCAGAGCTATGTGATGCAGAAGGAGCCTGCTTCAGGCCTCCCAATACAATGTGTGAGCTTTATTCTTCCCAAGTATCCACTGTCCATTCATTCGGTGATCATACAGGCAACATCACTTCAAGCTAGATAACTAACTGCCACCATCTAACCCTAAGACGATTTTATTATGCATGACCTCATTCAAGAAAAACCCTATGAGAAAACTGAGACACAGACGTTAAATTTCGGGTGATCTGGCCAGGGTCCCTCAGCTGACCTGCACAAGAAGTGGGACTAAAACTAGGCAACCTGACAACACAAGGGACCCAAACCATTTCTCAGCATCGGCCAAGAAGTGCCTCTACCTGCAAAGAGCTAGATGATGCCTGACCACAAACATCTGTCCTGCTATCTGAACAGGCCCATTCTCAAAGGCAAAAAGATGGGGCAACAACTGTAATCTCCAACTCTGGCTGAACATCAGCACCACCTGCGAAGCTTTTACTTACATTGCTTATCATTCTCTACTAATCTATTTCCTATCTTTGCTAATGCAGAGTAATATAAACAAGAGAAAAAAAACAACGTGGTTCCTAGTCCAATGACAGATTCCACTTACAGTGATTGAGCAGCTATGAAGGGCCAGGCGCCTTCTCCTGCTGGGCATGGAGCACTGGACAAGAGACATGAACTCCCGGCCTCATGGAGCATTCCAACTGCACAGAATGACGTAACAGCTGGACCGCACTGCCCACCTGGACGAGGAGTTTGGGTGCTCTGCATCAGTCCTGCCCAACTCTAACAACTGCTAACAATTTTTTTTTTTTTGTATTTTTCTGAAGTTGGAAACGGGGAGGCAGTCAGACTCCCGCAAGCGCCCAACCGGGATCCACCCGGCATGCCCACCAGGAGGCAATGCTCTGCCCATCTGGGGCGTTGCTCTGTTGCAACCAGAGCCATTCTAGCACCTGAGGCAGAGGCCATAGAGCCATCCTCAGTGCCCGTGCCAACTTTGCTCCAGTGGAGCCTTGGCTGTGGGAGGGAAAGAGAGAGACAGAGAGGAAGGAGAGGGGGAGGGGTGGGGAAGCAGATGGGCGCTTCTCCTGTGTGCCCTGGCCGGGAATCGAACCAGGGACTCCTGCACACCAGGCCGACGCTCTACCACATGAGCAAACCAGCCAGGGCCGCTAACAATTTCTTACGTTCGTTTTTGGAAATAGCTGTTGGTCTTTTCTAGTTGATTCTTATGAGTTCTCGGTTACTTAAAGAAATTACCATTTTTCTGACATTGGTATATAAATACTATTTTCAAAATTTGTCATTTTTTTAACTTAGTTTTAGATTTTTTTTCACTAACACAAGTTTTAATTTTATGCAGTGAAAGTTATGATTTGTCTCCCTTCTAGTTTTGGATTTGTATCCTGATTCCAAAGGCCTTCTCCATTGTAAGAGTATAAATTTATTCACCTGGGCTTTTTCTCTATAAATTTATGGCTTTAGTGTTTAGGTCTATAATTTATTCTTGTGTGAGAAGTGAAACAGGAACACACTGTATTTGTTTTGTCTAAATATTTATCCAGTTGTGCCTAAACCATGTATTACTTCCTGCTTCCAACAATGAACTGAAATGTCATTTTTATTATAACCAAAATCCCCTTAATACATAAGTATTAAGATTTACTTCTAGATATTCTAATCTGATTTTTATTACCTATCTTTCAGGACCAAATTGTTTAATTATTATGGTTTTATGATATAATTTAAGATAAGTCTCTCTTGTCAGAACATTGCTTCTTCCCAGTTTCCTGGAGAGGATGCTTGTGTTTCTTCTTTCACATAAGTTGAAGTGTAATTTTGTCTAGTTCACAAGCAAGTCCCACGAGCATTCTAAGCGTATTTGTATTACAGTTATAGATTTATTTATGGAGCGCCGGCTGAGAATCTCGTGATATTAAATTTGGGGGTGGGGTGGGGGTTGAACACACTGGTAACTGGGCTCCATCCTTGGAGATTCTAACTCAGAAATCCTGAGTGGGAAATACAAAACCTAGAACGTTTAAAACATCCCAGGTTCTTTCTGAGACAGGCTTTAGCAATACTATACATGGAAATTCAGAGAAGAGTTGTTTATTCTTTTTATAAAAAATTAGATGGTCTTCCTAAAGATGAGGCATTTGCAGACCTTCATGAAGATTGAGTAAGATTGTGTTTTTACATAAAACACTGAAAAGGCAGAAAAGAATAAAAATGAAAAAATGAATGTTTCCATGTTGGTGACATAGAGGCCAAACAGTGTGAGGCACAGTTTCCGGAGGGTTAAATACAAAAACAGGGAGTGGTTTTGCAGAGCTTAGGATGAAATAGAGAGTTTCGTAAAAATAAAACTGCAAGGTGAACCGGCGCCAGAACCCAAGTTCACTGACCATCCGATAAGAAGTTTGAATGCTTTGTATCAGAAATAAGGACCACTGAAGGCATCTGAATGTGTGCGGACACTGGCAGGCGGGCATCATGTCTAGAGCTATGCCTTGGGACAGCGAAGTGCTGGTTGAGTTGGAAACATGAGAGAATGAAGTCCGGAAACTCATTAGAGACAATTATAGCAGTTCACTCAAGAGACAAATGATGCAGACTGCTGACAGTGAGCAATGGAATGAGGGAGACATGATCATGCTTTTGGGACTCATGTAGGCTGTCGTGATTTATTGCGCCAACGAATTTTACCCTTTTATCTCCATGCCTATTGTAGGATTAGTGATTTTTAGGGCTGAGAGAGAACTTTGAATTCATTTAGACCCCGAGACGTACAGAGATCCACCCGTTTTGAAACCTAATGTACATAAGTTCGCCTGGAGAGCATTGACTCCAGGAGGCAAAGAGGAGGGGTAGAGCCTGAATTCAACTCCTGCCTTCTATACTCTCTGTAGGACCTTGGGGAAGTAACTTAACTTCAGTTCCCTCATCTATAAAATGGGAAGAATCATATTCATCTCTTCTATTCACATGAAGAAAGAATGAGCCCCTGAGCATCCCTCTTTCATCCCAAGAAAGGCAAATGGTAACTGGAAAGGAGCCAACAGATCTGATTTCCTAGGCAGCCCGGCTCTTTCACTCAGTACTGACTCTTGATTTGGGTTAAATAATTAAACTGTTATCTTTCTTTTCCTCATTTGTAATTTTAAGGATGTCAGATGAGATTCTAAACTACAGTCCAGGTATGAAATTCTTTTAGTGGATATTACACAAGGTATGTGTGTCCAATAGGGTGGGGAAGACTTCCAATGTCTCAGTAAACAGAACGGATACAAACTAGGACCCTAGAAGGTGATTCTACACAGCATTCTTAATTAGCATATTATAAAGCTCAATGGTTTACTGGTTTCCTTCACCTAAATTATATTGCTTTGTAAGCACTGGGGCCTGCTAAGATGGTCCAAAGAGACAGCGCTCTCTTCTCTCCAACAGAAGAGAGAACAGATGACTGGTCACCCCTGCCTCCTCAGAACCCCTGCTGTAGGGTAGGCATCATAATGGAATTTCTGTGATTGTCCTGAAGACTTCAACAGCAAGGACCAGGAAAGTGAGGATTTGCACTTGATAGGGAGTTCCTTCCCTACTCCCTAAGTTCCACAGACATGGTCCAAGAGTAGTGTGCTTGATGGGAAATACCAAAGGGCAGGGTCAACAGTTTGACCTACAAGATGTCCAATCAGAAGATCTTGGGTTCGAATCCTGTGTCGGCTATTTTCAATCTATGTCAGCGGCTCTCAATCTGTGGGTCACGACCCCGGCGGGGGTCGAATGACCAAAACACAGGGGTCACCTAAAGCCATCGGAAATACATATTTTATTTAAAAATTAGGCGACCCCTGTGTTTTGGTCGTTCAACCCCCGCCGGGGTCGCGACCCACAGGTTGAGAACCGCTGATCTATGTGATCTTGTGAAAGAAACTTAACCTTTAGTCACATCTCTCCCCATTTGTAAAATAGAAAGAATAGCACCAAGTTCATTAAAACAGTATTATCCCTTTAAGGAATAAATGAGTTGATGTTTGTAAAGAGTTCAAGAACTCAATAAATGGTGAGTGTTATCAAGACTTGATATAATTTAGGTTATTTTTCCTTTAATAAATGTCACATTTTTATCACAGAGACATGCTATAAACATTCCAGATTATTCCCAAGCCTAATGTGTTCTAAACAGAGATACTGAAAAAGTAACAGAAGAACAAAGAGTTAGGAATAGAAGAAAAAACACTGAAATATATAATTATGCAAATGTACTTTTACTTTTAATGCCCACTGGCTGCAAAAAAAAAAAAATTAAACTGACAAAGAAATTAATAAAAATAAAACTGCCAATCATATTTAGCTTTAGATCTAATTAATTTAGAGATCTTCCAAGGATCAACATCCTGGTTTCAAAGCAGAGGGGTACAATGTTACTTACAAGATGCATTCATTTTGTATTTATCCCCATTCTAGAGCATAGGAAATCTTTCAGTTGTACAGCACCATTGCTTCTTTGAATACTGAAATTAATATCCACATGGAGTTAGCACAAGGGAAGTGAAATGGAGAAACAGATTGGGGAGGGAGAGCGATGAGAGAAAAGCGAGACACTGTTTCCCTTTGGCCTTTATTCCACTTCGAGGATCCAGGCCCTGAGTCTTCCAGGCAGTTTCCAAACGAACAGTTACCAGTTTGAAAGTGACTGACGTATTTATTTATTTATTTACTTGCTTGCTTGCTTGCTTGTCTTTTGCCAAGTGAGAGGAGGGGAGACAGAGAGACAGACTCCCACGTGTGCCCCCACCGGGACCCACCTGGCAACCCCTGTCCAGGGCTGACACCCCACCCATCCGGGGCCATGCTCACAACAAGCCACTCCTAGTGCCTGAGGCAGAGGCTCCATGGAGCCATCCTCAGCGCCCGAGGCCAACACACTCGAATCAGCTGAGCCATAGCTACAGGAGTAGAGAGAGAGAGAGAGGCAGAGAGAGAGAAGGGGAAGTGGGGGTGTGGGTGCAGAAGCAGATGTTCACCTCTCCTGTGTGCCCTGATCAGAAATCAAACCCAGGACCTCCACATGCCAGACCAACGCTCTACCACTGAGCAAACTGGCCAAGGCCTGAAAATGACTAATATATTTTATAATGACAGAAGTATATAGAGAAATTTACCAATAAAAATTTTCCATGGGGCACTTTGGAAATACTCATGAGTATTAAACATGCCTTGCCCCATAAACTCCACATCTAAGAATTTATTCTATAGACATGTGTGTCCACATGCACAAATAATTGTGTTTGCACAAAGACAATCATTGTTTTTATTGGTAAAAGAGTGGAAATAAATTGTTTTTATTGGTAAAAGAGAAATTATTTTTTCTTTGAAAGGGGCCAGTAAAATAAATCAAAATATGTTCCTGCATTAGAATACTATGCAGTCCTACAGGACAAAGAATGAGAAACACAAATATATGCTGAATAAAGCACATGCAAAACAGGGTAGACGATATGCTCCCATTTCATGTAAGAGAGGGAGGTGTGTAAATATATATATATATATACACACACACACACACACACACACACACACACATATATATATATATATCTCCCCTTCCATAGAATTTATTTTTTACAATTTTTGAGATATAATTGACATATAATATTATATAAGTTTTAGGTGTATAGTATAATAATCTGAAATAGATATATAATAGTAAGAAATGGTCACTCCCGTAAGTTTAATTTACACCCATCATCTTAGATAGCTTCAATTGTTTTTCCTTGTGAGGAGAACTTTTAAGATCTATTCTCTTAGCAACTTTCAAATATACAATACAGTGTTATTAGCTATGGTCACCAAGTGTACATTACACCCTCAGGACTTATTTATTTTACTTGAATTTTGTACCTCTTGACCATCATCAACCATTTCCCCCAGCCGTCTCCCAAATGCAAAAACTGTACTCGGTGGCAACTAGGAGGTTTAATTTTCACTATTTAGAATATTCGATCTTTAAAACTGTACATACTATCTTTTTGAAAAAGAGAAAATACTCTATTGAGGATATAGAAAGATTTCAAGGTCTCTCTCAGTGTCTGGTGTTCCATGGACCTAAAAGAAATCCCTGCATGATGTGCCGGGGAGGAACGCAGGGAGAAAGGAAAGCCATCTGGTAGAACAGGGCCCCAATGTAAGGCAGGGAGAGGCCACAGCATACCTCCTGGCACCCAGAAGCCAGCTGTCAACGGGATTAGCATCATCGGTAAGCCAGCACTTTGGAGCATCACCGGGAGTGGTGCTGTGTGGCCCACAAACAAGATTTTCCATCTCCTACCCTCGTGCCTTTCTGGAAGGGAACTGGAATCTTTTCCTGGTCTCAGCCTCAGGTCCCACCCACCACCTGGTAGGCGGCTGGTTGGCATGCAAGCACACAGGGGTTTGGCTTGCGTGTGGATTCACTTTTCAGCTGGTTTCCTGCTTCAACCCCCACCGCTCCATCTGAATGGTGAGAACAGCCTCCTGGGCTTGGGCTTGCAGAGGCTGAGTTTTATTCAAGGTCACCCCACACGGTGTGGTGGGGGGCGGCTGTGCCGGGGAGCTAGACCTCCCAGGTATGAACCAGAGCGCCTGCTGACTGCAGTCTCGTCGCTTCACCTCTCTGACCCTCATTTCCTCACCTGTAAAGCAGGTATAGTGATCATTCCTTCATCACAGGGCCGTTATGAAGACTGCTTGAGCTGATAAACTCAGAACAGTGGCTAGCAAGGACTAAGTACTTAATAAACCTTAGCTATTTTTAGTAGTCATAGCTCTGCCCTGTGAGATAGGGTGAGTTCCCATTATCTCAATTTATTGATTGGAAGTGGAGGCACCAGGGGCAATCCATCCAAATTCACACCACTATATCAAGACTTTGTTTTAATTACATAGTTTGAGTATCGGTACTAGCCAGTGAGATGCATTTCCTAGTCACTGGGCCTCCACTTTACCGCCTATGAAATGGAGACTTCGACTTCGCATGTGGAATGAGAGCACATAGGCTATGACAATGGCAATCTGAGATAGGAAGAGGGACAAAAATCTCCCACTTTTGCCTCTATAATGGGCACAATCAGCGTAAGTGCGATTGTAACTGGGCCCTTTCTGCAATAGCATTTTGTGCTGGAGGAAAGCGCAAGTACTGTAGCTTCTGCTTCGTTGTTCATTTGTTTTCCTGTCAAAAATGCTAATCAGCAGCAGTTCAGGCCCGGTAACCCCTACTGTGGAATAATTTGCCGCCTGTAGCAGCCCTACTTACTAGGCATAATGAAAACACGAAAGGTGCACCTTGCTTCGCACATGCAAGCCACATACTTGGCAGACGAGATGCTCTGATGAGCGGATGGCATCTGACAGGAGGTGAGTGAATTGGACTTGCTAGGTAAGGGCTGGCAAAGCCAACTTCTTCACTCAACACCAGCCAATTGAACATGAGGAAGTGGAACCTCGGGTTTCTACTGGAAGTTCATCAAAGGGAGGCGCCTGCCCACAGCTTGGCATGACACTCAATAAACATTTACGAGTCCAGCGCCCTTGTGCCAGGCTCTGTGCTAGGAAGTGTGTGGGGTTAAAAGTCTATTTTCCCCTCCATAGGCACTGAGCGAAAATGTCAGCATAGGGGCTACCTTGTCTGTTTGTGTGCATGTTGTTTTAAGGATATCGATTGCTAACACAACGACAGGTCAGGAGACGGAAGGCACAGTTATTAGCTGCAGCTGCCCTCATAAGTTGTTACAGAGCTCAGAGAAACGCTAATGGATAAACAGGGTCGACAGAAACACATGGGGCCAGTTCAAAAAGTCCCAGGGTGGCTAAGCCTTAGCCAGGCCTTTCTTTCCCTAAACAGCAAACAGAAAACATTAGTATTGATATTCAGGGTAGAAAAACTGTCTAGTGAACCAAGAATGACTTCACCCTGGCTCGCCCATCATATCAGGGCAGGGAGTGATTTACAAGCGGCTTCCTCTGTACAGTGATAGTGCAATGAGATGGTCCACGAGCACTTACATTTGATCTATGGGGTATTTCTTCTCTTCAGCCACGGAGAAGAATGCAGAGTCAGGTCTATGAATTTGTGGCCATAGCCACTGCCAACATTTAGTGTGAATAATCATTGTGACAGCATGTTGAATACATTCTATAAGGCTAAGCCATTTAACTTCATCCTTACAAATATCCTAGGAGGTAGCATTTATTATTCCCACTTCACAGATAGGGAAACCAAGGTTCAAAGGAATCAAGTTACTTGCGCAAGTTCTCCACGGGAAACTTGGTCTTGACAGTTGATTCTAAGATTTCAAACTTGATCTATTGAAACTAGGGTTCCAATTCATCCTAGCCTGCATGAGACTTCCTTCATCTGAGCACCAAAAGTTCTACATCCCGGGATATAGATACCTCTCAGTCTCAAGCAAAGTGGGATAGTTGGTCACCCTAAGTGGAACTGTAACCACGGACCACTCAGTATGTTGCAGAAGATAAATAGAGCAATTTAGGTTAGACATTTAGACCTGATTTCCCATATGTGCGGAAAGCAGTCAACAAAGCTCAGCTGAACAATCTCTAAAGCCTTACTACTTAAAGTGTGGTCATCAGACCAGCAGCACTAACATCACCTGGGAGCTCCTCAGAAAGGCAGTATCCCAGGCCACACCTGAGACCTAAGGAATCAAGATCTGTATATTAATATGCTCCTTGGGTGATCTGTACCAATATTAAATTTTGAGCAAGGTTCTAAAATCATTTCCAGACCCATACCCGTGTATCCTGAATCGACTAGTGTACCACAAACCTTTTTTTTTTTTTTGGTGCCAGCTCTATAAAGGGCCCCAAATATAGGGGAGGGGAGCCTATTGCTAGGGATTTCATTTTGAAAACAGAGGGACGGGATAGAGGGAGGTGGATATCACGCCATGGAATGAGTGTCCTAGGGGGAAACAGCATGTCAGGCAGAAAAGAACACAAGCTTTGAATTCAGATTGACCTTGGTCAGAATCCCCGATCCCACGGCCTGGGTGAGCTGGGGCAAGCTGGGAACGCCTAGGGCAGGGGCTGGGAACCTATGACTCGCGAGCCAGATGTGGCTCTTTTGAGGGCTGCATCTGGCTCACAGACAAATATTTAATAAAAAAAAATAGTGTTAAAAATATAAAACATTCTCCTGTATTACAATCCATTCATTTCCTACCGCTCATGTTCATGGTTGCGGGTGGCTGGAGCCAATCACAGCTGTCCGGGACAACACCAATTTTTTATTAGATAATGTGTAACGTACACAGGTCATTGTATGGCTCTCACGGAATTACATTTTAAAATATGCGGCGTTCATGGCTCTCTCAGCCAAAAAGATTCCCGACCCCTGGCCTAGGGGCACAGGATACATTTTGCAAAATGGTTAAATTACCCATCTTCGAGGTTCTCAATTCCGGCCATCCTTCAGAATCAACTGATGTGTTTTAAAAGAAAATACAGCAATACAGCCTGACCAGGCAATGGCACAGTGGATGGAGCATCGACCTGGGATGCTGAGAACCCAGGTTTGAAACCCCGAGGTCAAGCGTGGGCTCATCCAGCTTGAGCATGGTCTCACCAGCTTGAGTTTGGGCTTGCTGGATTGAGTGTGGAATCACAGACATGACTTCTTGGTCACTGGCTTGAAGCCCAAGATCGCTGGCTTGAGCAAAGGGTCACTGGCTCAGCTGGAGCCTCCTGGTCAAGGCACATATGAGAAAGCATTTAATGAACAACTAGGACACTGCAAGTATGAGTTGATGCTTCTCATCTCTCTACTTTCTTGTCTGTCTGTCCCTGTCTATCTCCCCCTCTCTCACTCTCGCAAAGAAAAGATGCCCGGACTCCACCCCCGCAGAGGTTAATTCAATCCGATTATGGTGGGGCCTTGACAGTAGCATCACTTCAAAGTTCCCCAGGGGATTCCTCTGTGTGGCCAGGACTTAGATCCACTGAAATTCCTCTTCAGGAAGGTGGTAAGGTGCCAATGAAGTAACTCACACCAGCACCTGGCACGAAGCAGGCATTCAGGCTTTGTGCAATCCCCCTTTCTGTCAGGAGTAGCGTAGCACCTGTCGGTGCCAGGGCAGCTCTCCACCAAAAGGGGTTGAGAAATTCTCTCAGGAAACCAAGTGACCCTCAAAGCCCATGCCTTGGGCGTCTCACATTGTCTTACTGGTTCGGCATGTTAAAGTGAAGAAAACCCAGGAAATAGTGCCAAAAAAGAAGAAATTTACCCAAAGATTCATGTGTAGGACCTTAATACAACATATTTTTTTAAAGAAAAAATTTTGGCCTTGGCCAGTTGGCTCAGTGATTGAGTGTTGGCCTGGTGTGTGGAAGTCCTGGGTTTGGTTCCCAGTCAGGGCACAGAGGGGAAGTGCCCATCTGCTTCTCCACCCCTCCCCCACTCAATTTTCTCTCTCTCTCTCTCTCTCTCTCTCTCTCTCTTTTCCTCTCCTGCAACCATGGCTTGATTAGAGTGAGTTGGTCCTGGGTGCTGAGGATGGCTCTATGGCCTCTGCCTCAGGCACTAAGAAAAGCTTGGTTGCTGAGCAACAGAGCAACAGCCCAAATGGACAGAGCAACAGCCCAAATAGACAGAGCATCACCCCCTAGTGGACTTGCCTGGTGGATGCCAGTCCGTTTGCTTGTGGGAGTCTGTCTTTCTGCCTCCCTCCTCTAACTGAATAAAAAAGAAAAAAAAAAAAGAAAAACATTTTTAAAAAATGCCTGATTCTAATGCATCGTTTAACTGATAAAGCTGTCTTAAGATGTGACTCTCAAGAACCCCCACAGCCCTCTGAGTTATAGCCTGCCATTCCTCGGGGCAGCTAATTAAAACACCTGGTGCTAATCAGCACCTTCCATATTGTGTGTGGCGAGGGCGATGCTCCCCAGCAGTTACTGCTGTGTTGTCTCAGAACGAGGGCACCATAAGTTATGAACTGTCACAGGGCTTTGCAAGAAGCAGCCTTTGAGAGGGACGCTAATCATTCCATACAGAAAGGGCAGAATGTTTTGCCTTCATTTATTTATTTATTTTAATAGGAGGGCCAGTCAGCCAAAGAAATCAGCGTTTAGAAGAGCAGCGACACAAGGAAGGATATCTAGAAATCGATAGCAAACCCCTCATTCCTTCCAAACCACTATGAATAAAGTCCCACGGCTCTCACAATGTCTAGCCCCATTAGCGCCTTGGAGGGAAAGAAATACGGGGTACAGGTTCTTCATGGAGGGTCTCCTGCCCAGCTTGACTTCTCTCCACCTCTACTTCTGCAGTTTCCCTTCGGTATAGAACACTGACAAAGAACAGATTAGAAGTAGCCTCGAAGGTCCACCTGACCCTGTAATACAAGGGGCTATTTGAGGAAGTAATCAAATGCTCCTTTCCTCAGTGCACTAGAAATCTCTGCTGGAATGCTAATCTGCAGAGCTGAACATATTATTTCCAAATTGTTATTTTTTTTTTCTTTCCAAAATCCACTCTTCTCATTTACTTGGTTTTCATATCCTCGGAACAAGGTCCTTTCGTGTGGCGCTTTGCAGATTATGAAGCATGCGTTAAACTTCTTGTTGACCCTCGCTGTCAGACAGACTCTTTAACCCGCTGTCTAAAGGGGAATGGCTGACACAGAGAGAGTCACTCACTTGTCCAATGTCACACTCCGCTCGTGTGACAAAGTAGATACTTGAAACTGGGACGACAGGTGAGGCACTGCTGAAAGCTCTTCAGCTATACTTTTAATCCCACTTGTGTCTCCCCCCAAGTGAACCTCTCTCTGACAACCTGAGATGCGTCTACAGAGACGCGCTGTCTCATGGCAAGTGCTACGTAAAGCAGATGTAAGACCTCCTTCCAGGTCCTTGGCCAGTTTGCCCTGAGCGGTCCAGGTGCTGACACCTGCAGGATTCAATGCCCAGGCTGCCTTGTTAGTTGGCCATCATTAGCTCAGTTCCACCAATAAGGGGTCAGAAGCAGTTCATTGGAGGCTGGGCAAAAGGGAAAAGGCAGGGTACTTCTCTGCCTCTCTCTGTGCGGAAGGCTGTATCCTTCCATCCTTCCATGTCGTAGGCCTGCCGTGACTCCAGGTCTTCCCACAAGGCCCCGGGCCTTGGCCTCCAGGTTGACATCTCGTCACTCCATCTCACAACAACCAATTTCTTGCTACTGCTAATCCCTGGGTTGTCTGATTGTCCCTCATGTGGCTTCTCGGCTCTTTCATCACTCATATAACCAACTACCTGCACGTAAGTCCTTTTTTGTTAATTAGTTGGCATGGTTCCTGTTTTCTGGTTGTCCCAACAGAAATAATCACCTTTTTCACTGTTTATACATTTGTATATTTGGTTGGACAGAAAGGGAAAAAGTAAAAAAAGAATCAAATTTTACTGACGGCTTAACATGTACTTCCTAGGGCTTGGCACTTTTATATAACTTGTATATTTTAGTCCTCAAAATAGAACTGTGGGAAACATATTATCATTATTCTCCTTCTACTAAAAAAAAATCTAGATATCAAAAAAGTATGGTGACTTGCCCAAAGATACAAAGCCAGTAAATAGAACAGCTCAAACTCTTAACATAGGCCATTTTCTCCTCTTTCTAAGTCATGAAATAAAGGCTGGGACTTAATCTTGAAAAAATATTGGAGATGTTGTCATTGTAAATACCACAGTTTATAGCACAAATGACTTAGTTTTTTTTTACAAGCATTGAGTTAAACAGCAAGACAACAGGAATATGTAACATACAATTAGTACAAGATTTCATATCTAACACTGCCTTAGAAAAACAGAGGCAGGCCCTGGTGAGATAGTTTGGTTGGTTAGAGCATTGTCCCAAAGTGCAGACATTGCTGGTTCGAGCCCCAGTCAGGGGACATCCAGAAATAGATCGATGTCCCTGTCTCTCTCTCCCTTTCTTTTCCTCTAAAATCAATACAATAAATAAATATTTTTTAAAAAAGAAAGAATGAGGCAGTAGAAAAAGCCTGAGTCCTGCCTGAGGACACTTCATGCCTTCTAATTAGTATTTTTTCCTGATTATGACTAATTATGTAATGTAAAAAGACATGGCAGAATAAATAAAAGTATGATTTACCGGTATGTTCAGACCTCTGATCGAAGAGAATTCCACAAAGTCAAGCAGCAATGTAGCTTAGTTCCTAATCATTTGTATTGAATTCTTCACCTATTGGCCGGAATATTTTTTCTAGCATTATTATCATAGATAATCTTTCATTCATAAAATATCCCCCCTGTTTCTGCTGCGAGGAGTAAAGAGCACTGAAGTAAGTCTCAGAAGGACTGAATTAGAGTCTTGGCCTTAACATGTCCTAACTGTGTGACCTTGAGAAGCTTGTCTCAGTCATCTGAGACTCAGGTTCCTCATCTAAAAATAGGAACAATTACATTTTGTCTATCTCCCGCAATGGGTCATTTGGAGTACAAAAATAATGCAGAGTGTTGATGCATTTTAAAAAACACAAATTGCTCTGAAAGTGTAAGCGATCATGTTTATTAAAGTAACGTTTCCATTCATTCTTGCGGTTTTTATCCTCCGAGCAATCTGCCACAAGTACTTCCCTTCATCAGCAAAAGGCATGAATATGAAAAAGGTTAAGTGCGAAGAACAATTTCATAAAATCCTTGCAAATAGTGTCAAAATTATCTCCACTTTCTTCAGCCTTCACAAATGGCAGTCTTTGAAATGAGTGGCCTTCCTGGGCATTTCGCTTCCTTACACATGGGGGGTTTTCCCACCTGTCCCCAACTCCCAGCTCTGCCAACATCGGGGTCAGATTCACTGAAACTAGTGAAGCTGAAAACTGAAGTTGAGATCAGGTGAATTGATACAAGGTATAATTCTACCATTTTATATGATGATTTTAGATATTCTTCAGCCATTTTTGTGCATCGATCTTAATATTCTAATAGATTTGAATATTCTAAATCTTAATATTCTCCATCTTACAAATGTAAGATATAAGATCTTACTACGTAAGATCTATCTTACATAGGTCTTAATATTCTAAAGATCTAATAGATCTTTTACATGGCAAAGTCCTATGAAGACAGACGTAAACAGAAGCAGAAAAAAAAGGATTGTGAAATTCCTCACATTTATTGTAAGATCTCATTTTCAAAGTCTAGTCCCATGCCTGACCTGTGGTGGCGCAGTGGATAAAGCGTCAACCTGGAAACACTGAGGTTGCCGGTTCAAAACCCTGGCTTGCCTGGTCAAGGCACATATGGAGTTGATGCTTCCTGCTCCTCCCCCTTCTCTCTCTCTCTCTCTCTCCCCCCCCCTCTCTAAAATAAAATCAAAAAAAGAAAAAAACTATCACAAAGTCTAGTCCTTACTTTTACAGATTTTTTTAAAAAAAATAGCATATAATGTTTCAGGAGCAGGAGTGTTTCTCTTGTCAACACACACAAACCAGCTTTCCCAGGGAACACGGTCAGCCCTACGGGATCTCAGGCAGGGGAAGCAGGCTCCCTTGCTCTCTGACCTCCAACTCCCCCTTCAAATCTTGCACGTTCAACACATACTTCTACATGCTGATGTGCCTGGCACTGAGCTAAGCAGGTGGATACCAGCTAAACATTCATCCATTAAAGAACTCGGCGGACCAACCCCATCCGCCCCATAGGCCCCATCTCCCATCTCCCACCAAGTACAATGGTGCTTTGGGAGGGATAGCGGCTGTGGGCTCAGAGCACCAATCAGGACACTGCTGCTGACTTCCCTCCTGACCTTGGCCAGGTTACTTTTCTCTTTCCTCCCGATTTAAAAAAAGTGTGATAGTGCAAGTGGGCAAAAAAAGAAAAAGGAGGAAACTGAAAGGCTGATAAGGAGAAGGGGTGCAATGCATTTCTCCCCATGCTCCGATGAACGTGCGCGCGCACTTAAGTTAGGGAATGGAGAGTTTCACGGCACTACCTTCAATTTGAAAGGCGGTGCAACCCTGGAGTTCACATTCAACAAAGGCTGACTTCCAGCTGCTTCGTAACGATTTTAACGCTGTGACAGAGCAAAGCATCTTCCTATTTTCAACCCAGGCAATTTGGTTCGAGCATGATCTCAACCACTTTAAGCTCTGATATTTCTAGCCACTTCTTATGCTGTATTTTCTCGTAATGCCACCAATCATGTGTGAAATTCTGTTGCAAAACTAATCTTTGTGGGAAATGATATGTAATGACTTCTTTTAAAGAAAGAGAGAGGGGGCAGAGACTATGACCTTTGTTGTTTTCTGCCATGTTTTTCATAGTGTAATAGAAATGAAAACATCTTTTTCTTAAGGTCAAAGTAGAAACAGGTTTCTGCCGATACAAACATCATTCTTCCTTAAGCAGGAAAAGCCTTGACAATTATCCTTATGACTTTATTTAAAAAAGAAAACCGCTAGTGTAGGTAATGGTTCTTAAACTTAAAAGTCAACTGTGTTAAAAAAAATAGTTAAATTTCCATCTTATTAAATCAATACTTGATGTTTTACCTTGTAAACAATGTGAAAAGATTTAGAAATACACAAAAGATGTGAATAAGAAATAATATCTGAGTATTTATATAACAAGGCAGTATTCAACAATCCAGTCTCTCACACACACACACACACACACACACACACACCAGCACATCTTGTCATATCAAGGGAGGTTTCAGTCAAAAACAGCTGTGACCAGCCCTGGCCGGTTGGCTCAGCGGTAGAGTGTTGGCCTAGCATGTGGAGGACCGGGTTTGAGTCCCGGCCAGGACACACAGGAGAAGCGCCCATTTGCTTCTCCACCCCTCCGCCACGCCTTCCTCTCTGTCTCTCTCTTCCCCTCCCGCAGCCGAGGCTCCATTGGAGCAAAGATGGCCCGGGTGCTGGGGATGGCTTCTTGGCCTCTGCCCCAGGCGCTAGAGTGGCTCTGGTCGCAACATGGCGACGCCCAGGATGGGCAGAGCATCGCCCCCTGGTGGGCAGAGCATAGCCCCTGGTGGGCGTGCGGGGTGGATCCCTGTCGGGTGCATGCGGGAGTCTGTCTGACTGTCTCTCCCTGTTTCCAGCTTCAGAAAAATGCAAAAAAAAAACAAAAACAAAAAAACACAGCTGTGACCATATCTTCTGGGATAAAAGTCAGAAACCACTCATTTAAATTTTTCATTTGTTTTTTGGAACAATTATACCCACCCACAAAAGGGTAACTTTGCAAGTTGTCATTATCTTATGAATTTTGGAACTAATCCCTTAAATAAACCCATCTCATTTCCATTTAATTACAGCAACTAAGAAGTTCCTTTAAAAAAAAAATAGAAAAATTTTAGCTCAAAACTTAATGATATAAATTAATAAGGAATCTATGTTACTGGCATATGGATTAATTTAAAACTTGATTACTTAAAATAAGAACTTCATATGAATTTATCAGAGAACAGTCTGGAGGTTTTCCGAATTCTCTTCGATTTTAGGTTCCTTCACACAATCCTTTGCGACAGTATTTACCTGTCAAATTCTCCTCCCCTGTTATGTATTGCATGTTGTTGAGATTCATGTGTAATGAAACGTCATGGTAATGACTTCAAACTTTAAAAAGAGGGAATATGAACTAACAAATTTCTTCCTGAGTTACTCTGTCCCTGGGTCAGCCTCAGGAAGACAGAAATGCCTCCAGAGTGTTTAAAAGACTCTAGTGGACCTAATTCCCCATAATAGATCACTCAGTGCAAACTAATTAGAACGAGTTAAATGTTTCCACTGAAAACAGCAAAAAAAAAAAAAAAAAAAAGAGGAATGTTTTTCTCTGCTGCCTGCTGGTTTCTGCTCACTTCCTTCCTCATAACCTTGCCACTTAACTGTGTTCTAACATACTGCGTTAGAGGTGAAACTTGATGGGCCAGCCACAGCCAAAAGTGTAAATGCTGACTTAAAAATGTTCTCAACGTCCCAGGGGAAAAACAAAAGTCCTTCTTACGACAATGTACAAACGTGTTTATTATAGGCAGAGGTAGGTTTCTGGTCCAGAATTTTCCTACTAAATTTGTTCTAGCTTTTGTATTAAAAGCTTCCTCAATTAAGTGGTTCTTGTCATGACAGGCATACCACTAAGTATTTTTTTCTGTTTTTCTTAGGCATTTTAAGAAAGACAGCTGATCCACAATTAACATGGAGCAGAAATGGCTTAGTCACACGTTCTAAATTTTGCTCACCCCTTTCTTGCGGTTTAACTAATATGCCATTAATAGCAGCATTTAGAGTAACCTCTAATATCTTGTCCCCAGTTCTGCTCATTTGTTCAAGATGTCTCATTTCCATTATCATGTCTCTCTTCATGTGATAGACTCGGGCCTGAGACTGTCCTGATGTTCAACCATGTAGAATTTCTCAGTGCAATCAGCCTCCCACTTTCTCTCCTGATGCCAGAGGGTTGTGACATGGCACCTCTCTGGCCAACCATGGACAGTCGGTGAGCTTGACATGACTAGTGGCAACGACTCACCACTCCAGCAGTGGAGAAATGTGTTGGGCCAGATGGAAAGGGGAAGATGATTCAGACACACAGTGCTTAAAGCTGGAGACAGTATATGGTTACAACCTTCTGCCAGGCTCCAAGAAATAACCGGGCTGCACTCAAGCAAAGAATCTGCTCTTCATACCAGAACATGCCTCTTAACCAAACTGTAACCTGGTGGCCCCGGTCTGTTGTACTGACAACCACCCACGGCCTCTGTTGTTTAATCTGAGAAGAAGTCTCCCAACTGCCTTGCTTTCATTTCTGGATAAATTTTTAATGGCTATTCATCCTTGGCACATGTAATTTTTAACTAGGTAAAATATTTATGGGGGTGGAGAGGGTAACTTCATAAGCATTTATTACTCTCCCTTGCATTTACAGTAAATCCCAATCAGCTTGCTGACTGGGATTTTCCTTACTTCTTCTCCCAAGTGAACCTTATTTTTTAACTCTAAGTAATGAATGCAAGATCGATAGAATAAGTAACAAAAGTATCCAGGGTGACTGAACAGCGAACTCTTAAATCACTGCGCAGTAAGTGCGAACGAACAATTATTGAAAACACTGCAGCGAAATCTCAATAGGAGATAAGAGTGAGACTTAAGCCATTACAAGAGTCCATTAGTCATGTTAAGTCTGAGACAGCATTCTCAAACATGAGCTGTTCCTGAGAACTGGAAATATGACATCTTCCACCAACTTGCATACAAACAACTGACTTCAACGGAACAAGGGCAGGGTCCAACTGTCTAGTCCCTAAGGGTCAAGAGGCCAGCAGAGAAGCCGGACCAGCCTGTTTAGGCAGTGATTCTTCAGTTATATTTGGGGGGCGGGTATAACAACTAACAAACTAGATTATTTATGAGGGAAGTAAATATCCTACCCAGAAATCTAATCACTCTACATTATAGCATCATTACGCTCTTCATCACCCCCTGCCCAGGACACAAATGAAAGAATTCTGACACTTCTTCCCCATTCCCACAAATCACCAGAAAAGTCCCAAAATGCAGCCCGGCTTTCCCTTTGTCCCTGTTCTCCCTGACTTGATAAATCATTTGCAGTTCAAAAATGAAGGGAAAGTAATAAGCAAAGTAAAAGCATGGCTCTGAAAAATTACCTGAAATAGCTGAATTTTGGACAGGCACGCATAAATATACACATAAACACACACACATATCTGTACATATTATCCCAGTCTCAGGGGTTTGCAAACATTAGAATGCTACCGAATCTTCACATGCCTGGCTTGTAATGCTCAATGCTTCTTGCCCTCACTCTTGTACCACGCGTTTGATTAGAGACAGGTGGGCTCTCCGTTCTGGATGTCTGACAGCTTGAGCAAGGGGCTGCGCAGCATATCCTGAAAGAACTGGCATTCCTGAATCCACACGAATTCCTCCGTGAATAGAAAAACATATCTCATGCCGGAATTATGGTAAGACTGAAGCATGCTCGTGACACAGAGGGCAACTTTAGCCTTGCCTTTAAAAGCTAATCGTTTCATCTGAAGTGGGACATCACATTTCAATTGGTACTATTAAAAACTTGCATTGCACAGTGAAACTAACTGCCCTGTGAATCACCCTGCTTTACAATGGCTGGACTAGCGTACAGTTAATAACCTGAGTTAGCCCAGCGAACATTTCTCCCATGGCCACATGACAATCCAGTACAGCACGGATGTCCCCTGACCAAGTACTTTTAGACTATGCCACTGCTCCCGTTCACACCACTCCCTCACTGCAGTCACATAAGGAATTGTAGCAAGAGGCTGGAAACTTTAAGGAAAATTACAATCTACTTTCTACCCCTCAAATATCATTACAAATGCCAAAATTTTATTCTGTCCAACAGATATATTATCTTTACGAGCTTTTCCATTTATCAAAAATACATTCATGATAAAACAATAACCACTTGCTATTTTCATTAACTGCCCCCCAAAACAAGCTGACCGCCTCCATCCATAACCTCAGAAAAAGGGTATTGTTTTCACTCTGAAGTCTGCTTACATTTGGTTATTAAATGAGGATTGTGTCTTCCAAATTAATTTTAGTTATTTCAAGAGCTCTTTTCTAATATGACACAAATTACAGGGAAATCAAAACCGCTGTCACAACGAAAGGCATTCTGCTTTTGCAACTTGTGTTGCTCTCATACTTTTCACAAACGTTTCAGAGACTCAAAAGAAAACAAAACAAAGCACACAGTACACACGGAAATAAACACCCAAGAAACTAATACTGTCCCAAATGCATTTATCTAAATATTTCTTTAATCTGAAAAATGACTCTCCACTTCATATTTAAGCTAACCAAGAAATCACCCAAAGCCTTTGCCTCTTGGAATCCTTTCCTAGACCACCACCACCCTCTCCAGTTGCTCTCACAAACCTTTTAATATCAGATAGATGCCCTTAGATGATGACCCAGGGTGGAATTTACAGAAGGAAAGCATAACTTCAGGGAGCAGGAAAGGATATTCAGTCCTAATCCGTGGCTTCCTATTTAGTGAAGGGGCTATGCCTTCTCTCCTAGCAGTAAGTTGCAGCGTTACAGTGAACGTGTACAGCTCCCCGCCTGCTTACACTGCTCCACTGATAGCCCAGATCTACGCCTCAACACGCTTTCTGGAAATGCAGGCAGCTCAGCTGAAAACCTCAGGGAGGCTTCCACCGAGGCACCCAACTACGCTGCACAAAAATTGAACAGCTCGGAGACCTCTGAAGGTTTTAAATCATATGCATTTTGTGCTAGGCTGCTCTGGCTAGACGGAAAACTGGGACGGTATGGAGAAGCGTTCGCTGCTCAACCACCGCACGCCAAAGAATGTTTTTATCCCTTTCTGCCTCGGAATTACAGAAAATCCGAAATGTTTAAGGAAACACTGATATTGACTAAGCGTTCACAACATCGGTGGCATAGGAACTTTTACATTCCATTAAGTTAGCCCATGACTTCCCACGCGGCCCCATTTCTCCCTCTCCACCTCGCTAAAAAAGCCAACTTCATGCAGACAAATCAAGGCACAAAGTTTATCCACCCTCACCCCTGTCTCTTTTTCCCTTTTCCAACTTAAGCTCATCCACGACTAATAAACAGCCTCAGCTGGAGCACAAAGGAAGCTTTGAAGGCTGCACCAGCCTGGTCTTCCAGTTGCCAACTGGAGGTAGGTTTAATGTAATAGATTCTCGCGGTTTAAAGGTTGTTTTTTTGTTTTTTTTAAAGGGCTTGTCTGCACCGACGAAGCGCTAGGCACCCTCAGAATCACATCATCAGAGTGAACACTCACCAAAATACATTATGTTTCTCATTAATCGGACAGCCGGAACCCCACCGCAGCGTCTTCAGCATCGGCTCGCACCCAAGGCTGCCACGCCGAGCAGAGCCGTTTCATGCTACATTCGGCGGAAGCGTCCCCGGCGTGGAGAGCAGCGAGCGCCGAGCGTGCGTCCGCCCGCCCGCCGCGGGATGCGCGCCTCGCAGGCTGCCTCTCCCGGGCTACGAGCCCTGGCGGCTGGAGCGTGCGCTCCGGCTGCCTGCTGCACTGCCCATCCTTACTGTAATCCGACTCCTCCTTGCGATGTCCTTGCCGCGCCTGTGACATCAGGACTGAGAGTACTACAAACAGACCCCCCCGCCCCAGCGCACCCCACCCCCGGTTCGCGGCGGCTCCAGGAGGTGCTCCGCTTGCCGGCCTGGACCAACCATGGCTCTCGGGAAGCTTTGACGAGCCCCGAGACCCGGAGTGGGCGGAGTGAGGGGCGCGGGAGGCTCTCTTAAAGAGAGAAGGGTCTCTGTATCCACCCAGGAGCACGCGGAGGATGTACACCGGGGTTGCGGGAGGGGACATGGTGAAGGGGAGGTCTACCATTAACGTGTAATTAGACACACTTTTATCCCGCCCCTCCCGTGAATGGCATCATCTTCGCCAACAGTGAGCCTCCCTACCAAGTTAAAAAGGCAAGTGCGAAGAGGAAAATGCTGTCTTGTGTGCCGGCGTTTTCTTTGCCATGGGCTTGAGGGTTTCCCGTTTGTGATGTCTATATCCACGAGGAATAAAAGACTCAAGGGACCATAGCTAGGGACATAGAGGTTTTCACTTAGGAGTGGTCAGATCACAGAGAACCAGTACTGGATGAAGAGTTCTTTTTTGTTGTTGTTGAGTATTTTCTCAGAGCTGGGTTGATAGAGAAATGTAAACAAAAATAAATGCTAATAAAAGTCTCCTCCCACACACAAGATCACATTTGCTGATCCCCAGTAGTAGATGATAGAAAGGACGCTGAGGCTGAAATGATATCTGACCCCTTAAAGGCAACCAAGATCGTGTCAAAATTGCAGTCTAATGGCCAGTATAATATAGACACACGCGCACACACTCCCATTAAATTTGCGATGAACAGTCAAGAAAGGAGAGCTTAGAAAAGCCTCTGGCTCCTCCAATGGTCTAATGAATTGCAGTTCTTATCTTACATAGAAAAGGGATGTTAGAAAGAAATCCCTGAAAGCTTCCTGATTAATACTTAAATGCTCAGCATGGAAAATAAACCCACAGAGCAAGTTCATTTTCCTGAGGACTCCTCACTTTGCCGTCCAACTTATGTACTGGACTATTTAAACTTAAAATTTTTTTACAAAAATGTGTGAAATGAAGAACTAAAGATAAAGAACTCTGAAAGGAAGCAATTGATATCCTTTTTAATGTGGGTTTTTTTTTAAAATATGGGTGTTAGCAAATATTTCTACATTTTGATATTAAAATATCCAAGGGTCTTTCCTTGCAGAATTCTGTATTTGTTTGGTGTATTTAACGCATATTTTCAGAACTAGGGAGCTGACGCTGAAAATAATGACAGCTTGCTATACAATTTTGCAAAAAATAAAATAAATAAAAGCTTAACTGCCTATATCCTCTCTCTGAAAGGAACCCTATAACCAATATCCTCTCTCACAATGAATTACAAAGAGTTTGGCAAATAGATAATCATACACAGGAGTGGGCAAAAGTAGGTTTACAGTTGTAAGTACGTGAAACAGTTTATTCTTGTATTATTATTTACTGATTATTGTATTATTTTCCATACAAACTCTAAGTCTACTTTTGCCCACCCCTGTCTAAATCAGAAACATTACACTGAGTCTTAGAATAAATCTAGTGATGTCTTTTAGAAATAAGACTATTCAGGTAGACTATTTGGAGAAAGAAATTATAAATACTAAGAATATTTACTTTTTTACTCCTCCTATAAAATTAGAAATGAAAACAATGTTACAGGAGAACACTGAAGAAAACACATAAGTGTTTTTCCTTTTGGACAGATGGAAATCATCCAAAAGCCCAGTTAATGGCCCTCCCCTTAGACAGAAGAACCACATGTGGTAAAGCTTATTCATGAAGCTCATCAGCTGCCTTGACAGCAGATATGGGCTAGGGGGCACTGCAGTTTAATGTTAGAATTTTTGGTCCTTTTGAGTTCCTGTAGTTGGAAGATGCAAGCATTGACAGTGGAGTTTAAAACAGGAGATTTGAGACACTAAAGGACTGTTTAATAATTAATAACACCCTTGCATTTGCATGGCATTTGCAGTTACAAGGTACATGCACTCATGTCATCTTTCTTACTTCTAAACTGAGATCTAGGAATGTGAATATAATCAGTGTCACACATGAACAACATGAGACTCAGAGATGTTAGCAACTTTTTCAATGATGTGGTCAATAACGAGCAGTTATCTTATTATTTTTATGTTGAATTTATGTTCCCCAGCAGGTTTCTTTACTCAAAGAAATAAATTATTAAATTTCTATTTATAATGCCTCAGGTAAACATCTTCCTCAGTCAAATTATGTCACAGTGGCCCTGGCCGGTTGGCTCAGCGGTAGAGCGCCGGCCTGGCGTGCGGGGGACCCGGGTTCGATTCCCGGCCAGGGCACATAGGAGAAGCACCCATTTGCTTCTCCACCCCCCCCCCCTTCCTTCCTCTCTGTCTCTCTCTTCCCCTCCCGCAGCCAAGGCTCCATTGGAGCAAAGATGGCCCGGGCGCTGGGGATGGCTCCTTGGCCTCTGCCCCAGGCGCTAGAGTGGCTCTGGTCTCGGCAGAGCGACGCCCCGGAGGGGCAGAGAATCGCCCCCTGGTGGGCAGAGTGTCGCCCCTGGTGGGCGTGCCGGGTGGATCCCAGTCCGGCGCATACGGGAGTCTGTCTGACTGTCTCTCCCCATTTCCAGCTTCAGAAAAATTAAAAAGAAAAAAAGTCACAGTAGGCTCCAGGAGGGGAAATAATACATATATTATTTTTCTTCTCTGCTCCCACATACAGATATATATATATATATATATATATATATATAGAGAGAGAGAGAGAGAGAGAGAGAGAGAGAGAGAGAGAGAGAGGTTCATGAATATACAGGCAAAAAGCATCTGGTAATAGAATATTCCAACCTCTGCCTGATCTATAGAGAGTTAGCCTAAAAGAGCCGCATATGGCCTCTAAAAGAGAAGGGAATCCAAGAGGCAACTAGTGTTATATCTAAACAATGGAATTCTATTCAATCAAGAAAAGAAAGACTAGGCCGTAGCCATTTGGCTCAGTGTTAGAGCATCAGCCCAGCATGTGGAAGTCCCGGGTTTGATTTCTGGCCAGGGCACACAGGAGAAGCGCCCATTTGATTCTCCATCCTTCCCCTTCTCCTTTCTCTCTTTCTCTCTCTTCCCCTCCCACAGCCAAGGCTACATTGGAGCAAAGTTGGCTTGGGCGCTGAAGATGGCTCCATGGCCTCTGCCTCAGGTGCTAGAATGGCTCTAGTTGCAACAGAGCAATGCCCCAGATGGGCAGAGCATCGCCCCCTCGTGGGCATGCTGGGTGGATCTTGGTCAGGGCATGTGAGAGTCTGTTTCTCTGCCTCCCTGCTTCTCACTTCAGAAAAATACAAGGAAAAAAAACAAAGAAAAAGAAAGACCAAGTATCTTTATTTAAAGGTGTGTGCCCCTCCTGCCTCCAGTTAAGGGTTATCTGGAATGCCAAGGCCTCAGAGATAAACACTGCTTATCTCTGGATGGAAAACAAATAATTTTAGTTTTAATGTTATTCTCTTTATTATTTCACTTAAATGCATTTGTATATATTATATTGAAAGAGTGAAAAATGCAACTCTTTTTATTTTGAAACAGAATAGCATCCAAAGGATGGCACAGCTAGACACGAGGTTGTGGACCTGCCACCTGTGCCTGAGAGATGCTCCCATATGTCAACTCAAGGACAGCACCTGGCAGCTTCCAAGGAAGGACTAGCTCACACTCCTGACCTTTATCTGTCTCTGAAAAGGTTTGAGAAGCTGGGAGATGCTGAGGAGGAATTAGGTCATTGCTTGCCTGATAGAACTCTATTCTTCACTATTAAAATGAAGGACGCCATCAACACAGTTACATATTTGGGGCTAAAACTTTAATAAACATGAATTAAAATTCTAAGTGATAAGAAAAAAAAACACGACGTTAACATGAGAATTTCCTCTCTGCTCCCAAATCCAGATAGCTGCCTCCCTGGATCCCTTATCTCCTTCAAGTCTTGCTCAAAGGTCTGTCCTGCTCTCTCTTTCACAGTCTGACTACCTTGGTTTCTCCCCTGGCATTTTCTCCCTCCTCCCTCCCCTTCGGATTCTCCACTGCAGTCACCACCATCTGACACACTACTGTACACATTATTTATTTTGGTCTCGCGTCTCTGGAATATAATCTCCATGAGGACAGAGTTTTGTTTGCTGTTCACTGTTGTAGCCACGGTTCTGGCACTTGTTGTTACTCAATAAATATTTGTGAAAGAATGAATGAACATTACCGAGTACAACCAGATAATGTATAAAAGATCATACTTTTCTGTGCACCAGCAGTCAACTCTTTGAGGTTGATGGTGTCTTATGCAAAGTGTTGACACAAATTGAATTTGTCTGTGCTTAGCAGCAGCTGTTCTCAGCTTCTATGCAATACAGATGCCAGGTGGGACTGCAGGCCACAGTTTGTGAGCTTGCTTGTCCTTTCAAATTCTCATAGCCTTATGCAGCAGTAATTTAGTGTTGAGTTAGCAGACCCAAGTCGTCTTACAATGCCTTCCTTGAGCCTCGGTTTAGTCCACTTTCATCTTTTACATTGCGGCAATAAAATTTTATCCAGTGTTCCTGACTCCAGGCTTGCTCAAGTTCAATTTATTCTCCATATTGGATACATCATTCTCTTTTAAGAACAGAGATGATCAAGTCACTTCCTTACTCAGTGCTCTTCATGTCTTTTTATTTCACCTACCAGGGATAGAAAGGTCAACAGGATCCCTGATTACTCTCCTTCACACTCTTCACTCCAATCCTACTGCATGACTACAGTTTCCCTAAAGACTGTTCTCCCTCTTACTTGCTCTCTTTGCCTGGACAGTTTCTATTCAACCTTGATTTTCTGGTCAATATTATTTCTCTGAGGCTACTTTCCTAACTTCGAGACTGAATGAGGTGCTGTTTCTATTTGGTTGTTTTTTTTTTTAATATAGCACACAAGACGATTTCTCATAAAGCACACAACACTAATTCCTACTCTGGCACTTAGACATAGTGCTAGACATAATGTATTTGTTTATCTCCCAAATAAAAGAGGATGCTCTTTTATCTCTATGACCTAATATAAATTGGTATTTAAAGAATGAATCCTTTATTAACCTGTTCATTCATTCAATATTTATTGAATACATTTAGTATCTTTTGAATGCCTATTTCATACCATCCATTGTTCTAGGTGCTGGATAAAGAACACTGCAGAAAGTGCAGAGGGTAATGGAAAGACATGCCCGAGGGGTCCCAGGAAGAGCAACAAGACCAGCGTGCTAGAGCAGAGTAGGTACTGAAGAGTATATAGGAGTTAAAGTCAAATGGGTCACATGGAGTCTAATTCGGTAGGCTTGTAAGTGATCGTGTTAGAACTCTGACTGTCATTCTGACTTATACAGGATGCCTTTGAAGGAACATGATTTTGCATATTTTAATAGGCTCACTATGACTAATGTATGGAGAATGGACTAAATGGAAGAAGGACAGAGGAAAGGTGACCATTTAGGTAGCCTTTGTAATAATCTAGAGAAAAGTTGGTGGTTTGGATCAAGGTAGGAGCTGTGGAGGTGGTAAAAAAAATGGTTGGGACCTAGACTTATGTCAAAATGGATCAACAGGTTTTCCTGATTGCTTGGATAGGTGATGTAAGAGTCAAAAGAGTAATGTATAAGGTCTACCAGAAAGTTCTGTCTATTTTTGGAATAAAACAAAATACAAATTTTTCTTACCGTCAATAAACTTGATTAAATAATATAATTGCCATTATTATTAATGATTTCTTGCCAGTGTGAGGGCAATTTGTATATCCCATTTTTGAAAAATGTTTTATCTTTTGATGTGAAAAATTGAACCAGTGCTTGTTTGATATCTTCTTCATTTTTGAATTTTTTGCCCTTCAAAAAATTTTGTAAGGACAAAAACAAGTGATAGTCGGAGGGTGCTAAGTCCGGGGAATATGGTGGATGCGACAGACATGCTTCTGTAGCATTTCTTCCTTGTTGAAATTCGTCAAAATTACAGTGGCGTAAATGAACTTTATCAGTAGCCATGGGTACACTATGGCTTCACACATAAGACTAACGTGAATCAACTTTGTTTTAGTTAATTTGCTACGTCAGTATGTATATACATTAAGTGATCAAAATAGAGAGGCACACATGCGCCAAATAAAGATCTGCTTACATGTCGAAACTTGTTGTGATAGAAACAGACAGAACTTTCCAGTAGACCTTATATTATTCAAGAATGGGGAATGAACAATGGAAATGTGGAATTTTTACTGATATGGGGAAGACAGTGGAAGAACATGATGGTTGGGGACTAGGAGGTAGCCACTGTGGGGCATATTTAGTTTGAGATACCTATCACATGTTCAAGAGGGAAAGTTCCATAGTTCATATAGTTGACTATGTGACTCTGAAGTTCATGGAAGAACGTTGGATATTATATTAAAGTTCTGAAGCCATTAATTTGTAGACGGTAATTAAATGCATCAGGTCAGATGATATCTCTTAGGGAATATAGATAGAAATGGACAAGCAGGAGGATTAACACTGAGCCCTGAACATGACAAGCAAGAGGCCAAGTATGTGAGTATTTGGTGATTGAATATTTGTTGAAAGCATAAAAATTTGTTGAATATTTATTGCCATACGAATGGGATTTTATGAAATGCTGTTTATTTTAAGCCTGACTTTGCCTCTGTCTGATATACCACCATCCACTGTAAAACAGTTTGAAAAGTGGAGAAATAAGTAATTTGTCTTATATGAGAACAAATGCCTAATTCAATTGATCTGTGTAGTGTTTTGATCAGAATTTTCAGATTGTGTAGATACTGCTATAAACTCACAAATCATTTTTATTATCAGATTCACACTTGAAGCTTTCATTGAAATTAATGCCTAGAAACCGTAGACTGAAAAAATTAATTGCCCACAAGAAAAGACATGCTAATGCCTTGATAAAAATAAAACCATATAAATAGTATAATATTCTAAAATTCTATCTATCTAATTTTCTGTGATTTTTTACAGACATCCAATAAGTACCTTTTATCTGAGGTCCTGTCTATTCTGAAAATCAGTTAATAGGGGCTCTTTTAAAATATTTAATAACTGGCATTGAGAACCTGCTTATAATTCTTACCTTAGAGCTGGCTATGACCTAGACCTAGGTATGTTTTATTCATTTAAAGAATAATTATTGTATACTCAGTATTGCCAAGTGCTACTCTACTCCAGGTGCTCAAGGTACATCAGTGAAGTTACAAAAATCTTTGTCTACAAGGAGTTTATATTCTAGGTGTTCTCATATTCCAACTTGTGCTGTTGGATTTGGAACCTCTTCCACCTTTCTCTCATACAGAGGAAAAGACCTGAAACATACTTCATATTATTTATTCATGAGTTACAGTTTCTTTCTTCTTTTCCCTCAATAGGTGAACAGGAGGGCAGGAGCATGTCTATCATGCTTATAGTATATATAATGCCTCAAATAGTGGCTAAACAATAGGAAGTATGTAATACATACTCGTTAAGTGAATAAATATCACAAAATTCTTCTACTTCTAGGTAATGCTCCATTCTGATCCTACTGAGGATATAGTTATATTCTACCAAGAATGCCCTATTCTATTACTCTTTATTTGTCCAAATAGTTATATTTACCACCCCAAACTATCCATATATTGTTTTGTTTTGTTTTCTTTTTTCTCTTTTTTTTATGACAGAGACAGAGAGACAGAGAAAGGGACAGATAGGGACAGACAGAAAGGGTGAGAGATGAGAAGCATCAATTCTTCGTTGCAGCACTTTAGTTGTTCATTGATTGCTTTCTCATATATGCCTTGATTGAGGGGCTACAGCAGAGCTAGTGAGCCCTTGCTCAAGCCAGTGACCTTGGGCTTCAAGCCAGCAACCTTTGGGCTTCACGTCAGCGACCTTTGGGCTCAAGCCAGCAACCATGGGGGCCATGTCTATGATCCCACACTCAAACCAGTGATCCCACGCTCAAGCAGGGTGAGCCCACGCTTAAGATGGATGAGCCTGTGCTCAAGCTGACAACCTCAGGGTTTGAACCTGGGTCCTCTGCATACCAGTCCAACACACTATCCACTGTGCCACCGCCTGGTCAGGCTATATTTTGTTTTCTAATAACGCTTCCCTGGGTTTATGTATGACTACTGTGTTTTCTTAAGGAGCTGCCAAACATTCTTTGTATAACTATATTACAATATTTATCAGACTGCATTTCAATGACCTGTTCAGTTGTCAATATCCCCAAAGTGGAATGAAGTCCTGTTGGAGTCTTGGAAAAAGTTATATAAATGTTAATTCCTTGAATGTTCTAACATATCCCAGAACATAGCAGAAATGAATGCCCAGGACCAAGGACATATTGGGTTAGTGACTAAAGCATGCCATTAATATCAGACATTGTCCATGATTTAGGAGGCAGAAAATTTTGCTGTGGTTGGAGACAAGAACCAGAATTACATAGACAAAGAGGAGACACCAAGAGTAAATCTCAGGATACAGAGAGAAACCCCAAAGCTCTGAGGAAAGGCCAGGCAGAAACCAGAGGGCTGATCAGTCAGTAGGCAAGAGACAGATAAAAATTTTGTGGGTAGAAGAGGTCAGGAGGCTGATATAGTAACCAAATAGGAAGGTCAAAATCAGAAAGTTTAGGACAGGGGTCCCCAAACTACGGCCACATGCGGCCCCCTGAGGCCATTTATCTGGCCCCCGCCGCACTTCTGGAAGGGGCACCTCTTTCATTGGTGGTAAGAGGAGCACAGTATGCATCCTGTGCTCCTGGAGTACTATCTGTGGCAGCGCCGCCAAGCATGGTGTTGTTCACACACAGTACTACTTCCAGTGACGCGGGACGCACGCATCATGGCTCCGGAAGCACATCATATCACTTGTTACGGCTAGCAGTGACAAATATGGAACCGGACATTGACCATCTCATTAGCCAAAAGCAGGCCCATAGTTACCATTGAAATACTGGTCAGTTTGTTGATTTAAATTTACTTGTTCTTTATTTTAAATATTGCATTTGGTCCCGTTTTGTTTTTTTACTTTAAAATAAGATATGTGCAGTGTGCATAGGGATTTGTTCATAGTTATTTTTTATAGTCCGGCCCTCCAACAGTCTGAGGGACAGTGAACTGGCCCCCTGTGTAAAAAGTTTGGGGACCTCTGGTTTAGGCCAAGAGTGATTCAGGGGAAGCTAATCAAACCCCTAGCTTCTCGTACAGGCAGCATTCATTAGTGCCCGTGCCGTCACTGATAGTACTGATTTCCTTATAACCGGTAAGCATCATAAGCTTCCTTTCTGAAGCCTTTCAGAGTATCTCTCTACTGTGCCTTGCTTTCTTTTCTTTCCCCCAAAACCCTTTGGGAAGTTGTTTGTATTTTATCTGGTGTTGTATAAGGTCAACTCTGGCCTGTTGGCAGTACCAGATCACCTAGTTCGGTGCCTCACTCATAAGAAATTAAATTGTTACTACCATGAACATCACTGGCAAAAAAATATAAAAGGAGGAAGGTCTGGAAGAGAAGGGAGGAAGGGAGGGAAGGAGGAAAGAAGGAAGCGGAAGAGAGGAGAAGTAGATGCTACATAACAAGGCCCCGAACTCTAACATCTAAGCTCTCATTCTGCTCCTCAAAGCACTTGTATCATATTAAAGAAGATGAAGCACATTGCCAAATATATACATAAAAATAAAGGCAATATGAAGAAAATGACAAATGAATAATCTAGGAAATGTATATAAAGGTTTGGTAAAAAAAAAAAAAAAATTAAATCCTGATAGCTTTAGGCAAACCTGGAAAACTGCAGAAAAGAATTAGAATTTATGCTTGGTCTTTGAACACTTGACCAGATTGATAAGATGCAGTAAAAGTTGCCAAACAAACATAAAGCAAAGGTGGGATTGTTAATGACATGCCTGGAAGAGCAAAAAGAAATGCGAGTAGTTAAGAGCAGTTTTTATAGATCTTCATACAAAGTAAAGTTGGAAAGCAAAACACAGAATCCATGTTG
Source organism: Saccopteryx leptura (assembly GCF_036850995.1). Classification (NCBI taxonomy): domain Eukaryota; kingdom Metazoa; phylum Chordata; class Mammalia; order Chiroptera; family Emballonuridae; genus Saccopteryx; species Saccopteryx leptura. The sequence continues at coordinate 28,359,391 of NC_089512.1, read as the reverse complement.
GATGTGATCTCACATTCCAGGTTAAAGAATTTGAATTTTATTTGACAGATAACACAGGAAGTGTTTGCTGAATGAATAAATAAATGAGCCTCAAAGTGCTTCCAAAGACAGAAATGTAATAAAACGGCTCCGAAGACACTTGGTGACACAATAACATGAGTTAATACACCTTGTATAACAGGTTGAAAGATCTTATACACTCCAGAGGTTTCCAATTTTTCTTAAAATAAAATTCAATTGTGGTTCCTGGGCAGCTATTTGAAAATCAGCCTTTTCCCCACCCAGCCTCACTACAAATGTGTTTGCAAACAAAATGAAAGAAAAAAAGGAAACATATTGAATTTCTTCTTATGCTTAAAAAAAATAAAAAGATCCTTCAAGATAAATTGAGTACAGTGCTAGTAAATATGGATGCTTTAGGTCACAGACATTCCATTTTTATATATACTGCGATAATATATACAGTGAGCAGAGAAACAATGCGTCTCTGTCCCAATGTTGCAAGAATTCACAAAGTAATTGAAAGTGTTTCCAAGTGTGCATAATTCTGTGCCTCCAGTCAAATACGGTAGATGGAGATTTGTTTGGCTTCCTCTGTCAAAATGTCTAAAACACATAAAGAAAATGTGTAAACGAAAAACAAAATATTACAGTTTCAAAATTCTTTTAATTATATTTCAATTTCAATCTTGGCTTTGCTCAAATATATTAATAATCCTAAGGGCTCATCTCTGATCTTTCTGGTGGGTAAAATGACCGAATGTGATTTTTACCCTTGACTCAAAGTGTCAGTTCTGGAAATCTATAGTATTTGTCACCATGAATACCATTTAACTGCAGCCGTACCCAAAGGAACTCGACACAGCCATATGTGAATACAACTGGATGAACTTAATTAATCTTGCTGTCACTTCCATGATGCTTTTCATTAGTTTTGCTGCTATCTGATCAACTGGCCTTCTCCATATTGGAAATGCTACCCACAGCCTCTTGTAAAAGCATTTTCAAAAGGTAAACAAAGACTCACCTCTGTCACAGGGAGCTTTTATGCAGATAGACATTATTACTGCAACTCTGACTCTGATATGGAGATAACCCTCACATTTCATATTTAGATTATTAAATCATAGAAAACATAAATATCTACTCTGTCCCCAACTGTGAATGTGCTTTAAAATCTATACACAGATTACATATTTAAAGTAAAAGGTCATATTTTTCTTTACATTCTTTTTCATGAATACTGATGCTTACTACACGACCAGGAGTTAGACTGAATAAATATAGAATTTAATTCATAAGAAATCCAGACTTTTTCACAGACCACTGGGAAATAGATTAGAAGAAAAACAGATTTAATTGATGGAACAAAGCAAGTGATAATTCAATGAAAGTATCAGCCTTCTTTGAGTCACATTTTTAAAATAATTGATTTAATATGTGTATATTTTAAGCATAATTGTATTTATATGCAATCTCTTTTGCACTATTTTTAAACGATAATCATAATTTAATTTACTTAAACTTGGAACGATTTTATAAAAAGTTACCACATTTTGATGACAGTTGACTCAAACGAAGGAAGGATTAGGGGTGCCAACCTCCCTACACAAATAAAAATTTATGTATCACTTTTGACTCCTTCAAAATTTAACTAATAATAGCTTACTGGTGACTGGCAACCTTACTGATAACATACTCAGTTAACACATCTTTTGTATATATATTATGTACTATATTTTTACAATAAAGTAAGCTAGAGAAAATGAAATGTTAGAACTCAAAAGGAAGAGAAAATACATTTAAAATATTTATTTTTAAAAATCCGTGCATAAGTGGACCTATACAGTTCAAACCCATGTTGTTGAAGAGTCAACTGGATATGAAAGTTAATTCATACCTATGGGATAGCCACGGAGAACTAGGAAAGGAACTCACTGACAGCTCAACTTACATGGAGGGCTCTGATGGAGAAATATCAGAAAGTAATGCAGCCCCTTTTTTCATGTGTAGAAGTCAGCCTTCAGAATAGTCCCCGGGGATTCTTGCTTCCCAGTAGTTACACTCTTATGTAGTCCCTTCCCACTCTGAAGAGGCTGACCTGTGTAACCAACAGGATAATGTGTAAATGACCAAGTGTGACTTTTAAGATTAGGTCATAAAAGGCAAAGTAGCTTCTTTTCCTCTTAGATCACAGACTCTAGAAGAAAGCAGCCGCCGCCATGCTGTGAGGACACTCAAGAAACCCTATGAAGCAGTACACATGGAGAGGAGCTGAGACTGCCAATCAACATCCAGCATCACATTGTCGGGTATGTGAGTAAGCCACCCTGGAAGTGGATCCTTCAACTTGGGTCAAGCCTTCCGATACCTGTAGCCATGTTTAAATAAAAATCCTGGGAGAGGCCCTGGCCGGTTGGCTCAGTGGTAGAGCGTCGGCCTGGTGTGCAGAAGTCCCGGGTTCAATTCCCGGCCAGGGCACACAGGAGAAGCGCCCATCTGCTTCTCCACCCCTCCCCCTCTCCTTCCTCTCTGTCTCTCTCTTCCCCTCCCGCAGCCCGGGCTCCACTGGAGCAAAGATGACCCGGGCGCTGGGGATGGCTCCTCGGCCTCTGCCCCAGGCGCTAGAGTGGCTCTGGTCGCAACAGAGCGACGCCCTGGAGGGGCAGAGCATCGCCCCCTGGTGGGCAGAGCGTCGCCCCCTGGTGGGTGTGCCGGGTGGATCCTGGTCGGGTGCATGTGGGAGTCTGTCTGACTGTCTCTCCCCGTTTCCGGCTTCAGAAAAATACAGAAAAAAAAAAAAAAAATCCTGGGAGACCTCAAGTCAAAACCAGTCATCTGAGCAACTTCCAAATTCCTGATTCACAAATGTGTAAGATGATAAACAAATTTATTGTTGTTTTAAGCTTCTAAGTTTGGGGTTGTTCTTTGTTTTGTTTTTAAGCATCAATAGATAACTAATACACCATGGAACTTCACAGCCTAGTTGTAACAATCAGACAGCTGTGCAGTGTTAAATTAAAATGATCAAAATGTGATCTAGATCTTAGGTGAGATAGAAATAAAGCTTTGAGGGTGTCACATATCCTTGTGGGTCTTGGTTTCTTAATTAATGAAATGGTCCTGTGGGGATGAATGTGGCCACCCCCGCAAAAACCTATAGAGGTTGGAAAAGTAACACAGTTGCCTAGGTTTTATAGAGAGTTTTGAGGGATTAAAGAGTGTATCAGCTATCAAGGGTGTATCTGTTAGTTTCAACTGATAGCATGTCATGAGGAAAGCAGACAGAGGCCTCCATATTTTTTCCCCTTAGGTTTTATTTTCTATGACAAAAACATTACCCATTTGATAAGAACTTTCATATAATTTCATTTTGAAGCTATGTGCTTTAAAATTATGATGGAAACTTTTCTTTTTTTTACTTTTATGCATTTTTCAATATCTTCTTTAAGACTTTATTCAAGGATATATCTGTTATTGTATTAAGCTGCTCCAGCCCTTCTTCCCTTCCAATACTATCTCTACCCGTGTCTATCTCACTCTCAAACTTCTACCATTTGTCTACCAAGACATATTCCTCTCTTGATGGTCCAATCACATGGCACCTCCTCTAGGAGGCTTTTCTTGGTTGCCAGTCATAATTAGTGACTAGTTTTATTGTAACTCAAGAATTATTTATCCCTTGTGTCCTACTAGGTATATCTCCCTTCCCCCCCTCCCCCATTGATTTGAGAGGAAGTGTCAAGGAGTGGAAGACAGAGAGAAAGAGAGAGAGAAGCATCACCTCATTGTACCACTTAGTTCAATTTAGTTGTGCACTCATTGGTTGTGGGTAGAGTGCAGAGCGCATTCCTAGCAGCTGCGGCTGATGCAATGCTGTGAGAATACTCCAGCTCCCAGAAGCCTCCTGGGCATACCCAGGAAGGAAGCTCGCCCGCTATAAGGAAGTGACTTAGCGCCAACCACACAGCTCCCTGATCTTTTCAGCCATTGGCTATGAAGGACACACTGTAACATCCTATTGGCTGAACCCATGTATATAAGCTAGCTTACTTCCTGAATAAAGTGGATCTCCGTTACTGAACCTGGTCCTCGGAGTCGGGTCTTTGTGTCTCCATTGTCCTCACCCCCTGCAGGACTTGTCCATAGTTGGTTGCTTCTCATATGTGCCCTGACCAGAGATTGAATCTGTGACCTCAGACCTCTGGGACGACAGTCTATCCTCTAAGCTGAACAACCAGGTTCTATACCTCCCTGTTTTTCATGTAAAAATTCATTAGGCAAAATTAATATGTTTTATTTTATTGCCCACAGTTAGAAACAAGGATCAGAATTACACAAGCAATGCCTGCCTGCGACGCACTGTCCTGGTCTGCCTAAAATGACAGAGTTGTTGCTCAGCTTCTGGGAGTGCTGTAGTCAGATAGTTTTCAACTGCCAGGACCTTTAGTTATTGTGTCAGCTACCAGAAGCTGCTTTGCCAATGCTCCTGGCCTTTGTGGTGGACCATATCAAATGATCAATGCAGGAGTAAAAGAACTGGGTCACTCAAGCTCCAGAGTATCCAACACTGTCTTTGGACCTGCAGCTCAACTTCTTCCTCTCCCTGCTCCAATTCCTCTTCTCCCTTTCATAGAGCTGACCCAGAGCACTCCCTGATAAATATCCTGTGTGCTAACCTTCATCGGAGTCTGTTCCTTGGAGAACCCCTCCTGTGGCCCTATGATTATATATATACTCAATAAATGCTTGGTGGTATAAACTTCAGTTCTTAGTATGATATTTACAAACAAATAAGACTAATTTCTTAAAGAAAAGAATATGGTTATTCCTCCAGAAGCCCTTGGAATTGCTGGTAAACTTAGAAAGGAAGCCAATCTATTCTCCAGAGACTTGTTGATTTTGGAATTAAGGAAAGGAAAGCCCAGAATTGAAATAAATGCCCTGGTTGGTGTACTCCATCTGAGTAATAGTGGTGGCTCACAGCTATCAGCCCTGCCAGGAGATACTCAATCATGATACTCTCTCCTTTTTCTCTTCAACAAAGGTAATCACTCATCATTTTATCTTTTCTAGAAGGTGTCATTACTTTTAAAAGACAGTAAAAGTCTCACAAGGGCTTCTATGTAATGGAAAGATTTCTCTTCACCTTCAAGAAGAAAAAAAAAAACTAAAGGAGAAAAAGAGCCTAATTAATTTGAGCATAAAGAAAATAAATTAGCTTTGAGGAACTTCCATAATTTTCAAGTATATATAAAATTTCTTGGGAAATTTTTTGAAACTGAGTAAGTGATCATGTTCTTTAGTGCCTACACTGTATAAAAAATATATTTTAAAATTATATTTGTTTGGTTACATAACAAAACCACTCTTTCTGGAGAGAAAAAACAAACAAACTTTGCTTTGGAACTATCTGTGATGCAGAGGTATGTGTGAACAGTCTACCTTAAATAAACTATCAACAGTAAGTTCTTCTTAACCTCTGACAACATGTTACCAACAACCGAGCATGGACTAAAACCAAGTGATTTATCACCTATTTTCAAATCAAGGCTCAATCTGGATGTCATTTATTTTTTCTCATTTTTTTCTTCATTTAACAAATATTCACTGAGCACCTATTTGTCAAACACTTTTCTTGGGACTAGGGATATAAGAGTGATCAAGATAGATATTGTTCTTGTTTTATGGAACTTACAGTGTTTCAGAGAATGGAGGATTGTAATGAAAGGTGAATCCATGAATCTATGGCTGCAATAATGTGTTGAGAAGCAAGGAAGAAAAAAGGTGAGCATTCGGGGAAGTTAGAAAAGAATTTTTTTGAGAATGTTACATTTAAGTTGCAAGGTGAGTATAATTTGAAATTAGACAGATAAACATAAAGAAAGAGTATACCAGGCAGAGTTAACAGCATGGGCAAAGACCCCTGAAAAAAGGAGTATGGGACAGGAGCTAAGAGATATTCAATAAGGAAATGCAGGAGAAAGTGGTACAGAATGAGGAAGGACAGGTAGTTTGGAGACATTCATGAACCTGTAACAAGGATTTGGAAAACCACACAAAGAGCTTAATCAAGAAAGTGATGGGCTGCATGGTTATAGATTCAAAAAGTATTAGACTAGCACTGGCTGGTTGGCTCAGTGGTAGAGCGTCGGCCCAACCGACTGGTTTGATTTCTGGACCAGGGCATACAGTAGAAGCACCCATTTGCTTCTCTACCTTTCCCCTCTTCCTTCTCTCTATCTTTCTTCCCCTCCCATAGCCAAGGCTACATTGGATCTAAATATTGGCCTGGGCACTGAGGATGGCTCCATGGCCTCTGCCTCAGGCACTGGAATGGCTCCAGTTGCAATGGAGCAACATCCCAGATGGGCAGAGCATCACCCTCTAGTGGGCATGCCGGGTGGATCCTGGTCGGGCACATGTGGGAGTCTGTCTTCCTCTCCGCTTCTCACTCCAGAAAAATACAAGGAAAAAAAATGGTACTAGACTAGTTAACAACTAAGAATATTGTGGAAATAAAGCTTGAGATAAGCACATGCACATGCAGGAATGCTGTAAATCTTTGGTATAAGCCACAGTTTTCCTGGCTCAGGTTTTCTGTCTACATAACATTCAATAAAACACAGCAGGCAAGGGGGAAAAATGTCTTGCATAGTTGGGCTTGTTTAGTTGGGAATCACTAATTGAACCAGTTTCTAGATAAATCAGCTTTTTTTAGCTGTCATGGGAACTGAGCATTTAATACAGGAATAAACATTCTAGTTGATTTTTGACAATGACCTAGATTAGCCTTCAAATGAAGGAGTCAGTATGTTTGCTAGGTTGCATTCTGAGCCACACACATATGGGCACTGAAAGATAGATTAGATGTATGGTTCTCAAACTTTTTGAAGTCGGGAACATTTAAAATCCTACAAATAATTGTAGGTGCACTATATACAAATTTCTGAGAAATATGTTATAATAATTAAGTCAAATATTAAAGAAAAAAATATAAAGTCCAAGCATGCTTTTATGGTAATTAAACAAAATAAATATGACAAAATTAAATTTATTCTGACATTTAAAAATGTTACATTTTTTGAGTTATGCTTTTTAGAATTTGTAAAAAAGAGGGGTTAAAATATTTAAAAAGAACAAAAAGTTATCTTTTTATATATATAGATACATTCTTAGTAAGATTTAGTAAATTCGGCAGGTCCCAGCACAAATGTGTTTTTTCATTCTTGTGTTTATGAGAAACATAAGCCTGATGTTTCCTAGCGATTTCTTCAATGTTTGGGCATATATTTGAAAGGCAAAACTCTTATTTCCTCATCAATACATTGAAGAATTTCTCTCTTTTTACTCTTAATTGTGTTGAGTGCAGAAAACCCCCACCATATAGATCATCTTAACTTTACACTAAACAAAGACTAGAAGAAACTTGCCTCCAGTCTTTCCAGGGAACATGGGGGGTAGTGTAAACAATTCAGCACCACAGCTTAACAGCCTTGTGCAACCTAATCAGGCAAGTGAGGTGGGGAGTTGGGCAGACTGTCAGTTTACAGCCAATTCCCCACACCTCTGTCCCCCAAAAATCTAAACTCCAAAAACCCTGTTGGTGTTTTGGTCCCCAACAGGCACATATTTTTCTGGAATACCATAGGGTGCACCTGGAAATCTTCTAGGGTGCACCAGTGCACCCTGGCACACACTTTGAGAAACACTGGATTAGATAGATAGATGATAGATAGATAGATAGATGATAGATAGATAGATAGATAGATAGATAATATATGTTATCTATTTATAGGAATCATGAAAGAAAATAGGGAAAATGACACCGCTGAGTCATATACCATAAGTTTTAGGTTTATATGCAAGTTGTGGTATAATTTTTTATTTCTGGCTTCCAAACCTTTTTTTTTTTTCTTCAATTTTTCACTTCTCTACTGCCTACAAATTTTCTAAATAATTTCTGACAAATTCTGAGTGGCCCTGTTTTTGAAGATGTTCAGGCACAGAGGAGTATTCTTAGATTGCCTCAAGGAAATAAAGCCCTAGATATTTTCTGTGTCCAAGAATTTCATTTATTCTCTAAAATTTCAAAAATAAATGCCTTTCTAATCTCAGTAATATTTTCACAAAATAAGTTGGCTATTGCATTTATTTCAGAAACATAAAAGAGGCCATTTCCAAAATGTTGTGTTTATGTGTAGCATTCACACACTATACAACATGAGTATGTGAGATTGCACTCTTCCTTTTCTAGAAACATAAGTGCATCAATCTTGATGGGAAATAAAGAAAACTTTGACATATTTTAGGGTGGCTGCCAAGCCATCTTCCTCTCTGGGGAAATTCCTTCGCCATATGAAATATGCAGGCCTTATGCACCTCTGGACATGACTGATTTGATTAGGGCGGCTTCTGAACAGGATTTTCTGAGACCTATGACTTACATGACCTAGCTTGAAAAGATGAACTGAGACAATCACGTTTGTTCTTGAAAACATAAATTAAAAGATGGAGAAGGAACTTGTCAATTGGTGATGGGCCATGAAACAAAGAGGTCATATAGACTCAAGTCATCTAGATTCCTGTGTGAAATTGATCAGCCCAGGAAAGTAGAAAAGAGAGGAAAGGGCAGAGACAAAGAAAGCATGTACACACTGGATGCTGGATGTAGAGAGAGGCACGTTTATATAGGTGGGCTTTGGTCATTCAATGGTTTCTTTCCCCACGCACCTTTCCAATAATCTCATTTTTCTTCTTGAGGCAAGTTTAATTAGTCTCTTAGTTAATTGGAACAGATTCAGTAGACTGACACTAGGAGGAGTCATGGACTCATCTTGTGTACTATCCTTTGACTACTCCTGAACAAGGGAACACAAGATGGCAGCATTGTGAAGCAGGGAAAGATGGGAATCAAGGAAAAAAGGAGGAGTCAGTCATGCTGCGGTCGGGGGAATACAGGGCCTTCAGGAAGTGAACTTAAGGCTAATTACAGGATAAATAATAATAATTTCTACTGGGAAAAATAATCATTTCTAGCTCTCCAGATCAAACACTTACTCTCTTTTAATCTTTATTTTCTACTAATATGTTGTACATGTAAACAATAAAGGTAAAAATTTTTTGACTCTTAGTATTGATATGTAGCCTGTATTCATTATGCTTTTATGTATTATTTTCCTAATAATCAAACCTCTTTTATCACTAGACTTTTGTCAAATAGATGATTTCCTATCTGTATGGGTGAGGGGCATGCTTATTATAAGTGTTAGAACACGAAATCATGACTTTGGTCCATGTATTTGAGGCTCAGTCAGCATAGTTTTAAGAGATAAACGTGTTTTAGTGAAGAGTAGGAGTGTGGAATATTATTGGCCATAAGTAACATGAATTCATTGATTCTCTCCTTTATCTCAATTTCTGGTAGTTCACAACAAATCTGCTCTAAGATCTAAGTCTCAGGGAAGATCTCACAGGAGAATAGAGAAAATTTTATTAAATCATTATAGAAAGTCAGTTATGGGATAGAGAATAACAGAGAAATAAGTAGTAAGGACAAAGGTACATTAGAATAGATGAAATTTAAAAGGCAGTCTCTTAGAAACGAGTAAAGTAGAATGAAAGGATATAATGAGTTAGAAAGCAGGATAAAGAAGTAGAGATCCTTGAAGTCAAGAGCATATAGTTAAAATTGTATTTACTAGAAACATCTTTTATAGTTGGAGCCGATGCACTTGAAAGGATTTGTGGCTGTGGGTAAAGAGGACAGCCAGATGATGTTCTATTAATATAAATCTTGCCTAATCCTATACTTGATTCAAGTGGTGGGCTCAGTGACCATATATAATGGTAGCTATCAAATATAAGATCTTTTTTAATACCAATCTTTTCTTTTTGCTCATGAAAAGTGGCTAAAGAAAGTATGTAACACCCTCCCCGCAGCCCACACATACACATGCACACCCCAGCTAGATCTGTCTAAGCATACATTGAAATAAGATTTGGTAGCAAAGATGATCAGTTGAAAGCCTTCCAGAAATCACAGTTCTTAGAGGAATACTAAGGCAGCATGACATAGCTAGCCACTTTTAAACATGACCGAAGCTACGCATGTTTTCTTTAGGTTTGTATTTTTGGTCTACAAAATATATTTTCTCTTTTTTAGCTCAACTCCTTCTTATAGCTGACAAAACTTACACATTTTTTTTTTTACCTCCAAATTTAGATACAATTTCTTCCAGAGCATTCCATGACTCTGTGGATAAACCTCCGATGTGCTCCCTCAGCACTCTCTCCTTAGTGATAACACATTTGTTTTTTAAGTGCTTCTACACTTGCCTGTTCTTTCACAAGACCGTAAGATGCTGAAGGCAGATACCATGGTGAGTTCACCACTGTACCTCCAGGGTCCAGTGTTTAATTCACAGTAAGTACCCAATACATACTTGTTAAGTGATGGGTGGATGAATGGATGGTGAATGAAAAGAGAGTTGGGTGGAGTGTGGGATGGGGGAGAGAAAAGAGGAAGACAGAGGATTACATTCTGTGATGGGAGTACATAAAGTGATAGTTGTAGATGTTTGGGTAACAGACAACTATGCCCTTTGTTTTGGAGCATTTTGGTATATAAAGATGTGGACTCTCTTTATAATGTTAGGTTAAAGCTCAGAAATCTGCATATGATACTTTTATATTGTGATGACTATCCATTGCATACCCAAGTCTAGCCAACAATTAAGACTACTCATATTTCTACATTACTGAAATTTGTTGTCACCATCTACATAATTACCGTCTTAACTATGAGGGGATTTTACAACGTGTGCTTGTCTCTCATTTATAGGGAGAAATCTTAGTGGGATATAGAAACAGATGAATGCAAGGAATGACAGAATCATCAAGGTCACTCATGCCATGTGAACTGGAATGGGCAAAAATGAAGGATCTCCTTGAAGTTACACTTATGACCCGTTTTATAACCAGAATAGAGCATTTATAAAGGAGTGATATACTATGGTTAAATATATATATAAAAAAAGGAAGTTGATAATAAGAATGTATTCTTAAACTAAATTTTTTTTTCTTGCTAGCTTCTATTTCCTCTTTATTTTTATTCCAAGTATCAGAATCAAGGTACAGTTAACAGGTTTGTCCAGGCCAGGCAAGCTTACCTAAAGGAATGAAACTCTAAAGAAAGTCTTCTTTGACTACTCTTTTCTCAAGGGAGAGATAAGGCCTTGCTCTTTCTCCATCAATTTCAATCTAAATACACTTCTCTTGAAGCTTTGATGGCAGTGAGTGGCACATCTTGGTTTGTATGTCCTTCTCCTTCACTGGACTGTGCATTCCCTGAGGGCAGTGTTGTCTCTATATTTGTCTTACTCATATTTGTGCTTCCGGCACCCACAATAGTGCCAGGTGCATAGTGAACTCTCTATAGATGGTTGTTAGATGAGTGAATAAATGTATGTATTTGGAGTGAATGAATGACTATGAGAGGAATAAGAGTCGCCATTGACCATGTTACTGGGAAAATGTATATTTTGTCTAATCAATCTCTGAAAATATGGTTAAAATATTTTAGGATAGAATGCTGCCATGAGAATCTGTTTTACTGTTTTGGTTTGTTTATACCACAAATAATGATTGGTTTAAGATAGGAAAGCTCTTTCCAATGGAATATGCCAATGTTCCCTATATAAGACTTTCTCCCTTCCCTAATATTATTTCACTGAAGAATAGAAATATTAGATGATTAGTTCTTAGGGAACATAACACCAGACCTAAAGGAGATAGAAAGACAAGATTTATCCAGGTCATGGGGAGGGACTCAGCAAAACTCCTGTCTTATATCCTTAATGTTTATGTCATTAGAACCTAACAACTCACTCATCTGGACAGTGTTGGACAGATACTGCCAAGTTTGAGGCATTTATTTATTATTATTTAACCACAAAAGTCCTATGAAACTGCTTTATTTCCAAAGCTGATTTTATAGGACCCCATGAGAAAGGCACATTTGCTACCCTTCTGGGCAGTGTTCCACTGAAGAAATTCTATACACCTTAATTGAGGTAGTGGTTAAATAGGGGACATTTGTCAAACTAATCAAACTTTAAACTTAAGAATTGTGTTTTTTGTTAAATGTAATTCGTATTTTAAGAAAGACAATGGAAAAAATAAATGTTAAAAACACACACAGATCTACAAGAAAGAACTGGATTGGGTGAACATAAAGTTGAAAGTTAGATCATATATTCAGAAAAAAAAAACCCCAAAATGAGTCTTATATGTCTAACAGGTTTCAATGAATTTGGTTACAACATAAGAAACACTGGGCTCCTTGGGTTTGCTGACAAGCAAAATGTTATAGTAGAAAGGGCATAGATTTAAGGTAATATTGACCTAGGATGGACTCAAAACATTGACACTCAAATGCTGTGTGACCCTATGAAAGTTACTTAACTTTTTGAGATTCCATTTCATCATCTGTAAAACAGGGACAATAACTCCTACTTTGTTTTGTGGTTTTGAACGGATGGTTCATATAAGTGCTTAATTAATAGTTGCTATCATTATTATCCATCATCGATGACATAATGTTAATTGCTGTACATTTTAAATTGTTATAGTAATGTTAAAAAGACATTCACTATTTTGTGATTTTCATGCTTGGCATCTTCAAACTTTACTGGTATTGTCCTCCCTGGTGTGGGTTTTTCTGTTAAAAACAGAGGTCAAATTGAAGGAACGCCTTTAGAAAGAGAGGCCACGAGACACTGTGATGGAAGCAGAAATGGGAAAATAGGGAGAAAGTCTCAATTCCATATTATCACGAAGCTTCAAGACCAGTCAAAAAGAGAACAATTCCCAGTTAAGGCTATTATGGTAGGCACCGGGATGGATGGTGTTGGGAAAACAGCTGTGTGAGGCTTACTCGCTGGTTTACTGGCTGCAAGAACTTTGCTTGATTAGTGCATGAGCACGTGGCAGCGCCACGTGTATATAGCCTATGTAAGGCTATCAGGCTTCCCCAAACTACGGCCCGTGGGTCACATGCGGCCCCCTGAGGCCATCTATCCCCCCCTCCCCCGCCACATTTCCAGAAGGGGCACCTCTTTCATTGGTGGTCAGTGAGAGGAGCACTGTATGTGGCGGCCCTCCAATGGTCTGAGGGACAGTGAACTGGTCCCCTGTGTAAAAAGTTTGGGGACCCCTGCGTGGGTGCTTGTACTTGAGGGGATTGCAGATGGCAGATTGTAGATTGCCTCCCAGCCACTGTGAGGGGCCGTTTTTTTGCTGTTTCTTTGCCTGAGAAGAAGTTTTCCCCTGCCTGTTTGCTTGTCTGCTGTTGCGAGAATCTATTAAACAGGAATGGCCCAACCCTTTCCGGCTCCGCAGTTTCTCTACCGTCTGCCCGAATCCAATGTGGACCTGCCTGACCTTGGCCACCGGCATTCCAGATGGATTTGAGAAATATTACAGAGATTTTGTTGACTAACTGGATAGATAATGATGGGTGCTGCTGGGTTTGATGAAGGAGTGACTATGATTAAGAATAATTTAGGCCCTGGCTGGTTGGCTCAGCGGTAGAGCGTCGGCCTGGCATGCGAGAGTCCCGATTCGATTCCCAGCCAGGGCACACAGGAGAGGCGCCCACTTGCTTCTCCACCCCCACCCCCTCCTTCCTCTCTGTCTCTCTCTTCCCCTCCCGCAGCGAGGCTCCATTGGAGCGAGGATGGGGATGGCTCTGTGGCCTCTGCCTCAGGCGCTGGAATGGCTCTGGACACAACAGAGCGACGCCCCAGAGGGGCAGAGCATCGCCCCCTGGTGGGCGTGCCGGGTGGATCCCGATCGGGCGCATGCGGGAGTCTGTCTGACTGCCTCCTCATTTCCAGCTTCGGAAAAATGGAAAAAAAATAAAATAAAATAAAAGAATAATTTAAGATTTTGACTTTTCTCATTCAGTGCCTCTCAGTGATATGGGAACTTGAGGAACTTTCAAGATGCCCTGTGTGTGTGTTGGGGCGCAGGTATCAGATTTGGATACGATCTTTGTGGTATCTGGGAAACAAGGAAATGGAAATAACATGGGCAGTTGAACAAAGGGTCCGAACCTGAGAAGTCAGATCTAGGCTAGTGGTATGGTGATGTAGGTAAATGCTTAAACAACTGGTTCTCCAAAGAAACAAAGCCCTGGTTTGTAGTATTTGACAATCTCCATGGTGTAAATACTCCCACCAAAACACCAATTTTACATTATAAGTGCAACCAACATAGCTTTGGAAGAGATGCATGAGACTGGCTCTTGCATAGTGGTGCAGCCCAGCTCTATCACATAAGGGGATGTTCAAGAAGCAGCACATAGTCAAAAGCGTAAAATACAAATTTATGCAAAGTTGTATAAATTCCCCTGAATGGGGGTTTCCTTTTGCATATATTTTCCTTTTTATTTCACATGTGTTTCATTTTTTATTAATTTTATAATGCCTGTTTACATAGTATTTTCAGGAAGAATTGGCATCTGATCCTTAAATCAGCATAGAGCTTTCAATGTCTGCACCTACAACACCAGGAGGTTAGGATAAATAATAAATAGCTTCTCCTTACTGAAAAAAAAAGAAAGAGAGAAAGAAAAAAGGAAAGAGAGAGAGAGAAAGAGAAAGAAAGAAAGAAAGAAAGAAAGAAAGAAAGAAAGAAAGAAAGAAAGAAAGAAAGAAAGAAAGACAAAGGAAGAAAGACGAAGGAAGGGAGGGAGGGAGGGAGGGAGGGAGGGAGGGAGGGAGGAAGGAAGGAAGGAAGGAAGGAAGGAAGGAAGGAAGGAAGGAAGGAAGGAAGGAAGGAAGGAAAAGTGATGGAAACTACTTTTATGGATCTATTATCCTAAAAGTAGTCTAAACTGTTAATGAACCTACTTGTACCTATCTGAAGTTCAACTCTCTGGCTATCTCCTTCAGCAAACGGGACCGACCCTGTATGGTATCTAATTTCCAAATTTAAATCTTCTATAATTTTATCATGACTGTGTTGATTATTTGTGTCTTTTTTTTCCTCCATACATGTTTGCCGTTTTAGTATCCCCAGAAATTAAATTTTTATATTGCAACGCTTGCGGGTTTCAATGACAGGGAAATAATTATTCTCTTAATGATAGGAAAATATGATTCTAGAGTACATTTTGGATTATGTAAGCTAAAAATAGTACACATTGCCCTCATTTTTAAAAATTGCACTTTTCACTAAATATAAAATTACAAAACACTCCTGTTAAAAATTTTGGAAAATTCAGAAACAAAGTAATGGAGAAAATAAAAACCCATAACCCCATACACAAATATTTTAATAGTATTTCCTTTCAGACAGGAAACTATATATTCACAAAGGCATATATTGTTTACATGCTAAATATTTCACACTATATTTTTGTATTCTAAAATTTTAATATTCTACTCTCATCTTTCCCATGTAATTAAAATTTTGTATAACATAACCTTAACTGTTGAACAATATCTGTGGTGGGCAGTTAGACAGACATGAGCAGAGCAAGGACTATAGGCCAGGTGCAGAAGGTCACAAGGGCCGAAAGACCCAGGTGACTAAGCAACAGGCAAATGAGAAAAAAAGGACCTCACCCCCCAGGGTGATGTTTCTTCCACTAGCATATGCTGGTAATGCAGCTGAGACCCCCTGATTTCATTTCTCTGGTCATGCGGTTCAAACCCTCCCCTGACCTTTCCTCTCCTGGCATGTTGCTAGTCACGTGGGCCAGAGAATAGTGCTTAAGCGTTAAGCCAGGGGCCCCCAAACTACGGCCTGCAGGCCGCCTGCGGCCCCCTGAGGCCATTTATCTGACCCCCACTGCACTTCTGGAAGGGGCACCTCTTTCACTGGTGGTCAGTGAGAGGATCATAGTTCCCATTGAAATACTGGTCAGTTTGTTGATTTAAATTTACTTGTTCTTTATTTTAAATATTGTATTTGTTCCCGTTTTGTTTTTTACTTTAAAATAAGATATGTGCAGTGTGCATAGGGATTTGTTCATAGTTTTTTTTTATACTCCGGCCCTCCAATGGTCTGAGGGACAGTGAACTGGCCCCCTGTGTAAAAAGTTTGGGGACCCCTGCATTAAGCTGTAGGGATAACATCTAGGCCTCAGATGTGTTTCAGCTCTAAGCCCAGAAAAGCAGAAAACCAGACAACTGATGCCACAGCTGACCCTCAGCACCAGCTGCATTGACTAATGTCCCCTCTCCCTGGTGCCAACCAATCAGGGGAGACCACGACCCTAAAAGGACCTGGAGAGCTCAGAAATATTCTGTTGACATCCCTCTAATCCCCACCCTTAAAATTCCTTAGGACTGAGGACCCAGAGCACTCGCCCTCCCAGGAGCTCACCCCTGCCTTTCCCTTCACTCTCTCCATCTTCTTCCCCCATGTGAATGTATCTCCTAAATGCTAAGGGTTCTCATGCGACTCACAACCAGGGAATCGGTGGACAGCAGCAACTCATCCTGGGCTAACCCCCTAACCCCAAGGCCCCCTTTCCCTGACTTCCCAGTGAGCCAAAGCAGCCCTGCCTACGCTCTCTCCTGGTGCTTTTTCTATTCTAGGCTCTTCCTTGTTTCACCAACCCCTGCTTTATTAACTTACTCTCAAAACCACCTGGACTCATGCTGTGAAACTTTTCCAGCATAAAGTCAAGAACCCACAGGTTACCAGCTGTCCCTGGGTGGACCCAAAGGGCCAGGTTCCATGTCTGGTAACATCTCTGCCCACGGCCAGGCAGTAATGTATCCTCTGAGTGTACCATATGTATTTAAACATTGTTCTATTTTTGGACACTTAAGATGGTTTTTATGTTTTCATTATTGTAAATGAAATGGCAATGGACATCCTCTTTCATTAGTTTTTGTGCTTATTACCCATTGCTTCCTTGGATAAAGTCCTAGAAATGTAATTACTGGGTTACAGTATAAAATTGCTGCAAAGAATTTTGGTACAGTGTTTAATCGTACTCTCAAACTGATTGTATCGATTTATATTCATATCAATGCTTCATGTGAGTGTCAGATTTCACTCCATCACCAGCATTGAATATTATCTTTAAGAAAAGAAATGTTTGTGCACCCCATTTGAAAAGCAATAACTAGCATGTCATTGTTATTTGCATTTATTTCTTTTATTGATAGGTTAATAATTTTTATAGAAGAAAATTTTGTGTCTGTGTGAATCTCTTTATATCCCTTGCTCATTTGTTTCTATTGATGTCTAATGTTTTACTTTATCCAAAGAATTTGATGTAATTTAGAAGTAACTGAAATAATAAACTTTATTTGAGCTTCTGAAAATATAATTTCTAAGTAGAGCATCAGCAATGATCATAACAGAGAAAATAAAGCTCAACTATGAAAGTGATATTTACAAATCATGATTACACAAAGCAAATTCCTTACACCTATTTGGACCCCCTAAGAAAGGCACATTTTCTACCCCTTTGGGCAGAGGCTAAAGGTATATTCTTCTGTCCATGAATGCAGTTGGATTTTAGAGTGAAGATGAGATTCAGAAGGGTTTCCAGCTTCCTTCCCATCGCTGCTGAGCTGTGCTCCAAAGGAATCCTTGCAAACATTTGCTATGAACTTTAGATATGATTTTCTAATCCTCCATTGGCCCCAAAACATGTGTTTTCCTCAGCCTTTTCCCACTATGGGATCGTGCTGCCAATAGTGTCTTTGGGATAAATTTAAATTCATCAGGTTTGAGTTTAATTACATTACGTAAGCTAGAAAATGTCGCCAGTCAGCTTTGAGAGAGTAGCTTCTGTATACAGTTGCAATGTCCCGTTTTGTTTTAAATATTTGCATTCTGAGAAATCTACTTGGATTCCAAGCCCTTTTTGTTGTTGCTGTTGTTATCCTTGTCACGAACTTATCTTTATCACATTGGCCAGAAATTACTCTTTGTAAAAAGTATTTTAAAAAATTTTGCATAAGTTCCTTTCCTCTATTCTACATCCTTCCCCAAAGCCTCTTTCTTTACCCAGCTGGGGCAGGGATGGTAAGAGAAGATGGACAAAGCATCATTTTTACAGGTTGTCCCAGCACCATGCAGCTTGACAAATATTCATCAAGTTCTGAAGAGAGTATTCTTAGAGCAAAGGGAAGAAAGGCTTTCAAACTGCTCGAACTGGGAAAGAAGAATCATTTGAAACACGAAATGGGCTCTACACCTGGGTCCATTATGACATTTGTGAAGTGGCTCATACAGAACTCCCACTGTAAATTGCACCAGTGACCTGAATGTTCATTCCCCACCCGATAACTATGCCCTTTGCCATTTAACTTTATAGTTCCACCTTCCAATGGGCATATATTTCAACCCCTGCCTCATTTTGGACTTGGCTCTGTGACCACTTTTTTTTTTTTTGCATTTTTCCGAAGCTGGAAACGGGGAGGCAGTCAGACAGACTCCCGCATGTGCCCAACCACCCGACATGCCCACCAGGGGGCGATGCTCTGCCCCTCTGGGCCATCGCTCTGTTGCATCCAGAGCCATTCTAGCGCCTGAGGCAGAGGCCACAGTCTGTGACCACCTTCGATCAGTAGAATGAGATGTGCCGTATTTGAGCCCTGCTCTCTCACACCTCCAGTGTCACTGCTAGAAGAACCTCCCCTGGAAGCTTGCTGGTCCAAGACGAATGAGAAACACAAGGAACAGAGACAACCCAGATGGCTGAACACCTGCAATGAGAAGCTGAGCTTCCCAGAATTGCAGCCTGAAGCAGACCCAGGCAGCTGAGCCAAGCCTAGGTCCACTGAACCCTGGCCCATACGCAGAGCAAATCCAAGAAGGAAGACCATAAGTAATTGCTCTTTTAAATCAATGAGTTCTTTTTGTTAAATAACAACAACAAACTAACATATTATCCTAGGAGTTTTGCCACTTACAACTTACACACTCCAATGCAAAAATGGAAAAAAAATTAAAAATTCCTCAGTTAGGAAGAAAGCCAGTCAATGCTCCTCATTTAGGAATGCCGTTCAATTTTATCAGGCTCTTGTTTATAGCTCCTAAATGGTGCCTTCCACTGGAAGCCTATCTAGGTGTTGGTTTTTAAAGTAACAGTTCTCACAATAAATATCCTTTTATCCCCTCCTCAACATAACTAGTCATCTCTCTTCAAAGCTCCTCCCAACTACTTCACTCTTTTCCTACCCACAGAGACGCATAGAGCTTGAGTGAAAGGTGGCAGGTGGTTGAGTTCAGAAATAAAGCAAGCCTTTCCGTTTCCCATCCATCTCACAGGAATAATCTAAACACCGAAGCACCCTGTAGTCAATCAGACTTGCTCTCACTGCCAGCTCTTGAAAGATGCAGAGAAATAATTCTGATTCAGGGCATGGCTCATGAAAAACAACATCTACAATCACAGGAAATAATATATGTCCACCTGTCTCAAAGGAGGCAGAAAAATAATCTCCCATATCTTTTATTTATTTATTTTTCTAGGTGAGAGAAGGGGAGATAGTGAGACAGACTAACGCATAAACCCCGACCGGGATCAACCTGGCAACCCCATCTGGGGCCAATGCTGTAATCAACTGAGCTATTTTTAGTACCTGAGGCTGACGCACTCGGATCAACTGAGCTATCCTTAGTGCATGGGGCTGATGCTCGAACCAATCAAACCACTGGCTGCAGGAGAAGAAGAGGGAGAGAAGGGGGAGAGGGAGGGGGAGAGAAGCAGATGGTTGCTTTTCCTGTGTGCCCTGACTGGGAGTCAAACCTAGGACATCCATATGCCAGGCTGACACTCTATCCACTGAGCAAACAGGCCAGGGCCCATGTTTATTTTATAATCTCATTAAAATAATTTTTTTTTTTTGTATTTTTCTGTAGCTGGAAACGGGGAGAGACAGTAAGACAGACTCCCGTATTCGCCTGACTGGGATCCACCCAGCACGCCCACCAGGGGCGACGCTCTGCCCACCAGGGGGCGATGCTCTGCCCCTCCGGGCGTCGCTCTGCTGCGACCAGAGCCACTCTAGCGCCTGGGGCAGAGGCCAAGGAGCCATCCCCAGCGCCCAGGCCATCTTTGCTCCAATGGAGCCTTGGCTGCGGGAGGGGAAGAGAGAGACAGAGAGGAAGGAGGGGGGGGGGTGGAGAAGCAAATGGGCGCTTCTCCTATGTGCCCTGGCCGGGAATCAAACCCGGGTCCCCCGCACGCCAGGCTGACGCTCTACCGCTGAGCCAACTGGCCAGGGCCTCATTAAAATAAATTTTAAAATACCAATCCAAATTCTCCAATAGTCATGTTGTGATTCCATTTTACCCAAATCAATAAGCCACTTGTGGCTAAGTTTTTGATAAACAGTCACAGCAAACTGAGGGGAAAATACTATGATTAAAAGACTATTTTAATAAAGCAAAATCACTGTCTGGCATGCAGTCTGGAACATTACTACATGTGGACCAGTCCTATTAATATCCCTACATTTTCTAAGAACAACAAACCTAGCCTGGTTCTTTAGACAAAGCTAAAATTTCCCATGGAAAACCAGGTTGGACAAGGAGATACTCTTTTATTTTATTTTGTATTTTTCTGAAGCTGGAAACGGGGAGAGACAGTCAGACAGACTCCCGCATGTGCCCGACCGGGATCCACCCGGCACGCCCACCAGGGGCAACGCTCTGCCCACCAGGGGGCGATGCTCTGCCCTCTGGGGCGTCGCTCTGCCGCGACCAGAGCCACTCTAGCGCCTGGGGCAGAGGCTAAGGAGCCATCCCCAGCGCCCGGGCCATCTTTGCTCCAATGGAGCCTCGCTGCGGGAGGGGAAGAGAGAGACAGAGAGGAAGGAGGGGGGGGGTGGAGAAGCAAATGGGCGCTTCTCCTATGTGCCCTGGCTGGGAATCGAACCCGGGTCCCCCGCATGCCAGGCCGACGCTCTACCGCTGAGCCAACCGGCCAGGGCCAAGGAGATATTCTTTTAGCAACACTCAGGGTGGTGATCAGTGGATAATGAGGACAGAAGCACACTTTTAGGCTGGAGCAGAAAAATAAATCAACCTCAGTCATGGCTGGAACACAGACAGCTACCTAGGGATTACTTTGCATTCAGAAACATGTCTAAATAATGCACATGAAGAAATATATTTACTTTTTTCCCTCTTTTTAAAAAAGATGAGGAGAGAACACATTAGGAAAGGATCATTGTTGCCCTTCTATAAACAAAAGCATAATGGTTTATTATATGGTAAATATAATAAAAAGGCAATTAAATATTGATTGTAATTAGAGAATTTAGCACATTGACTTTATACAATAGCAATTTTTTAACACGAGAAACAAACTCTTTTTCTGACTTTAATTTCTATCTTGGGGCCTGGCCAGGTGGTGGCGCAGTGGATAGAGCATCAGACTAGGATGTGGAGGACCCAGGTTCGAGACCCCGAGGTCGCCAGCTTGAGCACAAGCTCATCTGGTTTGAGCAAAGCTCACCAGCTTGAGCCCAAGGTCTCTGGCTCAAGCAAGGGTTCACTTGGTCTGCTGTAGCCCCCCCGGTCAAGGCACATATGAGAAATCAATCAATGAACAACTAAGGAACCGCAATGAAGAATTGATGTTTCTCATCTCTCTCCCTTCCTGACTGTCGGTCCCTATCTGTCCCTCTCTCTGACTCTCTCTGTGTCTCCCACAAGAAAAAAAATATTTTTTCTATCTTGGGGAAACAGAAAGGGGTCAGAAGTTAACACTGACTATCTTCTGACTGATTGCTACTGTGCCTATGTCAGTTCATTTAATACGGTGCAGCAAAAGGATCTATAGCAGAATTGTAAGGAGAATGTGATGCCCATGCCTGTTCAGAACTGCCAGGTCTCAGCTACCTAGACATGTTTATATGAGTTTCTGGCCACAGCCTTAGATTTAGCAAACTCTATAGCCTATTGAAAAGGACAAGCATCTACTAACTCAGTTATTCAAAATAACTTTTTATTTTCCTTTTTGGCCTCTCTATATATTTCCTTCAACTTTGCCTCAAAATTAAATTTACATTTTATAAAAACAGACTCAGAAGGAACCCTGGCTCTAAATGTAATTTCTGGGTATTGTCTTACGAGGTTGTCTTGCTCACTGAGAATAAAGAAAGATGAGCTTATCTCTTGTGTTATGTGCAAGTGGCTTACGGGATCTAACTAGTATGTCAGTGACTAGCACCCATTTACAGAGAAGCACACACAGCATCCTTATAGAAAACAGACACTTCCAGAGAGCCAACAACAACAGTAATAGCAGCAAGTACATAGCACTTACCATGCGTCAGGCACTGCTCTAAATACTTCTATTAACTATTTTAATCTGCCTAACAACCCTATGAGACAGGTTTCACACACTTCACAGGGAAGTAACAGCTTAACAGGGTGCTAACAGCCAAAGTGAATAGGAGATGAAGGGCATAATAAAATCATCGCAACTTCTAACAAGGGAGCCATGTCACCACTAACTGGGTTTCTCTCTGATGTTTCCTGCTCCTCCTTACTTTCTCCGGTTTCTACTGCTCAGCTTACGTATTCTTCTGTCTCAATATTTTCCATATATAAATATATCTTTATACTCTTCTGCTATACTGAAAAATATAAATATATTTCTTTTCTTCATATTAGGAGTAACTTTCTTTAGTATTTTTTTTTCTCTTTACATACTTAAAAATGTGTTTTGGAACAATAGGAGGACACACAGTATCTTTTAAATGTCCACAGGGGCAGTATTAGTGCCTCTAACTATTCAATACATTCCGGACTAGCCCACATGACCTTCAGGGAGTTACTGGATTGTCCTCCAATACACCCTCTTTTCTCCAACTTTTACCTTGGGAAACATTTGTTGGAGCCATCTCCACCAGGTGACTAATAACAATACTCAGACATTAACAACAACAAAACCAAGGACTTCCTGTGAGGTCCATCACCAGGGCTGGTTGTGTATTTCCAAAGCTGTCACAGCAGTTATTTAACCCATAAGCCTCTGAAACAATCAGTTTTAGATCTATCATACTTGAGTAATCTTAAGGCACTGATTTTACTGGAGTTCCCCAAGTTGGAAGGAGATGCTAGGAGATTATAACAGAGAGGTAACTCAGAAGAGAGAGGTAAGGTCAGGTACATTAATCTTTCAGAAAATTAAAGGGTACAAGAGAAATATGAAGTCTATGAATAGGGTAGCTATCCATTTCTTTGAAAAATAAAGAGAGGAGAGGGAAACAAATGGACTTTAGCAAGAGAAAAAAAAAATAACAGTGTCTTCAGATAAAATATTGTCAGAAGGAATGAGAGGTGGAAACCTACTGTTCTCTGTGTACAATGGGCAGCCTTTCTACATCTAAAAAGGAAACATTGTATACAATATGCCCCAAATTCCTGATTTATCTCTCTCTCGACATCATCTGAAAGCAAACCATGTATAACAAGTATTAAAACATATCCAAGGTTCACCTAAGGAGTGGCAGGTCTTCCGTGTCCATGTACGGTGCAATATTTTGAGAAACCAAAAAATTCTTTATAGAAAAGCTTTTTGAATAATGGTTCCTTCGTGTCATTTGGGACAAGTGTTTCATGAGTCTCATCTCTAATAACACCTCATATAAATTCAAGCCAGAGAATGACTAAGGATTCCTTGCTGTGTTAATGACGTAAGCCAGACACCTGGAGCAAACACTTAAGTTTTGTTACTATTAGGCCTCCTAAAGTCGTCATATAGAAGGTTATAAATATCTAAGCATCAGGGGTTTTAGAGGCTCATCCCTTCACCACGTTGACAGGGAAAACTTCTTACAAATAGGCCTCTAGCCCACAGGTCAAGATGAATCAAGTAATTGACTTCCCCAGCAGTGTCATTTGATCAAGAAAAATGCTTTAGCAATAAAGTGAAAGCTTGAAAAGGCTAAATGGGGATGGAACAACTAGCAAGTTTCATCACTTCTCAACTGATGTGAATTTGCCTCCTTCAATAAAATCGGCTCTTTACTTGGCTGGCTCTCTCTCCTCTCCACCAGGGGGAAGACTGGACCGTTCACATTCTCCGCTCCTCTCTGATGATAATGCACTCATTTCAGGACTTGGATCAAAAGCTGAAGCTCTCTCATCATTGAATGCACTGTTAGCATAATTCATTCAGAAAAGATGCTGCCCTGCTTTTCATGGAGGTCAACAGCTACTTCTGTTAAGGGCTGTGCATCTGTACTTGTTGGTGGTATTCAGTATCCTGGGCAGTATTCAGTGGTGCCTTCTGAGTGGAGGGCAAAATAGGAGTCCTTGTCTTTAGGAAACATCAACATAAAATTTTTCAAGCTTGGAACGGAGAGAAAGGATTGGTCACCTGGAGGGAATTTAGGGATCAGAGAATTTAAATACATTTTTATAAAGTGAGGAAATTGAGGCTCGGTGAGATTAAGAGGTTTGCTGAAGATCATCCATTGACTCAAAACAAATGAGCCTTTGAGTTAAGTTCTTCTCATTTAAACTCTGATCATTTTCATTTTCATACTATGAGCAGATCATCAATTTATGTCTCCTTTTCCAACTTGTCTTTACCTTTAAGCCTCTCCAGATGTGCTATCTGTGTGACTCTGAGCAGGTTGCTCAACCTCTCTGAGATTATTCCTTTATAAGTAAAAACGTGCATCATAATATACACGATTAATATTGTATAATGACTCTCTTTAGGATTATTTGGAGAATTAGATAACACTTTTAGGAAACATGGTCAATTACTTATATAATCAGTGTTTGATAAATATTAATTCTCTGCCATTACACTTTTGGGTGAGGGTGATAAAGGCATTGGAATAATGAATCTCTAGGTTATGATGTGTATAAACAGAAGCTAAGAGGCAAAATGGAGCAGGAACTTAATTTAACCTGGTCACTTCAAATCATACATAATTAGGCTTACCCACTTGAAAATTTGTTGTGCAGTTATAATTACATTCAGACTTGGAAAAGCAGGATGTCACTGAAATATTCACGCCTCAACTGCATTTCCTACTCATAGTCCTGCTGTTTTGCTTGACCTTCATGATTAGTAAGTGATCACTATTCTTCCCAACCTTGAGCTCAGTATTTCAAGATCATCATAGAAGGAGAACACTATATTCCTTTCACAAACTAATTTAGGAATGCTCATGTATTATGATTTTCTGGTGTTGTAAATAGAGAGCTAGCTGAAACAATCTGATATATGGATGACCTAGATAGGTAATGCACAGCCATTAATTCAGACAAAGCTTTATGGGGAGAGGGTTTTACTTGATCAGGGCTTCCATTAAATTACATTCAAAAATCAAACTCTCCCAGAGTCTCACACATTCCATCAGAACAGTGGAGAGAGAAGAGCCTGAGAAGACATCTTCCCTGAAAAATCTTCCAAGTAGAGGGGAAACCTCACCTTCTCTTAAGAAGACAGTTGGATGTTATCACCCATCACCCTTTGGCAAAAACATTTTCAGAGAGATCTAATTGCGTGTAGACTGTCTACATAATGCATGAATCCAAAATATCATCAGCAAACATCTCAGATGCTCTAACAGCACAGTTTAATGTGTAAGCACTCGGCCCTTGGAAAATCCATCTGACACATTTTATAATGAACTAACAATCTCTCCATTTTTGTTCCCACAGTGTCAGGATCCTCACCCAGCCTTTCTGCATTCAAGAGGAGCACCCAGGGCCCTGCCGGTTGGCTCAGTGGTAGAGCGTCAGCCTGGCGTGCAGAAGTCCTGGGTTTGATTCCCGGCCAGGGCACACAGGAGAAGCGCCCATTTGCTTCTCCACCCCTCCCCCTCTCCTTCCTCTCTGTCTCTCTCTTCCCCTCCCGCAGCGAGGCTCCATTGGAGCAAAGATGGCCCGGGCGCTGGGGATGGCTCCTTGTCCTCTGCCCCAGGAGCTAGAGTGGCTCTGGTCGCAACAGAGCGACACCCCGGACGGGCAGAGCATCGCCCCCTGGTGAGCAGAGCGTCGCCCCCTGGTGGGCATGTCTGGTGGATCCCGGTCGGGCGCATGTGGGAGTCTGTCTGACTGTCTCTCCCCATTTCCAGCTTCAGAAAAATACAAAAAAAAAAAAAAAGAGGGGCACCCAGGACAGAAGTACGAAGGTACCAGCTAAAAGATGCTCTCTACAAACATAAATAATAAAATAAACTAAAATAAAATAGCAGCCCCAGAAAAAGCCCACTGATCTCTCTTCCTTTACAAATGTGGGGATATTTATTTGAACTAGGAAACATTCAAAAGCTTACACTATAGCTGAGGAAAGTTAAGCTTTTCCTAAAACATCTGATGGACACTCACTTCCCATAACAAGACGAAAAATATAACACGAAAGTAAATCTTCCAGAAACCTATGGCAGTGATATATTTTTTCTCTTTTTTTTTTCCTTCTCTATCAGACCTCATAGACTGCAGTACAGCGTTATCAGCACTGCCAGACTAATACAGCAAGCAGTCAGGTTCTCTGCTACATACACATGCTTATCAGTCTCCTGTAAGAAGTTTGTCATTTAGGGCACTATGGGCATTAGGACTGAGTTACTGGGAACAAATTCTGCCAAGAACAAAACTTTAAAAATCAGTCTGTAAAAGAAGACTGCTATTATGGCTTCAAAATCCATATATTTAAAAGGAAACTATATTCAGCCATTGGATGTGTATTCTTAAAAATGGAAATGTCTCTTATTACCCAATTCTTGGTGTGGCCTACTTACTTACTTAGCTAAAGATCTATCTATTGGGTCATTCCCTTTAAGGCCAGCTATGCTTTGAACTTCTGGTCAAGATGGTGGCATAGGTAAATACGGTACTCAGATTTTCCCACAACCATATCCAAAATACAACTAAACTACAGAATAACCATCATTCCAACCACCTGAAGTCTGGCTGAGTAGAAGTCCTAATAGGGAAAACTTAAGAATTTAAAATTTAGCTTGAGTAAAGGCACTTTGGTTGTGGTCAGTGGGTATAATGTTTTCTTTTTCTTTTCTTTTTTATTTTTATTTTTGACAGAGACAGAGTCAGAGAGAGGGACAGATAAGGACAGACAGACAGGAAGGGAGAGAGATGAGAAGCATCAATTCTTCATTGCGGCTCCTTGGCTCCTTAATTCATCATTGATTGCTTTCCCTTATGTTAATTGTAGGTGGGGTAGGGGGTGCTACAACAGAGTGAGTGACCCCTTGCTCAAGCCAGCAACTTTGGGCTTCAAACCAGCAACCCTTGGGCTCATGCCAGTGACCATGGGGTCATGTCTATGATCCCATGCTCAAGCTGCAACCTCACGCTCAAGTTGGTGAGCCTACACTCAAGCCGGTGACCTCGGATCTTCAAACCTGGGTCCTCAGTGTCCCAGTCCAATGCTCTATCCACTGTGCCACCACCAGGTCAGGCACATAATGGTTAATGCAAATAAAAGCTTTCTTCCAGGAATTGGGATACCTGAACAGGCCTACAAGACTTAATGAAATCTGAGATCTGTTCATGACCCCATGGGACTGCAAGCAAAGCCTTTGTACTCCAAGGATAAATGCCTGCTGATTACAGTCCTTATTAACCGACTGTGATCTGATTAACTCTCCCTTGAAGTTCCAGAACTCATACTTATCCTTTTCTTCCCCTTATAAAAGGTTGGCTGGGGAAAAAGGGTTGAGATGATTTGTGAATGTAACTGCCATCTCCCCCCAAATTGCCAGCCATTTGAGTAAAATGCCTATAAAGATTAAATACTTGTCTCTATTTTCAGCTGCATTGGTGACAGGCAGCATGACTCTGATACTTTCTAGTTTCAGTCCTATATGTAGATATTTAAAGAAGAAGCCACGTCCAGTCTGGTAAAAGGGGCATACATGAAGAAAGGGCTGATCCTGCGACTACATGTGGAGGATAAAAATCTGGTAGATTAAAATCTGGAGGCATATCTTGGCTGTGGAAGTCCCTCCTGATGAGCAAGGGGTCTCAGTCTCATACCAGGCCCACAGCCTAGGATTCCTATGCTGGAAAGCTAGGTACCCATAAATTCTGGCTCTAAAACTCAGCAGGAATGAAAGTTGAGTGAGACAGAGGGCTGCTGGAGTCCCAGGCAGTTTCTCTGAAAGGGCCCCCACACAGACTTACTCTGACTCACTTGATCTGAGCTCCAGTGCTGGGGCAGCAGCTTGAAAGGCACCAGAGAGACACATGGGGAGGAACTGAATTGTCTGGCATCGGAGAGAGACTGGGGGCAGCTTTCCACCAAAGAAAAATGCTGGCAAAGGCCACTATTCCTTCTCTGAGACCCCTTCCCCCATCACAGAACCTGCAGGTGAATGCCATATCTGAGTCTCCATTAACCTGGCTATCACTGTGTCCCACCCTAGTGATCCCCTGATACGCCGTCCCTCCAAACATGGAGGCTGACCCAGACTGTTTCCAGTGCCTTTTCCATATGCATGGCCTGTCTTGGCACATGCTTCAGACTTTCCTAAAAATCTCTCAAGTCAGCAGTATTTGGCCTCGGCATGCCCTGTACCTCTTGTTTAAATGGCCCCAGGCCCAGCACTAGCAGCAGCTGGTGGTGGCTCACAGCTTGGTCTTTCCTGGGCATCTCCAAGCATAGCAGCTGCAAATTGCTTTGTAGCTCAAGCCGGGTGTCCCTGGGCAGAACACAGATGGCAGCTGACCTTAGCCTGCACCTCTTAGGAGGCCCGAGAGCCAGCACACCTGGTAGACAGCTTCAGATCATGTTGAAACACCACCCATCTACCTCCTCAGTGACACACTCGAGGGGTGGACTCAGTGGGCAACACAGCTCTTCCGAAGTAAGTCCTGCTCCGTTGGGTCGGCTGATCCTTCACAGCTGGCAGCTGTTGCAGCCAGTCCATGCAGCGGAATCAGCCCAGGGAGCAAATCCCTCCCATTGACGTGCCAACAGCATGGAGGCTCAACTATAACAGGAGGCTGCATGCTGCCCGTAGTGTGTGTGTGTGGGGGGGGCATACCTTAAGCACCCAGCTTGGATGACCAGGAAGGCTGTGCCAGCCACCAGATGCTACAGAATACCTACATTAGGCCACTCTACCAAGCCCAGAAGATGTAGCAGCTCTTCCAAATAAATACCTGGAAACAAACCTAGGAAGGCTGCCCAAACAAGGAGACGAAGAAACACATCCCAAAGGAAAGAACAGGACAAAACTACAGAAAAAAGACTAAAAAGGATGGAGACAAGCAATCTAACAGATCAGAATTCCAGAGTTTCAAAATACTGGTTATAAGGATGTCCAATGGACATAGGGCAAGAGTAGCTGAACTCAGGGAAAACTTCAACAGCATAAAGAAGGACACAGAAACCATAAAAAGGGAACATGGAAACCATAAAAAAAAAAAGAACCAGTCAGAAATGAAGGATACACTAACTGAAATGAAGAATCATTTATAGGGAACCAATAGTAGAGTAGGTAAAGCCAAAAATCATATCAGTGATTTGGACCATAAGAAACCAAAATATACTGTTGGGCAGATAAAATATATTATGCTCACTTTGTTAAAGATGGTGCTGCCCACATGGAAGCCCGTCGCCCAGGTGATATTAATGTGTGTTGGGGGCGGGCTGTGGGCAGGCAGGATCCTTGTAGCCTGGGGCTTGGTTTTAGTTCTAAGCCTTTCCCACCCTTTTTGATGTAGGGTGGTGCATTCTCATGAGGAATCCCATTATGCCTCAGATAAGTGACTTTGTATCAGAAACTTCCTTGTTTGTATATTGGATTAAAGGTTTTGATTTCTGCACTATAAAGTGGGGCAGACCGGGAGCTTGCTCTCTTGGTTCCTGAGATTAGCATTACAGCAGAGAACAGGTTGGAGAGCAGAGTAAGGCCACATGGAGGACAGGAGAGGCAGCCAAGATGGCAGAATGCTGAAAGAGAAGCCAGTTAGTGCAGAGTTTGTGCAGAGAAAAGGAGATGGGGAACAAAGGAGAATGAGGCTAGTGAGCTAGAAACCTTTGATTCTAGGAAACTGGGATAAGTCAGTAGCTTTGTGAGCACAATGAGTGGGTTTTGGAGCCCAGTGTGTGTTTCTACTTGCCCACTGAGTGCAAGCTAGGATTAAAGATAATGGCCCACCAGTTTTTGGCTCCATTGTTTCATTACCGTCTCTCCGAATCTAATGCAAACCTGCATGTGAATGACCACGATGGCGGCTCCTGGCCTTACAAGTGAGTTATACAATGTCTAATCACTGGGTGACACCTGAAACTAACATAATATTGTATGTCAACTATAATTGAAAAATAAAAAATGATTTAATTTTTTTTTTAAAAAAAATCTATCTTTTGGTGTTACTTTTCAAGATACCAACATAATGAGATTAACCATTTTATCAGCCCCTGGAAGTTCTTAAGAAGTTTTGAACTAAGTCTCCTTTTCAGTGCTAAGTAAATATACACACACTCATATAGATAATCAGGAAATGAACTTGGGTGAGGAGAGTGAGAACACCAAACATCTCAGTAATCAATACAGAAGTATGTTCATATATATATATATATATACACACACATATATATACACACACACACACATACATACATATATAAACAAACAAACAGAAAATCTAAAATAATGCAAAAAAAAGAGAACAAAATAAAGAAAATTTAAGCCATTTAATTAAAGGCAAAATGGTTCTTACTAATTTCTCTTCCTGCTTTAGGCTCCATATGGGTCCACACGGCACTGTTACTGATTGTGACTTTTATTTAAAACTTTCATATTTTATTTGTCAAGGACTTTTATTTTATTTTATTTTTAAAAAACGCTGTGTTAAAATATTGTTTACGTGGTGGTTTTGGAGTATTAAGGGATATTTTGTGACTGAGACAAGTGCCCCGCTACCCTCACCCTAGTCTGGCCCTGAGGGAGATGAACATGGAGCTGGGTGCTATGGCTGTCACTCATGGCCTCACATCTGGGCCTCACATCTGGGTCTCCTTCACTGTGCTGTGCAGGAGGCACGGTACAGTGTTGCAATTACTCACGGATGGATTTTAGGAGAAAATTTACTATGATTAATAACAATAAAAATATAATTAAGGCAAAATCAAAAGGGGATTTGAACATATATAACCTAAAATAGAATAAAGAAAAGGCTTGGTATAATCAACACAATGATAAGCTACACATATCCCCAGACAGAGAAATATCAGCCTGGGCTCTAGAGTAAAAAAAGCCCTACACAATGTCTCCACACAGAGAAACATCAGCCTGAGTTCCAGAGTAATAGCTAGTGAAAGCAATTGACTAAGAAAAAGAGAATTATGAGTATGTGCAAATCTCACCAAACCAGGAGGAACACATCACCAGGCCGGGAGCATCAGCCTGGGCTCCAGAGTCAGCCACCGGCCCTGCCCATGGACGAAGAAGAGTTCTCTAGACTGGGCCAGTCCGAGACCCTAACTATTTTATGGGGAAATTTTGGCTGGAGGCTAATATACGAAAGCCCTTTGTGCATAGTCTCTAGTAACAAAGAAAGGTCACCACATTCTGGAATAATTAACTAGGCCAGGAGCCAAGTGATAAGAACCTCCTACCTGGCTTCAGGGGAAACTGCACACCTGAGCAGCCTCGGGGAAAGCAGGGTGTCTAAAACCGTCCTCCCTGGCTTCTGGGGAGAAGACAGGAGACATCTCATCCTGCCCTGAGTAAATGACTCAGTCATTCCTACAGTCATTTTTTGTGACCCTTATTGTTCATGTTCAATTGAATTCAAACACACACACACACACACACACACACACACATATATTTATATATACTGTTCCTCCACACTCACACCCCACAGCCATAGGAGAGCAGAGTTGGGAACGCTGAGTGTTACAGTGCTTTAATGACTTTCCCTTAATCACGTACTGAAGAGGGCAGCGGGCATGTAAACCCCCTTCTGTGTCACACCTGGAGCTCCACATTTAACCTCTCTGCTACATTGTCTCTCGTGTCTGTCCAGGATTATCACAACGTAATAACATACTCCCCTAAACCTAGTGTTGGGCAAACAAGTTTGTAACAAGTGTTCTTTAGATTTGCTTGCTTGTATTGGGGCAGTGCCATGTGTGTATAGTCTATAGAAGGCTGTAGGTGTTTGCCCGAGAGATTGAAAATGGTAACTTGCCTTTCTGCTTGGGAGGGGCCATTGTTTACTACTGTTTGCTGGAGAAGGGGTTTTCCCCCCCAGCTGGTTTTGGCTGGAGAGAATAGAGAGAGGGAGAGAGTGCTGAGGCTGGTGGGAGCCTGTGAGTTCGGGTTGTGAGTCCGGAGGGGAGTCAGTGCTTTGAGGAGCCCCGAGTGAGAGGGAAGCCGTCTTCAGTGCCTGTTTCCTCATCCACTGTTATGAGACTTTAATAAATGCAATGGCCCATCATTTTCTGCCTCCACAGTTCATTTACCATCTGCCCAAATCCAATGAGAACCTGTGTGGCCATGGTGGCGGCCACTGGCCTTGTATCTGGCGTAGTGGCAGGATTTGGGTCATCTCAGTATGGAGCCACCACCACCTTTGAAGGGTGGGGTAGAGGACTGGTCATTGTTATGGTTCCCCTTAGCTATTCTTTTGGGGACTGTGGGCTGGCTGTTTTTTACAGCCCTACAAGAGGCTGCTTGAGGTCGAGAGTTCCAGAATGAGCCGCAAACCAAGGGACAGCAACAGCTTGAACGGGAGCAAGTGCTGGAAAAGGAGGACAACCGGGCTCCAGAGCTGCTGAGCACTGACGGTGCCTGGAACTGGAGCGATCGACAGGTTCCTGAGGATCTTCAGTTGCAGACTGCCCTGGAAGTTGAACACGGGCAGCAGCAGTTGTTTCTCCAACAACTGCTGGTTCCGCTTTAGGCCAAGAGCCGGCAGCCGCAGGAGCTGAAGATGGAGCTGTACCTGTGGAGTGGCTCTAAGTCAGTGGGAGCAGGCATTTCCAGCTCCTCTTCTGAGGATGAGAAGGTTTGGGCTGAAGCTGCCATCTGCACACTCATAGCTTAGCCAGTGTTCATCCAGAAGGTAAAAATTCAGTAGCGAAGAGTACTTACTGAGCCCCTGGTAGGCTTGTTGTGGTTGTGGGACACAGGGGCGGACAGCATCATGCTCTCTGAGGTAGAAGTGGATAGGTTGGCCACTGTTACCACGTGCTCCTCCTTGAGGTGGCGTCTTCAGAGCTGCCATGATGGCAGGGATGAGGGGAGAGGCCTGAGGCTCTATGTAAACCTACTTGCCTGTAGTGGACCTTTACCTTGGTGATTTTCACAGACAGCTGGGCTGTCTATCATGAACGAATCCCTAAGTGGTGTATTGGACTCTTGGACTGCAGCCAGAGAGGGGGCACCAGCTCCCTTGTTGGATGGACATGCTGCTTTTGGACAGTGTCTCATCCAGTTGCTCGAGAGACACACCAAGGACACATTCAGGTTTTCATGGACACAGCCCTGAACTATACAGGCCCTCCCATCTACCGTGGAATAGGGGGCTAGAGATGGGCCTCCAGTTAGCACCCTGGGCAGAGTGCTCAGGAAGACATCGTGAAGGGCGCCTTTGTAATTGTCGCAATTGTATAACTTGTGCTGTTGCTGTGGTCTGTTTATGTAATATATCTCATTCCTTACATAGGGATACCTGTTATCTAGATTGTGAAGCGAGCAAAAGGGTTGGAATATAGTGCAAAAAAGTTTGTAACAAGTGTTTTATAGGTTTGCTCGCTTGTATTAGGGCAGCATCATGTGTGTATAGTCTATAGAAGGCTGCAGGTGCTTGCCTTCGGGGCAGCAGATTGCAAATTGTGGATTGCCTTCCTGCTTAAGAGGGGCCATTGTTTGCTACTGTTTGCTGGAGAAGGGGTTTTTCTCCCAGCTGGTTTTGCCTGGAGAAGGGGGAGAGGGAGGGAGAGAGAGAGAGAGGGGGGGGGGGGAATGCTGAGGCTAGTGGAGGCCTGTGAGTCTGGGTTGTGAGTTTGGAGGGGGTCAGGGGCTTTGGGGAGCCCTGAGTGAGAGGAAGAGGTCTTCCCCATCTATTTGCTAGTCTGCCATTACAAGACTTTAATAAACAGAATGCCCCATCATTTTCTGGCTCCACTGTTCCTTTACCATCTGCCCAAATCCAATGAGAACCTGCATGGCCATGGTAGCGGCCACTGGTCTTACACCTAGGAAGTGCCTACTCCATAGTTCAGTGGTTCTCAAACGTTTTGAAGTCAGTGCGCATTTAAAATCCTACAAATAATTGTAGATGCACTATCAATATATACAAATTTCTGAGAAATATAATAATTAAGTCAAATATTAAAGAAAAAAAATATAAAGTCCAAGCATGCTTTTATGGTAATTAAAACAAAATAAATATGACAAAATTAAATTTATTCTGAAATTAAAAAACACTTTTATGTTACATTTTTGGAATTATGCTTTTTAAAAAAATTTTTTATTTTTTGTATTTTTCTGAAGCTGGAAAGGGGAGAGATAGACAGACTCCCACATGCGCCCGACTGGGATCCACCCAGCACGCCCACCAGGGGCGACACTCTGCCCACCAGGGGGTGATGCTCTGCCCATCCTGGGCTTCGCTATGTCGTGACCAGAGCCATTCTAGCACCTGGGGCAGAGGCCGAGGAGCCATCCCCAGCGCCCGGGCCATCTTCGCTCCAATGGAGCCCTGGCTGCGGGAGGGGAAGAGAGAGACAGAGAGGAAGGAGGGGGGGTGGAGAAGCAGATGGGCGCCTCCCCTGTGTGCCCCGGCCAGGAATCGAACCTAGGACTTCTGCACGCCAGGCCGACGCTCTACCACTGAGCCAACCGGCCAGGGCCATGATTTATGCTTTTTAAAACAACAAAAAGTTATCTTTTTATATATATAGATAACATTCTTAGTAAGATTTAGTAAATTCGGCAGGTCCCAGCACAAATGTGTT
Organism: Saccopteryx leptura; assembly: GCF_036850995.1. Classification (NCBI taxonomy): domain Eukaryota; kingdom Metazoa; phylum Chordata; class Mammalia; order Chiroptera; family Emballonuridae; genus Saccopteryx; species Saccopteryx leptura. The sequence continues at coordinate 28,324,437 of NC_089512.1, read as the reverse complement.
AAGTTTTTTCATTCTTGTGTTTATGAGAAACATGAGTCTGATATGTCCTAGCGATTTCTTCAATGTTTGGGCATCTATTTGAAAGGCAAATTCTCATTTCCTTGTCAATACATTGAAGAATTCCTCTCTTTTACTCTTAATAGTGTTGATTGCAGAAAACCGCCACCGTACATATTCATCTTAACTTTACACCAAACAAAGGATAGAAGAAACTTGCCTCCAGTCTTTCCGGAGAACATGGGGGGTAGTGTAAACAACCCAGCACCACAGCTTAACAGCCTTTTGCAACCTAATCAGGCAAGTGAGGTGGGGGGTTGGACTGACCGTCAACTTACAGCCAATTCCCCACACCTCTGTTTCCCAAAAATCTAAACTCCAAAAACTGTGTTGGCTTTTTGGTCCCCAACAGGCACATATTTCTCTGGAATACCATAGGCACACCTGGAAATCTTCTAGGGTGCTCCAGTGCGCCCTGGCGCACACTTTGAGAACCACTGCCATAGTTTATGGCACTCTGCTAGAAATCTGAAAGTAAACAGAACACTCTTTTTTCAGTGTAGTCTGACCTACCGAAGCAGACATAAATCTATTTGATTAACTGTACTAAATATGATAATCATAAGTCATACAGAATGATACTCCATTTCCATAGAGGTCATAACCTTGATGGAAGACAGGGAGGGAAGGAACGCAAGAAACATGGAGCATGCTATTTTTCCCAAATGTTGGTACTTTAGGATATTTTTACACGTGGCTTCATGTCACCTTCATAAATAAGATCCTTGAGTGATATTGATAGCTTTATTATTCTAACAAAGAGGTTCACAAAGGTTTATAATCTATTCAACATCACAAACATATAAATGATAGAACTGGGACCCAAGTTCAACTCTCCGACTGTCTTTTTACAGAATTTCTCCTGAAGAACTTTACAAGCTGCTCCGAATGCAGCGTGGCCCTACTAAGTGCCCTGGGAAAGAACGGGGCACTGTGTCCTAAGCACGACGTGCTAGTTAATGGCCTGACCAGAAACGTTTTTGAAAGTCTCAGTCTAAGAGAGCCAAGACTGTTGTTAGTACAGTACTTCTCTAAAGAAGTCTGGTTTTTTTTTTTTTTTTAATCTTCATCGTTTGCTTTGGCATATTTCATATTTTAAACATACACAAATTCACAGCAAATGGAATATAGCGCCTCTGGCAAGAATTATTCAAAAGGTTTTAATCAGAAATTTTGCTTCTATTCCCAGTGCCCTGAAACCACATATCCTGTCTTCCTCAGCACATTATCTCTGACTCAATCTATCTCGGCCATCAGTGAGAAAAACAACTTTAAAATACCTCCTATTGTGCAAAAACTATGATCTGGAACAGTACAGCATCAGTGGTGACAGAATAATAAGGTCATTTATACTTTTCTGTTTGGTAATTCATAAAACCAAGCTGCATCTAAGTAATTTCTTTAGCATTAAGCTTTGCCATGTCTGTGGACATATGTTAATAAAGGAAATAAACAGATTTTTGTGTGTGTAAATGAATCTTATCTTTTAAACCAGAAACAAATTCCCAAGCTGAATCTCCAAATATATTTTCTTAAGCCCATGCAAAGATCATTATGTTATTTTAGGAATTAAGCTACAAAAATAAGAGAATAAAAGAAAAAGAGAATTTTACATTTATTTATGCCTAATGAAACAACATAGTGGATTGAACACGTGTTTATCTTTATTTTTGCCTGAAACCACACTTAAATGATAGCAGGAAATGAGAAAAGAATTAATCCACAAAGATGTACAGTGAACAACAATATATAAGTAATATTAATTCATTTTTGGAAGATAGAGAGTAGAAGAAAAATACATGATCAAGCAAAGGAGTGGAAGCTAAAAAAAAACCTAAACATTCAGAGGAGTTGTTCATGTGATCAGCTTGTTGAACTTCCAGAACTTCCAGGAATTGGAGGTGGGAGGTATCTCCTCCCAAGGCGTGGGTGCAATCAGAGGGCATTTCTTCTCTAAAGTTTGCAGAAGAAAGGGGGCTTCAAAGACAGGTCAAGTTGAGACATGAGGCACAGAGGAGGGAGGGAGGGAGACACTAAAATAGAAACAGAAGTACTTAGTGAGAAGCTTTTTTTTTTTAAATTTTTTTTATTTATTCATTTTAGAAAGGAGAGAGAGATAGAGAGAGAAGGGGGGGAGGAGCAGGAAGCATCAACTCCCATATGTGCCTTGACCAGGCAAGCCCAGGGTTTCAAACCAGCGACCTCAGCATTTCCAGGTCGATGCTTTATCCACTGTGCCACCGCAGGTCAGGTAACTTAGTGAGAATCTAAAAATTAAATGGTAACATCCATCCCAACCCCAAGCTCTGCTCCTGCTCATCATTTGAACATTGGCATTCGGCACACCCCCTGAACACACACACCTTGCCCACAAGGCACTAGCAGCTGCTTCTCTGGAGAAACAGAGAGACCCAAGAGAAATGCCATTCTGATGCTAACACTTTGGAAACTGCCAAGAAAAAAAACCCAGCTTTCTACCCAATCACCCTGCTGAGAAGGACAGCAACCCCACAAACTCTGCCATTAATTTTTTTTTTTTTTGTATTTTTCTGAAGCTGGAAACGGGGAGACAGTCAGACAGACTCCCGCATGCGCCCGACCGGAATCCACCCGGCACGCCCACCAGGGGGCAACACTCTGCCCACCAGGGGGCGATGCTCTGCCCCTCCGGGGCATCGCTCTGTTGCAACCAGAGCCACTCTAGTGCCTGGGGCAGAGGCCAAGAAGCCATCCCCAGCACTGGGGCCATCTTTTGCTCCTGGAGCCTCAGCTGCGGGAGAGGAAGAGAGAGACGGAGAGGAAGGAGAGGGGGAGGGGTGGAGAGGCAGATGGGCGCCTCTCCTGTGTGCCCTGACCGGAAATTGAACCCGGGACTTCTGCACGCCAGGCCGACGCTCTACCACTGAGCCAACAGGCCAGGGCCTTCTGCCATTAATTTTTTAACACTTCATTCTTAAATACATATGAACAGAAAGATCATCACATATTTGAGGAAAGTCTTTCCCATGAAAACCAGAGACCAAGATAATTGAGAATAAGACTCAAAGAAAGAGAAACTATTTTTTTTCAAAGAACAATGGTTAATATAATCTCAGAGAAGTAGGAGTTAGTATTGCATCATTAAAAAGAAAGAAAGAAAAAAAAAAAGATGCCAGGAAAGAGAGCCATCAGATAAGAAGAGCTCAGAGAAATTAAAATTATAATAGGAGCAATCAAATATTCAACAGAAGCAGTAAAAGGTAAAGTTAAATATGTCTTCCAAAGAATAGAAATAAAAAGACAATTGGATGGGAAGTGAGAGAGAGAAATGATAACAAAATTAGAGAATCAATCTACACATTTGATATCTGCCTAACAAGAGTTCCAGAAACAAAATTAAGGCTAGCAAGTTATAAAAAATAAATAACAGAGAAATCGAAGGACATGGCCAGAGAGATAAGACATAAATAAAATTTTAAAAAGAAAAATGGGCCCTGGCTGGTGGCTCACTGGATAGAGCATTGGCCTGGCATATGAATGTCCTGGTTCAAATCCTGATCAGGTCACACAGGAGAAGTGACCATCTGCTTCTCGCCTCCTCCCTCTCCCTTTCTTCTCCCTCTTCTCCACCTGCAGCCAGTATGGCTTGATTGGTTCAAGTGTCAGCCTGGGCACAGAGGATAGCTTGGTTGGTCCCCATGCTTCAGCCTCAGGTGCTAAAAATAGTTAGGTACATAAGCAACAGCCCCAGACGGGGTTGCCAGGTGGAGCCCAGGCAGCGCACATGCGGGGGTCTGCCTCACTATCTCCCCTGCTCTCACCAAAAAAAAAAAAAAAAAAGAGGACAGGATCTGCACTAAAGCACATAGTATAAGTGTGAGGCTAGAATAAAAACATTTTTGAGACACTAGATTTTTCAAAGAATAACTTGTTCTCTACTCTTTCTATCCACATTAGGAGGCACTTCATTCTAAAGAGGCAATATCCATGCCGAAGGATACATGGAATCCACAGGACCGGAATCATGGGCTCCAACACCTGCTGGGTGTGGAGAACTCCAAGGTGACGGTTAATGGGATATGTGATACAACAGCCACAGAGGAGGTTTAGAGGGCTGCTGGTCTAGATTAAGGCAGGAAGTCAGAGGATATAAAGAAAGAGAAATAAAAAAAAAAAAGAATAAATCAGCCCTGGCCAGATAGCTTGGTTCATCAGAGCTTCACCTGGATGTGCAGAGGTTGTCAGTTCTAACACTGGTCAGGGCATATAAAGGAATAGATTGATTTTCCTCTCTGTCTATCTCTCTCTCCCCTTCTCTCTTTAAAATTGCAAAATAAGTTTGTTTTTTTTTAAAGAATAAGTCAGATGGAGAATCTGACAGACTAGACCATATGCGACAGACTAGACCATATGCTCTTGAAAGGTGTGGGGAAAAAAAATAACCCAAAAGCCCTGAAAAAATGAAAACAATGTTCTAGACAAACAAAAATTAATTATACAATAAAGTAAAAGTAATTATAGTCCATTGCTTGGCTTCACCATGAAGAGTATGTCCACAGGCATAATAAATATAACACAAAGTTCTGATTTAATTAAAACTATAATATAATTATCTTGGGAAGATGGGAGGGTGTGTGTGCCAGACACATTTGGAATTCCAGACATACCTTCTAAAATTATAAGTAAAAACAAAAGCAATAAAGCCCTGTTATTAGTAAAATTAATTAATTAATTAAAACCTGAAAGAAGTATGCAGGAGAATGGCAAGTGGTGGCTCTGGTGAACAGGACAATTGGGGCAGAATGTTGGTCTCGTTTGTTGAACTTAATTTTCAAGTACAATTTAACTTTTAGACTATGCTCGTGTGTTCATTTGTTCAACATATAAGATAATAAAAAGTTAAAATCTTGGCCCTGGCTAGTGACTCAGTGAACAGAACATTGGCCCAGTGTATGGACATCCAGAATTTGATTCCCAGTCAGCGCACACCAGAGAAGTGACCATCTGCTTCTCTTCTCCTCCCTCTCCTCTTCTCTCTCTCTCTTCTCCTCTCATAGCCAGTGGCTCAGTTGGTCCATGCATCAGCCCTGGGGGCTGATAGCTTTGTTGGTCTGAGCATGTCAGCCTCAGGCACTAAAAAGAGTTGATTTGAGCATCGGCCCAAGATAGGGATTATCAGGTGGATCCTGGTTGGGGCGCATGCGGGAGTCAGTCTCTCTACCTCCCCTCCTCTCACTAAAAAAAAAAGAGTCAAAAAAGAAGTCAAAATCTTAATAGATGCCTTTTAAGAGTATTCTTGCAGATAAATCTTCCTGGAAAATAAAAGTAGACCTCACTGATTTACAAGGTCAGAAAACAGCCTTATTTACCTCTCTTTAAGAAATTCTGGCCTGACCAGGCAGTAGCGCAGTGGATAGAGCAGGAGTCCCCAAACTACGGCCTGTGGGCCGCATGCGGCCCCCTGAGGCCATTTATCCGGCCCCCACTGCACTTCCAGAAGGGGCATCTCTTTCATTGGTGGTCAGTGAGAGGAGCACAGGATGTGGATGCAAAGCATGGCGTTGCTCACGTACAGTACTACTTCCGGTGATGCAGAATGCACGCCTCTCGGCTCCGGAAGCACATCATATCACTTGTTACGGCTAGCAGTGACAAATATGGAACCGTACATTGACCATCTCATTAGCCAAAGCAGGCCCATAGTTTCCACTGAAATACTGGTCAGTTTGTTGATTTAAATTTACTTGTTCTTTATTTTAAATATCGTATTTGTTCCCATTTTGTTTTTTTACTTTAAAATAAGATATGTGCAGTGTGCATAGGAATTTGTTCATAGTTTTTTTTTTATAGTCTAGCCCTCCAACAGTCTGAGGGACAGTGAACTGGCCCCCTGTGTAAAAAGTTTGGGGAGTCCTGGGATAGAGCATCCAAATGGGATGCCAAGGACCCAGGTTCAAGACCCCGAGGTCGCCAGCTAGAGTATGGGCTCATCTGGTTTGAGCAAAAGCTCACCAGCTTGACCCAAGGTCGCTGGCTCGAGGAAGGGGTTATTCGGTCTGCTGAAGGCCCACAGTCAAGGTACATATGAGAAAGCAATCAATGAACAACTAAGGTATTGCAATGCGCAACGAGAAACTAATGATTGATGCTTCTCATCTCTCCGTTCCTGTCTGTCTGTCCCCGTCTATCCCTCTCTCTGAAAAAAAAAAAGAAAAAAAATAGAAAAAAAAAGAAATTCTGATTTTACTTGTTTATGTAAACCCCAAAAGAATAAAACACAATAGGAAATTAAACATTAAACAAAGATCGAGAATGCTTAAAGTATTTAGCAACATTATTACATTTTTATTATGTTTATTACAGGTACTCTGACAAATTTTGGGACATAATCAATGAATATTCTATGACCTTCATGCATGTGACTTCTGGACTTCCTTCAATTTGTCCATGTCATCAGGTTACGGCAAAGGATGGGGTAAAGGAACTCACACTCTTCAACTAGGCAGACCTTAAAATGAAACATTGTGAAGCTGTTACTAGCCTGAGATAGATCTATTATAAAAAGCTGTCCAGCAAATATTAAGTAAAAGAATGAAGAGGTGAAAGAACAGCACATATTCTGTGATTACACAACACACACACACACACACACACACACACACACACACATATTATTGCTTGTGGACACACAGACTAATATTGAAAGGACACATATTGCTAAGTGTTGGCCTCTTGGGAAGAAATATCAGGGTAAAGATTCACATTTCATTGTAGACTCTTTCATTCTCTGTTGTTTTTTTTTTTTAAATTTATGTCTATGTGTTTATTTTCAAGATAAAAAGAGTTTCATAAAGATAAATAAAATGTTGATTTTTTTTTATGTTACTGTTAAAATAGATGTTGTTGAAGAAGAATGGAAAGCTCAATCAAGTTATACAAAGGGAAACAGACATGATATTTATATAAAACTAACACACTGAGTTATCTGTTGGTTATATGATTTAAAGTGACTGCTGTTCGTTCTTTATGGCTTTTTTTTTTTAAGTTTACAAATTTTCTACAGTTATATTTCTATTACTTTTAAAATAAAAAAATGCTATTCAAAAGGAAAAAAAAAAGGAAGAGGAAATGCCATTTCTTTATCAGTTCTCAAGGGCACAGAAGATACGCAGTCAGACTGTAGCTTTCCTGCAAAGGGGAGTGAACATCTGGGTATTACATTTGCAGATGGACTTTATGCAAAGCATATGGTAGATTTTCTCAAGGAAAATTGTTGCTGTAGAGGCACAAGTTGCTATTTAAACCTTGGCAGACTAGGTCTTTTTTTATGCCTGATTTTTTTTTCTTTCCAATATGCGAATTAAGCTTCTTCTCAGATTTTCTTGAGGAGTTCCCCCATTATTGAAAGGATTTTTCTTCTTTGTAAATACTTTAAATTATAGAATGTGAAAGGTGGATAGCTTAGAGAGTCAAGGGGGATCATTTTTTAACTTGTCCTTTAGGCCTATATTTATTTTTTTCCCTTTCTGCTCCCTAAGTGGCCAGATATGTTAAAACAAGGTCAAAGGAAAACAAAACACGAGAAAACACTCCAAGCCAATATGAAGATATTCACTGAGCCAAGCAGGCATAGCACCAATTCTGAATAACAAGCAACTTCATCCTCAATTTATCAGAGGTTATATAGCTCAAAAAATCACAAGCACTTTTCATGAAAAATAAATGGCTTTATAAAGGTCAATGCAGAATTTATCAACTTCATTGCATGTTTTCTGTCCTTTCTTTCTTAGGGTATGTATAAGGAACACAATAGTTTTTTTTTTTTTTTCTAAAATCTCTTTTCTGCAACAGGACTAGACAGAGCGATTGCTTTGCTTCTACTTTAGTAAGTTGTTCGGATAAGTTGTAGGTCCATTTTTAACAATAAACAAACCTACCTTCAGTGGCCCAAACTAAGAAACAGACACGAAGTGTGCAGTAGCAATGTGACAAACATTTATGCAGGAGAAACGATGACAGATGCCAAAGGCATTGCAGAAATGTCTTCACTGCAGGTAACTGGCCCCTTCACATTTAGGGTTTTCAGCTAAAAGCCTTAGGAGACAGTCTGTTCCCAAAGAAGAAATATGGCCCCTTCTCTTTCCCATCCTGCTCTGGGGACAAAAATCTGGAAATCAGCCAGTGCTTAGAGTCCCCCCAGGGGATATTTTACAAAACATTAGCAACTCTAATGGTTTTCATTATTTAATGATTTCTCACATTATGTAGCTGAATGATAAGTAAAGCAAAGTTTAGAAAGTTTAACAATTCATAGTCTACTTGATGAGACTGATTTTAATCATGTTCGTAAGCTCTTTCTCCTTGTCTGCAAAAGAGTATTGCGTAATCAAAAGATGGGAGCTGAAAGTTTTTAAATTCGCTTGTAAATTGTATGGTTTTGAGCACATAGCTTCTCTGGGCCTTACATTTTCATATTTGTAAAATAAAGTGACAGAGAAAATAAACTCTGATGATGCTCCTGACTTTAATATTCAATGACAAAGGCATAACTTTCCCGGGAGGGCGCTTTCCACCCTCCGTTACGAGACTATGGAGATGTATAAAGTCATGGCAACCGCTCTGTGTCTCTAGGTAGGTAAGGGTTTGTCTAGGGAAGAGGTTGACATAGTTCAGCCCTCAGGCCAAATCTGGCCAGCCACTGTTTCTTAGGATAACATTTTATAAGAACACAACCACACCTATTTATTTGTGTATTGTCTGGCTGTTTTCAGACTGCGTTGGTACATTACTTACACCAGACATCATCCAGCATACAAAGCATAAAATATTCACTGGCTAGCCTTGTACAGAGAGAGCCAATCCCTGGTCTAGAAGCTCTCCCAACTGCCAAAGACTTTCTAGGCACCTGGGTGTAGCTGGGAACTGACACAGATGTCGAGGTCAGAATGCAAAAGAAGGGCATACACAGCCAAAGGCAGACCTCACTTTCCATCTCATCTTGCTCACTCCTCAGAGATAGGCCCCCTCTACCCTCTTCAAATGAGCAAAACCCAATATCCAGAATCTTGACATTAATAAAACAAGCTTTCACCAGGACCATCCAGCTACATCAGGGGTCCCCAAACTACGGCCCGTGGGCTGAATGCGGCTCCCTGAGGCCATTTATCTGGCCCCCGCTGCACTTCCGGAAGGGGCACCTCTTTCATTGGTGGTCAGTGAGAGGAGCATAGTTCCCATTGAAATACTGGTCAGTTTGTTGATTTAAATTTACTTGTTCTTTATTTTAAATATTGTATTTGTTCCCGTTTTGTTTTTTTACTTTAAAATAAGATATGTGCAGTGTGCATAGGGATTTGTTCATAGTTTTTTTATAGTCTGGCCCTCCAACGGTCTGAGGGACAGTGAACTGGCCCCCTGTGAAAAAAGTTTGGGGACCCCTGAGCTACATGATAACAAATGATTCTTTTCACTGTCTTAAAATATTGTTCTCAATTCTCCTTGCTTCGTACATTTTAATCTCTGACCAGTACTCACACTTTTTGGTTGGCCACTGACATTTTTGAAAATCTGATAAAAAGCTATGGCCCTGCCCCAGGAAAATGTGCTTAGCATAATTCAAACAACATTTTGCATCCAGTTTTCTGAATGGGATTAGTTAACATGAAGTCTAAGACTTCACACACATAGCCACCATAGCTTTTAAATGAAATAATTTGTACAATATTCTCACCATAAAGGTCACTGCTACATAGTATTGAATGTCAATGTGGCATATCATAAAGAATTATCACAGGAGGAACGAAAAGAACAAGTTCAGGCATTGTCTCTGCCACTAACTAGACACGACAGCCCAGTGAAGCACTCCACTGCTTTGGGTTCATTTGTTAATTAGGGAACATAATTAATGTCCCGCCTACCCCACAGGCTGTGGCATGAATCAAATGAGGTAATGTGTAACAGAAAATTTTCTAAGCCACACAATTCTTCCCATCTGAGCGATGAGAGATTTGAAAACCCATTTCATAGGTAAGAACCAAGGACCACGGATACTTGGCGCTCGAAGTGGAATCCTTGGACCAGCAGCACCAGCATTATCTGGAGGCTTGTGAAAAATGCAGGTTCCCAGACCTCCCCCCCCAGACTAAGTGAATCAAAATCTGTATTTTAACCAGCTCACCGGGAGATCTGTGTGCATGTTGAAGCCCGACGAGGAACATTACCCTGGAAAGATCTCTCCACTCTCCAAGTACAAACCACACACAGCCTAAGGCTGTTCTCCTTCGGGAAAGGAAACTGAGGCACATAGAAATTGCAGGACATGCTGAGGTTTGGCACAAGTCAAGATGCAAAGGGATGGAAGCAAGCAGAGGTCAGGTTTAAAAAAAATATTTTCTAAATAACTCTGAGCTCACGGTGCTCACTGCCTACTGAAACTTCAGCACATCATGAAATTAATACAACGTGCTGTGGGAGCGCGTAGAAAAAGCTCGACCCGGTCACTGAAATCCACAAAAAGCTGCTGTTATTGTGAGGTCACGGAACCACTGTCAGGGCAAGCTGCCGATGTCTAGGTCTTCTTTTTTATCTGCAAACTTGTCCTATGAAAAGCGGCATATCTATTTCCCTGTGTTCTCTCACTGAGGTAGAGTAAAATTAGTAATGATAATTGCATAGCTTTCTTGACAACACACCCTGCCACACTTCACTTCTGCCTCTAAAAGGGAAGTTTTAGAAAATAACAAGATCAAGGGCACGGCATAGAGGAAGATGTGGACAGAGAAACAAAGAATGACTGGAGATATTAAAACAAAACCCACTGCCGACAGTATAACCAAGAAGATCGAGGAAGTCTACGTGGGAAACAGTGTTGCCTTGGCTTATAGAGGAAGACACTCTCTCTCGACCTTCTCATCCTTTGTCACCAGGTGTCACTTGCCAGGTGAGGGAGGCAGGGATTAGGGATGAGAAGGAAGGGAGAAGAAATGGAAAGTTTTAAAGAAACGAGCTTAAACTGAGAGGGAAAAATGGGTTGGGTTTACACAAGTGGGAACCCCTGCCCACAGGACTTTCCTGACGGTTTTTGGGTTCTGAGATCTCTCTCCTCTTGAGAACTAGAGGTGCCAGAGTGCTACTCAGAGGATAGACAACAAAGAGTGGATTGAGAGGTTTCACCTGAACTGTAAAGGAAAGCCAGCTTCTATGTTCTAGTTCAGACCACCAAGTTGAAGGAAAATAAGGATTCAGAGAAGAAGCCGTACATAGAGATACAGTTGTAGAGACCTTACACATCAAGTTTAAGCACTGTCCCTGCCTTTTATTTCTCAGAACCCTGAGCATGGTGGAACACTGAGAATAAGCCAAGAGGTGATATCATTAAACATCTGAGAATCTTTGAATCTGTCGTGGCTACTCACTCCAGGGGTATAAGAAAAAGGGGCAGAATTTGGAATCCAAGAAGCAGGGGTTTGAAGCCTTGTTCTGCCCCATACTCTACTGTGTGACCTCATGTACTCCAGTCACCCGCTCTGGGCTTCATCTGAAGATAACACATTATTGTCACGTGTCACAAAATGTTATTGTGATAATTACATGAAACAATGACTATGAAGTGTTGACAAACTGGGAGTGCACATGACATTCACTCCCTCTTCCTTTTGTACTCACACTCAGTGTGTTAGTCACACTCACAGTGTCAGTACCCAAAGTGTCTCAGGAATAGCACTCTAAGAGAAATAAGTCAGACACAAACCACTATGGAAGAAAGTATGGTGGTTCCTTGAAAAATTAAGAACAGAATTATCATACGATCCAGCAATTCCTCTACTGGGTATTTATCCCCCAAACTCAAAAACATTGGTACATAAAGACACATGCACCCCCATGTTCACCGCAGCATTATTCACAGTGGCCAAGACATGGAAACAACCAAAGTGTCCCTCGATAGAGGATTAGATAAAGAAAATATGGCACATCTATAAATGGAATACAACTCAGCCATAAGAAATGATGACATAGTGACATGTATGACCACATGGATGGACCTTGAGAACATTATACCGAGTGAAATAAGTAAATCTGAAAAAGCTAAGAACTGTGTGATTTCACACATAGATGAGATATAGAACTGAGACACATGCACATAGATAAAAGTGAAGTGGTGACCAAGGGGAAGGGGGTGTGGGGGAGGAGAAGGGGGAAGGAGTGAGGGCAAAGGGGTAAAGAGGGACAAATATAAGGTGATGGAAAATAATTTGACTTTGAGTGATGGGTATACAACATAATCAACAGTTCAAAGGCTATAGAAATATTCACCTGAAACTTATGTACTCTTATTGATCAATGTCACCCTGTTAATGTTAATTTTCTAAATAAAATTTAAAAATGAAAAAAATTAAGAATCATAAGATTTCACTCTAATGTGGGATATAAAACTGAAAGCAACAAATGAACAAACAAGAAAACAAAAACTCAGAGACACAGACAACAATATGGTGGTTGCAAGAGGGAGGGGGATGGGGGGTTAGAAAAGGGTAAAGGGGGGTCCAACATGTGGTGATGAAATATTTGACTTTGGGAGGTGGGCACACAATGCGATATACAGATGAGGTATCATCGAATTATATACTTGAAACTTACTTGATCTTTTAACCACTGTCAAAGAAGTGGTGAAAGAAGTGTCAGTCTCATAAATTTAATTAAAAAAACAAACAAACCAGAATGAAAAAGTTAAGAAAAAGAATGCTTAAGTTGGGGTCCTCCAGCCCTGGTTGTCCTCAGCTCACCCTTCTGGTTAAGTTACCCAACAACAGCATGAGCCTGCTCTGCAATCACCCAGTGTGAATGGGAAAGCCATCGAAGTCTTTCGTGTAATTACGGACACAGTTACTATAGACCTCAGGGGCCCCACTGGCCCTCTCATAACGGAGGCGTCTGGAAAGCTGTTCCGCCCCAGATTACAGCAGCGGCAGGCTGTGGACTCACCCCGGTAACAGATGGTATTATTAGTGGCCACTGCCAGACACTTGGCTTCAGCAGAGCACATGCCATTAGCGTCTGTTCCGCTTTGGTGAAGTAGTGACCACGTGCGCAGAGAATGCTGGGTCCGAAAACAATTGACAGCGAGGGAGACGATGTGTACTTGATGTCACCTGGGGACAAAACCAAACTGCAAGAACAAAAGTCCTGTCCTTCAGCTCCTAAAACAGAAAAGATCAGCTCAAAGAACTGTGTTATTTCCATGGAAGGGGAAGGTCAGCCCATCTCCTAGTGGGGGAAAAATATGTCCTCGCAGGGAAAACATTATGTTCACAGGTGCGTAATGCTCAGGGAATTTTGGGGAAGAAATTCTGACTCTGGCTAGTTAGCAAACAAATTAAAAGCAAAACTCTTCGCCATTGACCACTTTCTACAATTATAGGCTCACAAATATGGTGAAGAGACAACGATCAGACAGCATGCAATAGAAAAGGCATGCTCCATTCTCAACGGCAAACATATAATAATTCTTTTTAACCCAAACAAAGAGATATAAATATTTAAGACCAGGAAAGCAAAAGGTGATAGCTAGCTACCAACGCAAGTATTTAAGTATTTAAAAGATCTTGGAGTTTATGGTCAGCGACTCAAACAGAAGTAGATTTGCAGCAATAGCATCGTTGCAAAGCCCAGAGAGCACTCAGTTTCTTTTCGCACTTGGCATCAAAGAGTAGAAATACTGTCACCAGCTGTTTTGATTTTATTTTTAATCAAGTTCTAGTAGGTTTCCCTAGCTCTTTGGAGCTTTCAGAGTCAGCATGTATTAGAGAACTTCACTGCAGTGAAATCTCTCTATCCATCTTAGTTTTCTACTGATCAGTGACAAATTACCACCCAATCAGCAGCATAAAACAGCACGAATTTGTTATCTCACAGTTACATGGGTAGGAGTCCAGGCCCAGGTGAGCTGTCTGTTCTGCTGACAGCCTCACTAGACTGACACAGAGACGGTGCCTAGGTCTGATACCTCCTCCGAGGGCCAGGATCCCCCTCCAAGCCCACTGAGTGTCAGAAGGACCCATATCCTTGTGTCTGTACAACTGAGGTCCCCATTTTCTTGCTACCTTTAGATCAGGGGTCACTCTCAGCTCCTAGAGACCACCCTCAGGTCCTTGCCATATGGTCCTTTCCTCTTAAAACATGGCAGCTGACTTCTTTGAGGTTAGCAGGAAGGAATCTGAGACAACAGCTTGCTTTTTAAAAGGACTCGACTAATCAGGTCTGGCCCACCCAGGATAAACTCCTTTTTTGATCAACTCAAATCTAGTAATTCGGGACCTAAGTTATATCTATAAAACTCAACTTTGCCACGTGATGTAACTGAATCAGAGGTGTGAATGTCATAATCACAGGTTCTGCTACCACTCAGGGGAAGAGAATCATATACATAAGGGGTGGGAACCATAGAGGCTAGCTTTGATTTCTGTGTGAGACATTATTTTTTTAATTGATGCAAAATTTGCATGACATAGAATGAAGTGTTTTAAAGTGTACAGTTCAGTGGAATGTAGTACATTCACAGTGTTGTGCAACAATCATCTCTATCGAGTCCCACAATATTGTCACCACCCCTAAAGGAACCTCATACCTGTTATGTAGTCACTCACCATTACCCTCTTCCTTTGACCCCTGGCAACCACTAATCTGCTTTCTGTCTTTCTAGATTGAGCTTTTCTGGATTATTTTTGTATGAATGGAATTATAAATATGTGATCTTTTGTGTCTGGCTTCCAACAGTTGCTGGACATTTGAGTTGTTTCCATCTTTTGCTGATTGAGAACAGTGCTGCTATAAACATTCTTATACGTTTCTGAACATCTGTTATCAATTCTTTTGAGTATGTATATACCTGCGAGTGAAATTTCTGCCCTGTGTAGTAAATGACAAACTATTTTTCACAGAGGCTGCACCATTTTACATTCCTACCAGCAATATGAAAATGTTTCACTTTCTTTTTTTTTTTTTTTTTTTCATTTTTTTTCTGAAGCTGGAAACGGGGAGAGACAGTCAGACAGACTCCTGCATGCGCCCGACCGGAATCCACCCAGCACGCCCACCAGGGGGCGACGCTCTGCCCACCAGGGGGCAATGCTCTGCCCATCCTGGGCGTCGCCATGTTGCGACCAGAGCCACTCTAGCGCCTGAGGCAGAGGCCACAGAGCCATCCCCAGCGCCCGGGCCATTTTTGCTCCAATGGAGCCTTGGCTGCGGGAGGGGAAGAGAGAGACAGAGAGGAAAGCGCGGCGGAGGGGTGGAGAAGCAAATGGGCGCTTCTCCTGTGTGCCCTGGCTGGAATCGAACCCGGGTCCTCCGCATGCTAGGCCGACGCTCTACCGCTGAGCCAACCGGCCAGGGCACTGTTTCACTTTCTTAACATCCACACCAACACTTATTTCAATATATACTGTATTTTTTTTTTTTTGTAAATTGTACCCATTCTGGAGGGTATAAAGTGACTGATTGTGGTTTTGATTTACATTTCCTAATGATTAGCAATGTGGACATCATTTCTTGAGCTTTTTGGCCACTTTTATATCTTCTTTGGAAAAATGTCTGAAAAACAAGTTCATGGTCCATTTCTTAAGCGGGTTGGCTTTTTGTTGTTGAGTTGTAAGAGTTCTTTATATATTCTGTATAACAGACCCTTATCAGCTGTCCCAGAAATAGTTGTTGAAGGAACTGTTTTTTTTCTTATAAAATAATACAGTACATTTGATGAAAATCAATTGATCAAAGATTTATGGGTTTATCTCTAGACTCAATTCTTCTAATCCACTTATATATCTATTCTTTTCCCAGTACCATAGTGATTTGGTTAGTGTAGCTTTGTAGTAAATTTTGAGATTGGGAAATGTGAGCAATCTACTGTATTAACCTTCTTCAAGACTGTCTTGTCTTTTTGAGGTGCCCTGCAGTTCCATAGGAATTTTAGGATCAACTTGTCCATTTATGCAAAAATGTCCATTAAGATTTTGATATAGATTGCAATGA